>NC_054468.1:180051838-180361977 GCF_017639515.1 Carcharodon carcharias
TTTAAATTCGAAAGGATATCTAGGAAGCTGAATCGATTACAGGCTGATAGATTTCACTACCTAACCCATGGAATTTATTTTTCCTCTAAAGATTTAAACCTGGGCCTATTCCAGTTGTCTCTGTAGTATAAGGATGTGGCACATAAAGGGTTAATATGGAACTGCATATAGTATTGCCCACACAGTGATTAAAAGAACACATGACCCACACCTATGGGTCAGTGAAATGTTGGAGAGAGTCGTTTGTAGAAGCAAGCATGGAGACAGTTCCTAGTTTTGGTCTTTACTGTACCCATATATATAGTTTCTGGTAATTAATGAATACTTACTGCAGAACTACCTGAGACTACAAATACCTTAATAAGACCTACTGAACTGTGCTCAATGCCTTGCAACATGGTTGCAGTGAATCAAACAACTCAAAACCTCATAGACTGCAGAAGAAAATTAAAATCCTGTAAAATGGAAGGAAAAATCAAAGAAGCACTCTTATCTCAAGAGGAGCTCAAGAAGCAAAGCTGCAGAGCAAAGTCACCGGAGAGGGGCTCCAAGGAAGAGCTTGAAAGTTGGGGGCAGAGTGTACAAAGGAGTGTACTATAGACCCACAAGTAGTGGGAGAGAGCTAGAAGAGCAAATATGTAGGCAGTATGAAGTATTCAGATTGGATTTCTCACTGTGGCAGGGGACACTGATGGAGGTCTAGCTGTGGTGCCGGGGTGTGCAGGGTTGGCAGGCCTAGCAGGAGTGAGCTAAGATTTTGGAATTTCTGGACCACACAAGTCCTGAAAAAAAAGTTAAATACTGCAGTGGTCAGAAATTTCATTTAAATGGCAGTCCGAGAAACTGATTGTTGAGTCAACGCCTGAACACTTATTGGCCGGGCTCATGCTGAACAAAGGATAAGAAAAAGAAAAATTAATCGTGACTGAGAAGGCAGCTTTAAAAACCCAGTAAAAGCCAGGATTCGACACTTCCAAGACCTGAGATCATTGTACTAAAGTGGGAGGACTCTAGCCAGTTGATCCAGGCAGTCATAGTTGAAAAAAATTAAATGTTGAGATCACGAATGCCACTACTGCAGGAGCCCACCAAAACTAGCAAGTGTGCGAAAACCCTTTGTACAGAAGCTTACAGTGGCACCATCTTGGATTTTTGGAAACGTTTTAAAGCTGAAGCTGCAATTTAAAGATTTTAACGTTGGATTAGAATTTGGACTTATCCAAGGCCCAGATCAATCACAAAATTGGGGACTTTGGAGAAAGAGATTCCTTAGTTACATGATTTCTTCAGGTCCGGATAAAAAGACAGAAGCTGAACAATTTAACACACTGTTTTATTTGGTAGGTCCCATAGCAAATGTTATGGTAGCTAGCCAAGCAATCAACAAATTACCTGCAAATTTTGATGAAGTTTTAAAATCATTTGACGCTTATTTTAACCTCAGAAGTAACAAAATCCTTGAAAAGGGCTAAATTTAATCAACATATCCAGCAGGCAGGAGAATGTGTCAACTCCTTCATTACTGAGCTGTACAGAATGGCTGAAGGCTATAATTATGGTGACCTGAAATCAGAGCTAATCAGGGATAGAATAATTGTTGTGGGAGTGGTGGACAACACCCGCTCAGACATGCTTCAAGTGAAGGAAAATCTAACCCTTGAGAAAGCCATCCACGTTCTAAAATCCATTTGCAGTACAAGTCCATATTGGCAGGGGGATGGGAATCTGAGGGCAAAGTCAGAGCAGGGAATGGGAAATGGAGAATTAGTGAGTGACTCCGAAAGACAGAAGAAGCACAGGTTAAAAATTGTACAGCATAGGAACTTGGCAGTGTTAAAAGGTATCTATGTAAATGCAAGGAGTATTGCAAATAAAGCCAATGAGTTGAGGGCACACAGAAACACATGGCAACATGATATCATTGCTACAATGGAAATTTGGCTTAAGGAGAGGCAAAAATGGCAGCTCAGTATCCCTAAATGTAGAGTTTTCTGACAGGATAGGGAGGGGGATATAAAAAGATAGGGGTGTAGCATTATTGGTTAAAGAATCAATTAAAGCTGTGAAGAGGGATGATATACTAAATGATGTATTGAATGAAGTCATATGGATTGAGTTCAGAAATAAAAAAGGAGCAGCCACACTACTTGGAGTATACTATAAGTCCCCAAAATAGTGGAAGAGAGTTAGAAGAGCAACTATGTAGGCAGATTTCTGTGTGCAAAAACAATAGGGCAGTAATAGTTGGGGACTTCAACTACCCTAATATCAATTGGGATACGAACAGTGTGAAGGGCACAATGGATGTAAAATTCTTGAACCACATTCAGGGGAACTTTTTTAGCCAGCACTTAACAAGCCCAACAAGAATGAGTGCAATTCTAGATTTAGTCTTAGGAAATGAAGATGGGCAAGTGGATGAAGTAGTGAAGGACCATTTTGGAGATAGTGACCATAATACAGTTAGATTTAACATCATTATGGAAAATAATAAAGATAGAACAGGACTGAAAGTTCTAAATTTGGGGAAGATAAATGTTATGAAGCTCAGAGGTGAGCTGGTGAGAGTATACTGGATACAGCTATGAGAAGGGAAAACAGTGTCAAATCAGTGGGTGGCATTAAAAAGTGAGATTCTATGGGAACAAAGTTGACATGGCCCCACAAAAAAAGGGTGGCACTGCCAAATCTAGAGCTTCCAGGCTATGTAGAAGCATGCATGCCAAGATAAAGCAGAAAAAGAAAGCTTATGACAGTCACAAAAGACTTAATACTGTAGAAAGCCTAGAGGATTATAGAAAGTATAGAAGTGAAGTAAGAATGGAAATTTGGAAAGCAAAGAGAGGATACGAAAAAATATGGGCAGGTAAAATCAAAAAAAACCCAAAGGTGTTTTACCAGTACATTAAGAGCAAGAGAATAACTAAGGAAAGGGTAGGGCCTTTCAGAAATACACATGGTAACTTGTGCGTTGATACAGAAAATGTGGACAGGGTTCTCAATGAGTACTTTGTCTCCATCTTCATTAAGGAGAGGGACTATGAAGACATTCTAGTTAATGAAGAGCAGTGTGAAACATTAGATTCAATAAGCATAGTGAGAGAGGAAGTACTGGAGCGACTGACATCCTTGACGGTGGATAAGTCACCAGGGCTGGACGGATTGTATCCCAGGCTGTTAAAGGAAGGCAGGGAGGAAATAATGGATGCTCTGATGATCATTTCCCTATCCTCATCAGTGAGGTACCAGAGGATTGGAGGTCTGTAAATGTTACACCATTATTTAAAAAGAGTGCAAGGGACAAGCCAGAAAATTATAGACTCAGTCTGACTTCAGTGGTGGATAAATTATTGGAATTAATTCTGAAAGACAGGATAAACTCTCACTTGGAAAGGCATGGGTTGATCAGGGACAGTCAGCATGGTTTTGTTAGAGGAAGATCGTTTCTTGCCAACAATAGAATTTTTTGAGGCAGTAACGAGGAGGATTGATGAGGGTGGTGCAGTGGATGTTGCCGACATGGATTTTAGTAATGCATTTGACAAGGTCCCACATGGCAGACTGGTCAGAAATATGATGTCCCATGGGATAGAGGTGAAGATGGCAAGTTGGATGCAAAATTGGCTCAGCGACAGGAAACAAAGGGTAATGGTCGATGGATGTTTTTGTGAATGGAAAATGATTTCCAGTGGTGTTCCACAGGGCTCAGTGTTGGGGCCCTTTCTGTTTGTTGTATATATTAATGATTTGGACATAAATGTGGGAGGTATGATTGGGAAATTTTCAGGTGACACAAAAATAGGCCATGTTACTGATAGTGAAGAGGATAGCTGTTGTCTCCAGAATTATATCATTGGCTTGGTTGACTGGGCAGAAAAGTGGCAAATGGAATTCAATCCAGAAAAGTGTCAGGTAATGCATTTGGAGAGGGCAAATAAAACAAGGGAATACTTGATAAAAGGGAGGGCATTGGGAGGGGCTGAGGAAGTGAGGGATCTTAAAGTGCATATCCACAGGTCCCTGAAGATGGCAGGACAGGTTGATAAGTTGGTAAAGAAAACATATGGAATGCTTTGTTTATTGGGTGCGGCATTGAATAAAAAGCAGGATGTGATGATGGAACTGTATAAACTGCTGGTTAGGCCACAGCTGGAATTTTGTGTACTGTTCTGGTCACCACATTACAGGAAGGACATAATTCCTTTGGAGAGAGAACAGAGGAGATTTACAAGAATGTTGCCAGGGCTTGAAAATTGTAGCTATGAGGAAAGATTGGATGAGTTAGGGTTGTTTTCCTTGGAACAGAAGAGGCTGAGGGGTGACCTAATTGAGGTGCACAAAATTATGAGGGGCCTAGAGAAGGTAGACAGTAAAGACTTGTTTCCCCTAGCTGAGGGGTCAATTACCAGGGGGCATAGATTTAAGGTGATTGGTAGAAGGATTAGAGGTGACATGAGGAAAAACATTTTCACCCAGAGGGTGGTTGTCACCTGGAATTCACTGTCTAAATCATTGGTTAAGGATGAAACACTCAGCTCATGTAAAAGGTACGTGGATCTGCATCTGAAGTGCTGTAACCTGCAAGGCTACAGACCAAGTGCTAGAAAGTGGCATTAAAATGAACGGCTAGTTTCTTTCTCATCTTTTTCTGGCTGGCACAGACATGATGGGCTGAATGGCCTCTTTTTGCACCATAACTTTTCTGTGGTTCTATGGTTAAGGGGAGAAAGCAAACCATGGTACAAAGTAAACCCCACAGTCCAGCTAGTGAAATGGCACAGAAACAGGGACACTCCAGGCCAAAGGAAGCCTGACTATACCTGCACTGTGTAGCAAAACACCTCACAGGCATTATCAGTGTCCAGCATTTTCAGCCCAACACTTTCATTGTAATGGAATAGAACACTTCAGGAAGCTGTGCAAAGCCAAAGCATCAAAATGCACAGACGATCCCAAGAGGATTCACGAGGTCTAGACAGTACACCAAGAGGAAACACAACCATACTTCTTGGGTGAGGTCAAAGATTATGAATTTTCATTCTGGAATGTGGGCATCTCAGTTAATAGCCTTTTCACAAACTTTAAGTTGGACATGGAAGTCAGTGTTACTGTCCTATTGGACAAAGAACCGTGGCTGAGCGACCTCTGACTATGAACAACAGATACACCACTTTATGGGAGGAATCCGACATCTGGTCATAGGCACAATTCTGGAACCACTAAGGTATGGCAGCAAACAAATCTTCCAGCTGATGTATGTCATCTGTAACCAGTCTTTTTCTCTCTAGAGCAGAGATGCCTTTGTAGCTCTCAATCTCCTCAAAATGGCAGAAGATGTTGTAAATTGTATAGAACTGCAAGTTCATGAAAGCGCCAACAAGAAGGATTATTTTGACTCAGACTTCAACTCTGGGTCTTCTCTCTTTGCAGACCGGGTTTGCCAACTTTTGTAATAGGTGCCGGAAGCCTCTCATTGGCCAGACCAGCCAAACACTCAGATGGCTGGATGACGCGTGCCCCGCCATCGTATTTAAAAGGCACCTGGACATCAACCTACCCACCGTTGAGGAGATGGCCCGCCAATCACAGGTAGCTCCAGCCCCCATCAGTTATGCCTTCCTGGAAGTGCTGCTTAACACAGTGAAGGGCAGAAGGGATGTCCTCTACCCAGAGAATGGAAAGAGGGGGCCAAGCTGACAGACCAACCCGGCATGGGAGAAAGTCTTAAGGTTGGTCAGTGCCCAGGGCCTCCACCAGGGGACTGCCCTGCAGTGCATGAAATGAATGAATTACTTCATCTGCTCTGCCAGGGTAAGTGAAACCTTGACTGCTTTCACACACCTCACTGAATGGTACAGGGGACATGGGCCTCAGTGCCAATGTGTTAAGGTAATGCCTCATGGCCCCACTGCAGTCCATCTAGTCTGCACGTGGCGAGGCCACTGTGAGTTCCTCACTCTTCCACACAGAGAGCTCACATGCTGTCTGGGAGGGGGTGGTGGAATGGGCTCAGGCGATGAGGGCACCAGCAAGTACTGCTAATGACATGCCTTTGTGAGCCATATCCTTATATCTGCATGTTTTCACCACTCTGGAGGGTGCTGCCCCAGAGCCCTTGTGGACATCTGAAGTGCAACAATCACATGGCACACAATCTAATGGGTTATTTGTAAGGCTGGAAGCATGAGAAAGATACCTGAAACCCAATCGCTCTCAACCCCTTCATCTCTCTTTGTGCAGGAAACATTAAGGCATAATAGGAGAAGGTGAAGATGGGAGGGGGCCGGCCTGACTTCAAGAACCTGACGGACTTTGAGGAGCGCAGCTGGCAGGGGAGGAACATGACTGAGCCTACGGAGATGGAAAGGTTGGCTTGCAGCCTCTGTCTAGCAAGGATCCATGCATAGAAATCTAAGGGTCATGCAATCCTCCATGTTGGAGGCAGCTCATGCAGTCACTTGTTCGCTTCTTACAGGGGCCAGCAGGAAGAAAGCAAGGCAAGAGGATGAAGCCCTGTCCAGCACTCACACTAGCCTACACAGAACAAAGGACACAGGGGAGGAGGAAGAAAGTGCCCCTGTAGAGGCGTCACAGCAGTCACCTGCACCCTTCATCATCCCAGAGACACAACCCTCGGTAGGTACTAGATTTAGTTCAGGAAGGATCTCACATTCTGGTGGTCACACACAGACACGTGTCCACGGCAGGATCAGTTCAGTTCACCGACACTCAGAGGACTGCTGGGGAAGAGGCATCTGTGAGGTCCAAGTCCGATGACGAGCCTCTGGGATTGAACGTATATGAGATGCTAGAGATGCAGCAAGAGGCAGGGGAGCATCAGGCAGAGGTGGCGGAGACTCTCAACACAGTGCCACATGAGGCAGAGGAGTCCATCCGCCTGCTCTCTGATGAAGTGGTTCTGACCTGTGCACACACAGGGAAGGTGGCAGATGCCATGGAGAAGCTGGTCCAACAGCTTCTGCCGGATATGCACACAGATCTACAATCCATTGCAGTAGCCATGGGTGAGCTTTTGCAGTGGCTACATGAAAGGAGGATAAGGCAACTCAACCTCCTCCAGGTGCCCCTTCCCCTCAAGGTGTCAGGCAAAGGTCCTTGGGCACCAAAAGGGAGGACGAGAGGCTGTTGGACACCCTTGGGACATCCGCATAGGACTCTCTGAGGGTGTCTGGCCGTTCAGAATCTCCCTTGCCTGTGACCCCTTCAGCTTCATCCTCTGTGGCTGCAGAGGGAGCAACTGCCCCACAGCAGAACAGCCAAGGTAAGCCGCAGTCCTCCAGGCCTCGAGTCTCCAGAGGACGGCCGCCAAGGTCATCTAAGACAACAGGGCAAAGTGGTCAGCAGACGGCCTCCACCCCTGCTGTGGATGTCAGGGGAGCACTTAGAGAAAGTGTTAGGGAACAAAAGATTGTGAGAAATTTTTATTTCATATGTGATTACACGGGTGCACTATGATTGTTAATATTATTACATTTTTGTAAGTATAGTCCACTTTAGTGAGGTCTGATGTGGTTTATTTGCTAAATAGTCCTTAAGCCTATGTGCATCTGACCCCACCACAAACATCTTCCGAGGGCCACCCCAATCTGCATCTATTCCCCCTGGAATCAACCATGTGCATGGAGATAAAGGTATGTGCAGGGCCCTTGTGAGTCATTTTCAAAAAGTCTCCCACGCATGCTGAGCCTTTGTCCTTCACACACTCATCTGTTGCAGTGCCCTAGCATTGTAAGTAGTACATGCTGGGATTCCCCTTCTGTTGTCCAGTTGAGATGACCTGCATCTCTGCCCAGCCCCAATGACCCAACTCCCATGCAGCATCTCACGGTCACTATCCCGAGGATCTGTATAGTTTGGAGCAGCAATGGTTATTGTGAACTTCAGCATTGAATCAAATACCTTTTCCCCTCCCCTCCATCACCCATACCCTTCCCTCTTAACCATTGCCCTTCCCCCCAAGGTATAACATTTAACCTTCCCACTGTTATCCTTCAACCCTCCCCATCACCCTCCATCCCATGCAGATGAGCCCACCCCCACGACAATAAACATGCCCCCTTCATCCTGCTGACACCCAGAATCCGTCTTGCCTCCTGCATTTGCTCCAACAACACTCATGCCCCTTCACCCACCATCACCGACCTCTCACCCTACCACATTCCACTGCCCTCTTTAACCCTCACCATCCCTTCCTATCACCTGTTCCCTGAGTATGCCCCCCAGCACTCCTCAACTGATACTGCAGACCCTCCCTCTGAACCCCTTTCCCCTCTTCCCTCCCATTCCCATTCAGACATGCACACCCACCCCGTGCCCATTCACACATACAAAGCCCACCCCACCTGCACTCCAGCATGACCCTTCCCACACTCCCTCTCCTTACCAGCTCATCTATTCGACGACCCCCGCAGCATCTCTCTCTTTTCCCAATCTCCCCTGTCCCCCTCTAGGTCTCCACACCCACCCCACCTCTTCATTCCTCTCCTCCCTGTCCAACCCCCCTTCCCAGCACAAACCATCACCGCCCAACAGTATCTCCTGGAGCCCTCCACCTGCGGCTTGAAGATCCACCTCCTGAAAGAAGCTGCTCCTTGAAGATCGATCTCCTGGAAGAAGCTGCTCCTTGAAGATCGAGCTCCTGGGAGAAGCTGCTCCTTGAAGATCGAGCTCCTGAAATAAGCTGCTCTTTGAAGATCGATCTCCTGGAAGAAGCTGCTGCTTGATGGTCCAAAAGCTGGGTGCTGCTGCGCAAAGAACACTCACCTCCTGGAAGCTGCCATGCAGAGAAGATCCTTGTGGTTGGTGCTCCGCCCACCCAGTGTGGCATGTGGTGTTCCAGGGTCCAGTTGCTGGAGGCCCCCATCTTCTGAGCTCTGCTGTCTTGCAGGTAAGTTTGACATTTGCACATGACGTGTTCTGGACCAGCGTGAAAATCTGTTAGTGGCGCGGATGATTAGGTGGGGGGTGGGGACAATTCAGTTTGGGCTTTCATCTGCATCCCACTAAAGGGATGCAAAACATTGTCACACAGGCCTCTGGTAGGATGGGTGAGCCGCCACGACGCGGGAACATTTTTTTCAGGTCCTCTTATGTGAGTGGGTGTCATAGCGTCTGATTTTGGGTGCTTAAATAAACAATCATCTTTCTTTATTTAAGTACATAAAATGTTTGCTGTTGATTATTTGAATTGTCTACACAATTGGGGGTTAAAAACCATACACACATCTCCCTCTCAAGAAACTTACTGAATACTGACAATTGGGAAGGGGACATGGATTGGAGCAGTTCTCTCTCACTTTGCCTGTAACACCATGTATTCTGAGAACTCCACCAGATAGAAATGCACCTTACATGAGGCATCAGGATACCACTGCAACGCAGTTTATTTCACAGAATTACGATGTTTCATTATCAATCTAACTTTAAGCACAGTGTTTCCCCTTTTAAATACGAGCTGTCTTTAATGTTTGACTAAGTATGCTGTTTCAACTCAGTGATTCCACTAAGGAGTCAGCGACTGTATGTCACTTTAAACCTCTGGATGCTGAGGTGGCTCTCCACATCTGTGAACCTGTGTACAGATGGATTGCTTCATGCTCAAACACTGCTGCAGGGCAACCTGGCACTTTTACTAATCAGGGCCTGCTCCCTAGAACTTCAGTCAAATACAGCAATCTTAATAGAAACTCAAGTTGAGCCTAGTCAGCTGCCAACCGTAACACCAAACCACTGGAGTCAATGGGAATCAAGGGGCAAATTCTCCACTGGTTGGAGTCATACTGAACACAAAGGTTGTGGATGTTGGAGGTCAATCACCTCAGTTCCAGGACAAAACTGCAGGAGTTCCTCAGGGTTGTGTCTGAGGCCCAACCATCTTCAGCTGCTTCATCAATGACCTTCCTTCCATCGTAAGGTCAGAAGTGGGAATGTTTGCTGATGATTGCATAATGTTCAGCACCATTCGTGACTCCTCAGATACTGAAGCAGTCCATGTCCAAATGCAGCAAGATCTGGACAATATCCAGGCTTGGGGTGACAAGTGACAAGTAACATTTGTGCCACACAAGTGCCAGATAGTGAGCATCTCCAATAAGAGAGAATCTGACCATCATCCCTCACATTCAATGGCATTACCATTGCTGAATCTCCCACTATCAACATCCTGGGCATTACTATTGATCAGAAACTGAACTGGACTGGCCATTTGAATACTATGGCTACAAGAGCAGGTCAGAGGCTAGGAATCCTAACTCACCTCCTTATTTTTGTCTTATGTTATCAGTCTTATTTTAATCAGTAAGGGAATCAAGGGTTATGGGGAAAAGGCGAAAAGTGGAGTTGAGGATTATCAGATCAGCCATGATCTCATTGAATGGTGGAGCAGACTCAATGGGCCGAATGGCCTACTTCTGCTCCTATTCCTTATGTTCTTATGGTCTCCTGACTCCCCAAAGCCTGTCCACCATCTACAAGGCACAAGTCAGGAGTGTGATGGAATACTCTACACTTGCCTGGATGAGTGCAGCTCCAACAACACTCAAGAAACTTGACACCATCAGGACTAGGCACCCAACTGATTAGCACCCAATCCACAACTATTTAGACCCCACCACCAACGCACAGTAATAGCAGTGTGTACCACCTCCAAGATGCACTGCAGGAACTCACCAATACTCCTTTGACAGCACATTCCAAACCCACGACTGCTACCATCTAGAAGGACAAGGGCAGCAGACAGATGGGAATACCACCCCCTGGAAGTTCCCCTCCAATCCTGACTTGGAACTGTATCACTATTTCTTCACTGTCACTGGGTGAAAATCCTGGAAATCACTCCCTAACAGCATTGTGGGTGTACCTACACCACATGGACTGCAATGGTTCAAGAAGGCAGCTTACCACCACCTTCTCGAAGGCAATCAGGGATGGGCAATAAATGCTGGCCTAGCCAGCAATGCCCACATCCTGTAAAATGAATAAAAATAATGTCATTATTGTCACTGTAAAACTAATCTATTTGCATAGATTCTTCTCTAGAGGAGTAGAAATTAATGAAGATATTTCCAAATAAGTTGTCTTATCTCAGGAACTTATGAGAGACAAGCTGAAAGCTGCACTTTCTCAAATGCAACCCATTACTGAATGCTGGTTGACACCATTCAAACTGTAAAAATATTCCAAAGCATGACTTAATTTATCAAACTATATTTCACTCTGCTCCCCTCGTTAATACTTTTCTATCAGATTCTTTCTACAGATGTTAATTAAGCCTTCCTGTTACTGCTAACATTGAGTTTATAAATTGACCAAATTTAAAGGGGCAACATCTTTGTGAAATTGTGGCAAAATACATTTCATTTGTTTGCAGTGTCAAGTTGAAAAGTCAATTTGAAATTGAAAACTTAAAATGCTGGCAATACTCAACAGGTCAGACCGCATCCATGGAGAGAAACAGACTTAGCATTACAAGTCATAACGACCCTTCATCACAACTGAGGAAAGATAGTAATGTAATAGGTTTTAAGCAATTGGAAGGGGGGTGGGTGTGGAAGAACAAATGGGAAGTATTTTGCTTTTGAAGTGGATTACTTGCAAGTGTTATCAGATGATAAAAAAAATGCTTGATTCTGCTGCTTCTGTCCAAAAAAAACATGAATTGGGTTTTCAAACATTTTCTTCACGTATTCAATGCTCCCTTGCGAATTCTTCGGTATCATGTAATATTCATAAGAGGGTCAATTCAAGTACCTTTAGAAAATGAAAGAAGTCAATGGTTCTGAACGATATCAATCCGGTATTTCATTAGATATCATCATATTTGTATAGACAAAACTTGAAAATGGTGTTAAGAACTGTAGGGATAAATTTTCACCTTCACTGCATTGAACAGTAATCTGATGGATTGGATCTCCCACTAGTTGTAGAATCTGCCCAATATTTATCACATTGCTTTTGGTTTTATGGCAACCAGGGGGTCAAAGTGTTGATATTATAACAACTTTATTTTTGTGTCTTTCACACAATGGAACGCTTCAAGCAGAAACATTAGGGAGAAAGATTAAGGAATGCAACTGAAGATGCTGTCAAAAAATTGAAGAAACTGTCATGACTTTGTTTAGCATGGAGCATCTGGAGTGGGTGATAAAAGATGAAATGAATGCATATTCTAGTAACAATAATTTTCTTATCATAAGCTTCCCTATACACATTAACGGATCTGAAGTGTCGTCAGGAATTAGATCTTCTTTACAAATAATATTTGCTTTGCAAAACTTTGGATGTTCATATTTTACATGTACATTAATCAAATATTATCTAACCTTGTATTTTTTACCATAGAATATCCTGTACCAGAGCATAATTGTATGGTCTGGCACACCAGAAGGCACTCATGCAAACATTACTATCATACTACACATCAGTAGGGTGAGGCAGTGAGTCATCAGTGCAAGTATGCGTGAATTGGTGTGCAAAGGCAAATGGTAGGTTATGGACATGCTGTCCAAAGCTGGAACAAAGGGAGTGGCATGCAGAAAAGTAAATATATTTACCTTTTTGGTGAGGCCTTAAGTTTCTTTGGTTAACACTGGGAGAAATTGGATCTGGCATACGACTCACATGCCTTGAACTTTTCTTTTTGAACATTGCTGTTGGGGTCCCAGAACAGATGCAGATCTCAAATAAGTGTGTTTAAACAACCAATGACCTGTTTTGAGTGGGAGTGCTGAGTGCTGAGTACCTTTTTAAAGGCGTGACTGAAAATTGATTCATGTTAGCAACTAGCTGCACAAGGGTCCTACTCCAGACCTTAACTGCACCAGCCCATTTTTCAGGTGAGAAATGGGTAACCAAAAATTGAAAGTCTCCCCACCCTCCCCCTCACCACCGTGCCCCCCCACCCTCACCCCACCCACCCTATGTAGAGTCTGCTCTCAGCCACTATGTGGCACAAGGGATTCTGTTAACTGAGATGGGTGGCAAACAGGTTTTCATCAACTTTCCATTAGTTTTCTTATTTGTCTGGAAGGATGGTGGCCATCACCAAAACACAAATGCTGTTCATGGCTATCTCAAGTATCCTCATTGGAGGCAGAGTGGCCTTCTGTATCCTAAGCTGAAGCCACTCGAGAAGCAGCTCAGAGGAACACCACTACAGATGGAAGAACTCTTAGGATGGTGGTCTGGAGCTTATAGCAGGGGCAACAATAGTTAACAGTATCTGCAAACATCACTGTGAAATATATCCTTTTCCAAAATTCTTGTACAACTTTTTTGATGAATATTTATTGAACAGGCAATGTAATCTCTCAGACAACGCCACCCCATATTCCATGCTCATGTTTAGATTGAGTGTAATTTGAAGGATGGTTGAAGGACTGAGATGGCTGTTATGAGGAACTATTAGTGGCAAGTTGGTGGGGTGGCAACTGAGAGGGATGGAGAGAGTGGCTGAGGTCAGGTAGGGTAGCAGTGCCAGAGATTGTGGAGGGGCCAAGGCTGGGGTATATTGAGGGCATTATTGGGGTAGTCAAGGTCATAATTCAGAAAGGGGACTGATGACTGGCAGTGGCTTGTATGGTTTGAATGTTGAATTGGGAGGAACATTGAAGTTGAAGGAGGAAAGGTGTGAAGATATTTTGGTGAGAAACTCAGGGTGGAGCTTAGATGGCTCAGTTGAGAAAGTGGATTTTAAAGATGAGGTGAGTGGGATGGAACAAGATGAGATATTCAGTGGAAGAGAAGGCACTAGAGTAACAGATGAGTGACCAAGGTAAGATTTGGTGATAGAGACCACCACAGCGATTTGGATGGGGCAGGCCGTGGAGGGTATGAGGTAGCTTCAGTAAGCAGCACAGTGCTGTTATCCAGGAGCCAGGTTTATAACAAGGCCTTGATTATATTGAAAACATCCACAGTAAGGTCATGGAAGCATGGGCCTTGTGCACAAGTGAACAGACATTCTGGGGGAGATGTGAAGAGAGGGTGGTGATTGTTGAACCGCTAGAAGATTTCAAGAGATCAAAGGTGGTCGGAATATTGTTGAGATTAGCTCCGAGTGTAGGTGCTGGGTGGGATGGTCAGCAAGAGTGGAGGATGTCGTGATTGGGACTTCTGTTTGAAAAGAGGTCGTGACAAGTGCATTTATGGGCCCTTTGTAAAATCCTGATAGAGACACAGAGCATAGCTCATGAAGAAGGGATTCAAGCCTGGGGAATGGCAGGAGACTAGAGGCAGATGGATGGATGAGAAACTGAAATCTGGGGATAAACTACCTGTGGAGGAGAAATGAATGGTGGCATGTTGGGTGATAACAGAGGTAGAGACACCAGAGAAGTGCCAAATGAGGTTAAAGAGGAAAGGTAAAAATGGAAAGTTGGAGTAATGGGCTCTGGGCCAGATGGCATTGTCAGCCTGAGTGTTGAGATAGCAAATATTTCCAGTTCAGAGCAATGACTTTAGTTCTGGATATCTGAAAACAGCTGATGTTTTATCAGCAATTGCACTAAAATATTTGGAGTGGCAGATTAAGCTTCTGAAGTCTATCTTATTTGGCACAATGTACAGGTTCTACAGTTGAGCAATCATAATTAATGTTGTGAACCATTTCGTTGAGCAATCTAGACTTTCATCTCCCAGCCAAGACAGCAATACATCATCTGAAGCCAGAGGCTGCTGGATGTACCATTTTCCTTTTCTTTACCTCTCATTGATACCATTTTTTTCAGAAACAAGCATGTGTTACATTTAGTTAATGTACCTGTGGCTAGAAGACTGTTGATGTCCCCATGTTAGATAACAGTGACCTAGTTTCATGCAGCACCAGTAAATCAAATACAGTTAAATATGAATTCCATCATTAAGCTGCTTTAAGGCCAAAAAGTAGATTTGTCCACAGTTTCTATCCAGTTTAGCAGTTTATTTATGTTGTAGCAAATCATTGTACACACATGGCCTGTTCCAGATCTTGCACTGAGAAAAGATGCTCAACAAGCAATTGTATGGCAACATATTTTGGAGAGTGGCAATATGGGTTAATCGACCCAAACTAGCCCAAATTATCAAGCTGATTAAAAGAAACTGAAATGTTTTACTATAATTCTATCCTAGTTAAAACAAATTATCAACACTTCACAACCACAAAAAGATCTGCAAGAGTACAGTAGTATAATAGTCATGAATGCTACTGTACTAGTAACTGAGACACCTAGACTAATAATCAAGAAACATATCAGACTGAATGGGTGCTGGTGTATTATTAGGCGTGATGATGTTGGGACGCATTCCTGATGTAATGATGCTGGAACGTGATGACATGGTAGGCGAGGGGCCTAGAAATCGAGAGCCCACCCACCTTACTCAAATTGAATTTAATTACTTTATTAAGCTTGTTAAGCGGAATTTGACTGGAAGAATGCATGCTGGGAGCAATAAAACACTTATAAAGTGTGAATCACGCCAAGTGGGGATCTCATACCCTTAACTGAAAGATTGTAAGGGCAGTTTCAAAATTACTAGCTGGGTTCTTAGTTTGATCTCAGTAGTCCAGGTTGCTGTGAGTGCTATCATTTGTTCCTGGAAGCTATGTTCTTGGGGGGGTACTTTTGCTGTTTTAAGGCCCCATTTAGCCTTCAGAAAAGTGCATTTAGACCCTCAACTGCACCTCAGCCTGTTGTTGTAAAAACATTGGGATTGTGGTCTCCATGGGAGCCATCCTCCAGCGCACTGGAGAGGAGAAGATTGAGAGGAAGAGGAAGAAGGCCAGATATGCAGAGGTAAGATGCATGAGTGTGGCAGACTTGTGCTGGAGCAAGTAGATGATGGAAGCATAATGCTGTAACAACAGAGGTGGAGAGCAAGGACTAATGTTGCCAACTGAGTATCCTAGAAAGAGAATGACTTACCTTCAGATGTTGAGAGACACAGTGCCGGAGCAGACTCGGGCTCTCTAGAGCCACAGCGACCTCTCTCTGTGAGATGATAGCAGGGGAGATTGCTTTCAATTACATAGGTGGTCACCCAATGTCTGTAGCCATAAAGGTGACTGTGGCACTGAAAATCTTTGCCATTGGATCCTTTCAGGCTGCCTGTGGAGACTTCAGTGGCATTACACAGCCTGCTGCACACCATTGCATTAAGGTCTTTACAGATGCAATGTTCTGGAGAGCAGGTCAGTGCATTGCATTTTCAGTGGACTGCTACAGTCAACTTGAACGAGCCAGAGGCTTTTCAGCAATCACAGGGTTCCCAGGGTTCAGGGAGCAATGGACTGCACTGTTGTCACCATAAAGACTCAACAGGCTAGCCTCATATAGGAAAGGCTAGTCCAGTTGGTGTCGAAGAATTATGCAGGTCTGTGCTTGGTATCCGTGCAGCAGCCATGACTCCTACACTCTCCAGAACTCCCAGGTGCCAGATATGTTTAATGCACCTGATGCCCTAGGTGATTGGCTTCTGCATGGAAAGAGTTATCCTTTTAAGAGATCGTTCTTGACACCTGTGAAGGTCCCTAGAACAGAAGCAGAGAGGAGCTATAATAACAGCTACAGGGCCACCAGGGCCATCGTCGAGCAGATAATTGGGCTGCTAAAGATGAGGTTCTGATGCCTGGATAGATCAGGAGGCGCAATGCAGTATGCTCCATCCAGATACCGCTGATGGTCATTGTGTGCTCCATGCTGCACAACCTCGCAATTCAGAGAAGGGATGCCCTGGACGAAGAGGAGATGCAAGATAGTGGGCAATCGTCTGATGATGAGGTCAAGGAGGAGGTGAGGGGACAGTTCGACGGAGAGGTGCAAGGATAGCCGTGACAGACGGGAAGCCTTAAGGAGGCAGAGGTTCCATTAGGTCCAGCATCCTTGCTGTGTGTCAGTGACATTCCATTACACTGTAAGCTCACCGAAAAAGTCATGTCAGCACACTCACAATCTCGATTCCATAGGCAACGTTCATTACTGACAATTCATGAATCTTTTCTCCATACATATTCTGTAAGCCTAAAGTGCTTACAGATAAACTGAACCTCTCCATGAGGGATAAGACATGGAAGGTTTATTAATATGTGGGCAATGGCCCATCTAATGAGAACATCAGCAGGACCCACACATGTGACCCTGCTCTGTGACTACTGTGGAGGTTTCTTAATTCTTTTCCATGTGCAGTGATGTAATTTTCCCCCCCCAACCCCTCCCTACCCACCCCCTCCCTTACTTTCTGCTGAGCTGGAGAGAGGCTGCTTATCTGTTTATCCCCCTGTCCTGGATGACTTTGATAGGCTTAATCTGTGAGGCTGAGGCTTTGATAGCCCTGCCTTGTTAGCTGAAGACTCCTGATTTGCACAAAGAGTTTCTGTCATCATGACAATTGTGGAGGGCTGTGCCAATGGCGGAAAGGTGGAGGAGAAAGCTGCCCCCATCAGAAGTGCCCTGAGAGGTGGTTCCAGATGACTGCAGCTGATTTTCATACTCTGCCATGAAGACCGATTGGCCCTCCCTGCCTTCTCGTAAGGTCCCAGGACCTGGATCAGTGTCCAGGCTCCAAGTACCCCTGTCACCCTGGCTCTGGGCCCCTGAGCTCAGAGCCGGGATGATGGTGTGCAGTCCAGAATGCATACCCATAACTGCTTCTCCAGTCTGGTGGGTTTGCCTGTCCAGGACAGTCTCCAGTCTGTCCATGGAGGAAGCTTGGTGCTCCAAAGAGTGGGTGATCACAGTGCACATGGCCTGGATGAACAGTTTGAGCCAGACCCCTCCAGTATATCCGCCAAAGCTCCATGCACCTCTCATTGGACATCCAGCATCTGCTGCCCCAAAGGTGACTCCAGAACTCATTATCTGACTTGGACTCAGTCTCTGAATCACCTCGAACACACCTCTGACTACCTGAGGCCCTGCTCCACTACATTCTCTGGTAGCTGCACATGCAAATGTGAAGTACTCTCACCCAATTGTGCTGGCCTTCGTTCCGCTGCGCTAATCCTTGCCGAGGTGCCAGTATCTGCGCTGGTTCTTGGTGCTGGAGAGGATATGAGAGGTGGCCCTGCAGGACGCCTTCAAGTAGCTCTGAGCCTAGAAGGCCTGGCTTTGTACTGCACTCAACATGGATGGCAGCAGTCTGCCTGGCTTGCTAATAAGCTACTTCAGAAAATCAGCAGAGTGGCAGTGGTGGGTTCATGGTTGCTATCAGCCTGTGAGAGGATGACATGATCTCCATGGAGCTACTGCCACTTTCCTAGAATGTTACCTCAGCAATCTGAGTAATCTGGTGGGGCACAGAGTGCTGGACTGCTGTGAGAGCCCCTTTGAACTCTGGTATCTGCAGCCGTAATGGCAGCAATTTGACCTTGCATGGCATCAAGCTGGGCGTGCACGCCAACAAGTTGAGAGCTCATGACCTCAGTCTGAGCTTTCAGTGCAAGCATTGAGTGGCTTCTGCAATGGCAGCTGAGACATCAGCATCAGACGCTACATCACGGTCGGTTCCGCAAGTCTTGGCTGACCCGGACTCCTACAATGGAGCTCCGAGCTCTAAGCCCTGTGCCAAGTTGAAGGCAGTCTCCTTTATGCTCAGTGACATCAGGCTTTCTGACAAGCCTGCCAATGCACCAAGCATCTCCGTGTACCTGCTCGTCAGCCTTTTTCCATACACTGCCCCATCAAAGTGCTCCTCTGTAGCAGACCCCATGTGTGACCTTGCCCTCCAGGAGCTGGCACTCATGCTATCCTTTTCCCCTGCCCTGTCTGCTGGCTACTTGTGCCTGGTATCTCATTATAAGCAGATCCCACCTCTAAAATATGTACAGCATCAATATCTGAGCTAATGGCTGTGAGTGTGAGATTGAGTAAAATATTTCTTCTTCGTCAGTCTCTCAGACTTCAGGCTCCTGTGCCAGGTCTTGACTAGGTGGCAGTTCCTGGTTATCTTCAAGGAGAAAGGCACAAACGTAGGGTTGGAAAGAGGGAAGTGCAGGAGGAAAGAAAGAAATATATGCTTACACCATCTGCAGCTTGTAAGCCAGAAGAGATTTTGGAAATAAGGGGGAAATGGAAATTGAGATGATAGATTGTGTAGAAATGTACCATCAACCTCTAACTTTTCATCTCAGCCACTGGCCACAGCCTTAGTCATGGCCATTTCAATGATGATCAGCATTGTCTGTTCCATGAGGTTGAGGATATGCACCTGTACCTGTCCCCCTTTGGTTAGTGCTGCTGCCTTCAGTTATGCAATTGGCCTGCAAGAGGGAGATAATTATATCAGTGAGTTTGGTACAATGTGTTTGGGTGATTTGCCTGCCATAGCTGAATAGCTGGCAGTGTGTGCATATTGTATGATATGAGTGTGAGGCTTGCAGAAATGCCAAGTGTGTTTGGATGAGGTCACAACGAGTGTTAGATACGAGTGTGCTTGTTAGAGACATGCTTGTAGGTGAGTGAAGAGGGTGGGATGATTTGAGTAGTGTGTGAGGTTTGTAGTTCAGTTATAAAGATATGGCATTTGAGGATGTGTCCCCTGACCCTGACCATTCATTAGGTCATTGAGCCTTTTGCAGTACTGCATCCAGGTCCTAGGAGCCAGATTTCTGGGGTTTATTATGACAGTTAGCTGCTCCCAATGCCGTAGTAATATTTATCTGCTGGTTGCCTGAGGGAAGAAGACTGTGTTATCATAATGATATAATAGCTTGGGCTTATTTACTGTGGAAGGCATAAGGCACCAATCGCTCATAAGGGATTGGGTTAACACATGCCATCTTTATTTATTAAGACTAGGCACATAAGAACAGTCATATATAGGTATAAAGCTTGAATGCATCAGAGCTGCGTGCATATGCTCTGCTCAAAGCAAAAGTGAAACTAAAACTGGATCACAGTTTCCCTTCTTGTGATGGTATGCTGATATCCCTTAAAGGCATATTACAACAAAGACCTCTTTCCTCCTGTCTAGCTCCTGCTGCCAGTGCTGCATTGGAGTATACCCTCTGGCCTGTTATACTCCCAGTCCCTACAGCAGCAAGAATGTGCCTACCCTTTAACAGGTGTAGCTTGGCTTTAAGCAGAGTTCAATAGCTTTAAGCGATGCTAGCCTCACAAGAACTTGGGCCCCCTGCTGATGCTTGCAGCCGCTCAGCAATGTGCCTGATGCTGGGCTGCATGCCATTATCATTTAAATTAGCAGGCAGCATGAAGTTTGTGTGCTGCCTACACCATTACGCCTGAGTGGGGCTAATGGTGTATCATGATCATCATGCCTATTTTCAGTCTTATCCAATTTTTCCATTTTTTATTTTAAACTAGGGTCACTCATGATCATTATAAAATGTGAATCACTGATGCTAACTGTTAGATATTTTAACTGTCACACATCATATATAGACTTTCAATGTTATATTTGTCTTGTAATGTAGATTAATTACTTTATAAATTAATTTGTGTTTGTTGTGATTAAAAAAAATTCCCTTGTATGGATATTAAACTGCCTGGGATCCAATGTTAGACTTATTTCAATTTTATAAAAGAGCAATTCACCCATTCTTCAAATAAGAATAGCTTGTCCATTCTACATCCTTTAAATAAGGTAAATAATAAAGTTATGATATTACTTTCTAGGATGTGAAATTTTATTGAACCATATTTGATTTCAAGGCTAGCATTCGTGTTGGCAAATTCCCTGGTGATAAGAATTTTGCTATTGTTATCCCTTTGTCTTTCAGACATCAGTGTGCTAAGGGACGCTGCTTTTAAAATAAGTTAAATTAATTTCAGTTCTCAGTTGCAGTGAAAGAGGTAAGGAAAGTGGTATTCATCTGGTTGGGAAGATGAGTTGCTGTGAAGAGCAGCCCATTCCTGCGTTGTGTTTAGAAATCAGCTCTATTTGAACTATATTTTTAGCATCAATCATCTTATAATACAGATTTAGTCTTAGCAGCTGCTTTGCAGTTTGTGTTTCTGCAAGTGTCACAGATATTTTCACATGATTTTCTACTATTGTATCAATTCTGATGACAAGCAATTAGATTAGTTAAAAACACAAAATCACAAAAAGACAACTGCGATCCCAATGTACCTAAATCCATCAGATAATAACAGAATGGACTTTCCCAACTCCACTGTCTATTTATGATAAATTCTAATTTCAAATTCTATGACCTGTTGTGGATCTCAGAACTTCATGTGATGCTGGCTGATTTGTAACAAGTCAATTTTATAATCTCATATGTGTTCCACTGAACAAAGAAAAAGCAAATACTTTTCTAATCAAACTTGCTCTGTTTCTCTCATCTCCCATGACTGATTCCCATCCCTCACCTCCCGGTGGGCTTGATAGGCAAAAATGCTACTCAGTGTAATATTAAAGCATGCAGGCAAGAAGACCCAAGTGTAAGAATGGCTGCTGCCTGTTGCATTGCCAGAAGTGCAGCATGGTAGTTGTTCCACCTACTATTTTGCTCCCACCATGATATTGCCAAATCCTGTGGGTTTAGGGGCAGGAGCTCATGACTACAGTGGCACAACAGAGTACCCACCATGCTTGAACAATGGCCTCTGGGAGTGGTGTCCAGCAGCCCTGAGATGGAGAGTCATAGGCCTGGTCAGTGTGAAGATGACTGATTTATCCTTTTATTTCTTTTGATCCAATGTTAGCAGGCCCACCATGGGATGGATCTCCATTTGCAGTTGTCATTGTGCAGCCCATATTTGGTACAGATCAGCGTTTACAGCTGCTCTGAACAGTACCACTGGGCATATTAGAGCTTTTCTGGCTGGATTCCTGTGTTACCCCAGGAATGTGCCTTAAATGCAGTGCAATCTGCAGTTGTGGGGTGGGGTGTAGAACATTACAATTTTTTGCTGTTATTCTTTACACCTGAAATGTTGACATTAATCATTATTTTGTAAAGCATTCTGATTGGCTGAGTGAAGACATCAGTATGTATACAGATCTAAGGAGGACCATAGAACAAGTTAACTTAAAGGAGGGAAACACTAGAAGAAGTTTACCATTTTTCGACTTGGGGAGAGGTGAATTCTCAATAAAATTCTTGAATCTAAGCGTATTATATAAGCAGAGGCATTTTACTAACACCATGTACTTTTGCCAAAGTAATCGATTAAAACATTCAAATTAGTTTGGCCACTTCTAGATTTTTATAATTTTCTCCAAATAAAACCCCTCACATTAACCCTTTGAAAATGTCAGTTATTTTTGTTGAAAGGGAAGACTTATTGTATTTAATCTCTTTCAAGAAAAAAAGACTTGCATGTATGGATCCCTGGCATCTCAAAGTGCTTTACAGCTAATGAAGTACTTTTGAAATGTAATCACTGTTGTAATGTAGGAAACAACAACAGTCAATTTGCGCACAGCAAACTCCAGCAGTATGGTAATAACTAGATAATCTGGTGTAGGCATGTTGATTGAGGGATAAATATCAGCCAGGACACTAGGGATAATCCCCCTCTATTCTTCAGAATGGTGCCATGGGATCTTTTACATGGGATTGAGGGCAAACAAGGCTTTGGTTTAAAGGCTTATCTAAAAGACAGCACCTCCAACAATGCAGCATTCCCTCAATACTGTAGTAGAGTGACGGCTAGACTTTTGTGTACAAGCAACTGGACCACAGCTTGAACACACAATCTTTGAATTCAGTGGTGAAAGCGTGAACCACTTGTTTAATGTTTAACGTGTGCATGCTTCAGCAGAACTTAAAGCAATAGCAAATTTCAAAATTTCAAAAGAAACTGAAAATAGAGAGGCAGAGAGGGCAAAACATGGAGATACAAAAGAAGGAATATAACAACTTGTAAAGTGCTGAAATAAAAATCAGCAGGCAGGTAAAAATAGAAGAATGAGATGCTGGCAAAGTGACATGGTCTTCACTAAGCCTTGCTGCTCAATTTCTCCTCAAGTGACAGTCCTCTCTATAGTATAAGGGTCGAGCATAAAAAGTAATATGTAACTGGGTACAATACCACCCACAGTGTGATGTAAAGGAACCCATGACCTGAGTCTAGAGGGCAGTCTTGTACTGGATTGAGGCTTGTCTAGAGGCAAGCAAAGAGACAGCTCCTAGCTTAGACCTTATACTGTATATATGTATATAGTTACAAGTAGTTAATAACTACTTACTATTAAACTATACAAGAGTCAGAACCTCTTCATGAGACCTACCAAACTACACACCACATTTTACAACACTCTTATCTAAGGAATCAATCTAGTGAGCATTCATTACACCCCCACTAGCTCAACTATAGCCTTCCTTGGGTTAGGAAACCAAAACTGCACAGAGTACTCTGGGAGTGATCTCACCAAAGCTCCATATAATGATAACAAGATGTCTTTGCCTTTATACTTTATAACCCCTTTGCAATAAAGGTCAACATAACATTTGCCTTCTTAATTGCTTATTATACCTGAATGTTCACTGCCTGGGAATTTCTACAAGGATGTCCAATCCCTCTGAATACCAACTTTTACTAGCCCCTCTTTTCAAAAAAAAAATCCTGCTTTTCCATTCTTCCTAATAAAATGTATAATTTCATACTTCCCCACATTATAATCTATCTGCCAATTCCTTGCCTGTTCTCTTTACCAATCTATATTCATTTGCAATAAAACAGAAAGTGCTGAAAATACTGGCAGCATCTGTAGAGAGAGAAACCTAGTTTATGTCTTGAGTCCAATGTGACTCCTCTTCAGAACTGGCTGTTGCTCTCATTATTCTTCTATTCGTTTGCAGACTGCTTGCATCCTCCTCCCTACTTACTTTCCCACCTATTATCAGGAAACTTGGATAGATTACACTCAGTCTACTCATCTACGTCATTGATATAGATTGTAAATAGCTGAGGCCAAATCACTGATTCTTGCAGCACTCCACTAGTTATGCCTGCCATTCTGAAACTGACCCTTTTATTCCAACCCTCTGTTTTCCGTGCATAAAACCTCAATCCACATTAACAAATTAATGTAATCCAATGAGTCCTATCTATTTTAACAACGTACATGGATGTATATGCATTAGGAGCCGTTCAGAGAAGGTTCTGTTGACTGATATCTAAGGTGGGGGCTGGGCAGGGTGTTATCTCATGGGGAAGGGTGGCACAAGTTGGGCCTGTATCCGTTGGAGTTTAGAAAAATGAGAGGCGATCTTATTGAAACATATGAGATCCTGAGGGGACTTGACAGGATGGATGCTGAAAGGATGTTTTGCCTTGTGGGAGAGACTAGAACTAGTTTAAAACTAAGGGCTGTCCCATTTAGTTGAGGCTACAGTCAGATCAGCCATGATCTTATTGAATATCAGAGCAAGCTCGTGGTGCCGAATGGCCTACTCTTGCTCCTACTTCATATGTACATAAGTTCATTTGATCCAGGGCAGCCTTTCATCTCCCATGCTACTGGAGGAGCACCTTGTTGAGGAGACAAGAGATCAATTATTACAAATGTTATGGGTTCATACCTCGGAGATAATTAGTCGGTGGGCATCTGTGTAACCCATTATGAGGCGTACTTGAACCATAGATCTGATTGCTGTGCAGTTTGGCCATTGAGCATTGATTTTTGAGACCAGTCATGTGCCAACTATGCTGGGAATAGCCCTTTCCTTCTATCAGCCAGATTTTCACTTGCTGTGTGTGGGCAATGTGGACAGGTGAATGATTGTTATAATTTAAGTGATCATGGCTACTGCCAGGAAATCAGGCATAGAAATGTATGATGTGCTGCTGGTACTCACACACTAGTTGCACATTAATGGTTCGGAAGCCAATGCAATTCAGGAAAGTAGTGGCTTGTTTAAGGAAGTCTGCAAGGCGATTTGGGTGCAGTCATTGGGGCCCTAGGCTGAATGAAGCCTATAGTTTGTGTGAACTCCAGAACTGTAGCATGCTGCTTTCGGTTGTTGATCTGGAAAATGAGGATACTGTTTTCATTAGAAAACATGTCACGAGTCACCTGCTTAATACAGGCTTGAACTGCAGGCTGACAGCATCCCTTGTTGTAGCCTGAAAGAAACCAGAGGCAAAGTAGTTTAGGCTTGTAGTGACATTGACTTCAACATACTACCATAGCTTGCACAACATTGTAAGTTAATGGTCATGCTGAGGGAGATGACACAACTCTGTGAAAGCATCCCTAAAGAAACACAGCTTCCTTCAGTTTGTTACTTAGCGAAGTGCAAGTCCAAGGCCTACATACTCTATAGGAGTAGGGGGAGGGTATGGATTCTCCAAGAACACTTCCTTCCACCTGAACCTTCCACATTCAAGCTGAAGCCCTTCCTCCTGTTGCTGATGCTCCTCGTCCTCTTCTTCTGCCAGAGTTGCATTATGAGAAGGTTTTTCAAGTAGTAAACAGATTTTCATGTCATGCCTAGTCAAAAGCATGTCATATTCATAACTTTAAACATGGGCTGTGCTCTTTTGGAAGCTTCTGGAACTGCCTTTAGTTATCTAAAATTGGACATTGATGAATTGTTAAGATGGTTGTCAAGGGGGTCAGGTGACTTTTGCAACTTCAACACAGAATATCAAGGTTCCTGAAAGTTCTGAATTGAATTGTAATGAGCGGGGGTCGACCCCTTGCATGGACGTGCTTAGACAACACTCCTTTGTGGAATTCACACCTGTCTTGTTTGAAGCTTACTCAAATAGACAAAGTCATTGGACTCCTAGACTCTATATTTCTAGGTTTGTGATGTAACAAAGGAAAGCTAATGAGGCCAGTTATTCACAACTTAAGAGTGAAAGACCACCATACACCTTCTATTGTATATCAATGTTCATTGACCATGTGACTGAAATTGGTTCTCTGATACTGATATCCATTCATCCCAAAACTCAGAAGAGACCGAGGGGGCAGTCTGCAGAATAATACCGACAAGACAACAACTGCAGAGAAAGGCTGTACCACCATTGCTTTTTAAAAACTGAGAGTGTTTTTATGAGACTCCTGGGCTGATTCCAAAGCTCTGCATTCCCCTGAAAAAAAATTGGACCTCCTGATACGACAGCCATGATTGACTGACTTCACGACCTGCTGAACAGTCTTCTCTTCGAAAGAATTCTGCAGCAATCCTAATATCTGATCACAGCTATCTGAACCTACCTGAGCTATAATTCCAGAGTGGGAAAAACCTCCCTTCTTTACTGGACTCTCAAAGACACAAACTATTAACTATTCTTTTGGTTTAATACTTGTAGAAATGCACTACCTTCTTTAAATGTATCTTTCTTGATTGTGTAGTGTGTAACTGAAGTATCATTTAGAGCTTTTGGGGTTAAGAGTGTGAATAAAAAATCTACTTTGCTTAAACCCATGCAAGCCTGCTGCTGGTACTTTAAAATTGACCATGCACAATTGGGGGTTTAGAAACACACGCATCTACCTTTTCAAAAATAAACCACACTGATTACAGACCGAAGGGAAGAGAATTGGGGGCTTCAGTTTATCTCTCCTCCCTGTCCGTTATGTTTACCAACATCATTTTAAGTTTTCTAAAAGTTCTGCAGCCACTATCAGCACTTCAAAGTCATCTGAGCAGCAAAGAAAATGCTATAAGGTGCTAGAAAATATTTTCCAGTTCTTTCCAGTGATTTAAGGGAGAGGAGGTGAGTATCCCTATAAATAGCACAATAATAGCCCCCTCTTGAGCAAAAGCATGAATAGTATGTGGAGAGGTTGAGGAAGTAGTAACAGCAGTGCTGATTGACACAACAATGGCATTTGGAGTCTTAACAATGTCAGTTGATTGCTTATGAGTGTTTTAATTAGGCCCCACCTGTTTCCATGGGAAATTTAGCCCTATAGCAGTGGCAAGATGAAAATCAGCTCCTCTAAGCTTTTGAACATTATTACAATTATAGCTCCATAAAAAAGGGGTCCTTAAGTAGTAATCTCACTGATGACAAGATCAAAAATGATAATTCAGCAATATGAAGTAGCACTTAACTACTATCAGGGAAAAAACACTAAGCTACAGCATTCACTTAAAACACACTAAAGGAGCTGACAGGAGGCAATTTCCCATAATAAACAAAACATCTCACCAACAATGGCAAATTCTAGACATCCTTGCAGATACATGAAATAGTGTCACAACTTAAAGGCACAATGAAAGAACTGTCAGAATATATAGTCATTTGTGAAGTGCTCTGGCTGCAAAATTGGACAGGGCCTAAAAATGGTCCAAATTGTGCTCCAACCTTAGTGCTAAGAATGTAGTTTAGTAGCTGCATGCCTGAGCAGAAGCTACAAAATTATGAGAGGCTAGCATGAATTAAATTCACTATGTGGAACATAGCATGAATTAAAGCTGGTGTTGTAGAGTGGCCGAGTTATGCTATTAATGATAGAGCTGATCTGCAGACACTTCTTGAGTGGAAACTTTAAGTTTATATACAATATACTCAGCAGCAACTACACGTGTGCTTTCAACTCCAACTCCAACTCTACACTGACTTCTGAGGTAACCCGTGCTACTCTCCTATTGGTTACTAATGATCATGCGATCTTTCTTAACAAGTATTATTCTTAAAGGTAGATTACACACTAAATAAAACCATAATTACTACATTCCTCCCCCTTTAACTCAGCTATACATATATTCACAAGTATGCGTTTTTCAAGACAACATAAAATTTACACTGGGCAAGGAATTTACAAGTTCAGTCATCCAGGTGTTTCCTGGTACATGTGGAACATCGCAGCTCCACAACTTCAGATGCTTTGAGAGGAACCTCCTTTTCTGGAGTTGCCTGAGCATCAGGTGCTTCAGTGGGCACTGGCAGTTCTATATCCTCAACTCTTACAGGAACATCAGACATGTCTGCCCTGGGTTGAGTATCCTCAACAGGAAACACAGATTCAATCATGATCACTGGTGGAACCATATCTTGATAATTTGTCTCTCTCTTCCTTAAATGGTCCACATAATTACAAATGTTCCAATCATCCACCTCCACATGGTAAGATAGAGGTCCAGTCACTGTACTTATTTCAACCAGTAACCACTTTAGTCCTTCCCCAAAATTTTTCATGTATACTGGCTCTCCCACGGTAAATTTCCTCTCATGACTATGCCAGTTGTGTTTAGTTTTCAGATTTGCCTGACTCCATTCCACCTTCCCCTCTAAATTTGGCATTGTTAAGCTCAATCTAATCCTGAAACGGCGTTTTAATAAAACCTCCGCAGGTGTGACACCTGTCATTGTTTGAGGGGTAGTCCTGTAATGAAAAAGAAAGCGCGCTAGCTTGGTTGCCAAGGAATCACCAGTCAGCTTTTTCATGCCTGCCTTGAACGTTTGAATTGCCTTGTCAGCCAATCCATTTGAGGAAGGGTGGTATGCTGCAGTTTTCACATGAGTGATACCATTGAGGCTGATAAACCGTTGAAACTCAGCACTCATAAATGCCGTGCCATTATCAGAAATGGCTACTTCTGGTAGTTCATGAATGGCAAAACTCTGACATAGTTTCTCAATTGTAGCAGCTGACGTTAGTGACTTCACCTCATACGCGCCCAACCATTTTGAATGGGTATCGACAATGAGCAGAAACATTGTTCCAAGGAAAGGTCTAACGTGGTCAATGTTTAACTGCACCCAGGGCCTACCTGGTCACTTCCATGGGTGTAACGTAGCTGTCACTGACAAGATTTGCAGTTGCTGGCATTGCACACAGTGATTTACTAAACTCTCTATTTCACCATCCATCCTAGGCCACTGTAGATAGCTGCGTGCTATGGTCTTCATTCAGGAAATTCCTGGATAGGCACTGTGTAGTTCAATTAAAAGTGGCTCCCTTCCCTTTGGAGGATCTATCACTCGTGCTCCTCACAATAAGATGCTATCCTGGCTGGTTATTTCATGTCTTCTGTTGAAGTACAGTTTTATTTCATCAGATATGGGCTCCTGTGACCAACCATGTAGCACTTGTTCTCATACTTCGGATAGGACTGTGTCCCAACTTGTCCAGTCTCTGACCTGTGGAGTGCAAACTGGCAAGGGATCTAAGAAATTTAACAGTAAAACAAGTTCCTATGGAACTGGGACATGGTCTTCATTTTCTTGTAAAGGCAAATGACTAAGGGCATTGGCATTTGCAGTTTGATTGCCAGGTCTATGTACGAAAGTGTATTTGTATGCTGCTAGTATTAAGGCCCATCATTGGATTCTTGCTGAGGCTCTGGGTGGCATAGCCTTGTCTTTACTAAACAACCAGGTGAAGGCCTTGTGAATCTACGCATTGACCCAAATAGATTACCTCCCTTGCTTGGAATGTGCACTTTTCCTTTTTTAAACACATTGCAGTTTGCACGAAACGTTTTAAGACTTCTTCAAAGTTTGACAAATGCTTTTTTTCAGTGATTCATGTCACCAATACATCATCTAGATAGGCTACAACCTGGGGCAGTCCCTGTAGTAAGCTTTCCATTGCTATCTGAAAGATGGCACAAGCGGAGGAGACACTGAAAGGCAACCATGTGTATTGGTGCAACCTTTTGTGGGTATTAATTGTGACAATTTCCCAGGAGGCATTATCCAACTCTAGTTGTTGATAAGCATGATTCATGTCAAACTTTGTGTACGTTGTCCCTCCTGCCAGGCTTGGCATACAGGTCTTTGATTTTTGGAAGGGGGTGCCTGTCTAGCTTAGCTACTTTATTAACCGTCAATTTGTAATTTCCACAAATTCGGACGCTTTGATTTAAGGATGGGGATTATGGGTGCTGCCCATTCTGAGAACTGAATAGATTGTATAAAAAACTCCCAGTTTCTCTGGTCTGTTCAGTTCAATGTCGACTTTGTCTCACAGGGCATATGGCACCAGTCTCGCCTTCATGAAGTATTGGGGATCCATATGAATCTTGGTCTGCAGGCCTTGGATTTTCCCCAGTTCATCCTTGAAGACGGTGGCATACTTTCTAAATAGCTCTGGTAGTCCACTTGCTCTCAGCTGGAAAATTTCAGCCCATTCTAACTTAATCTCCTTTAACCAATTTTGCCCCAGGAGGCTTGGTCCTTCACCTGCTACCACTATCAAGGGAAGCTTTGCCGATTGGCTTCCATCACAGACAGTTACTTTGCTTATGCCTTTTGCTTGAATGTCTTTACCCATATATGTTTTTAGGTTGGAGGCTGCATTTTCCAAACTTAATTGACGTTCACCATTTTTCAAGTATCTGAAGGTATGTTCCCCAATTACAGAAGCTCCCGCGTCCACTTCCATTCTAATAGGTCTGCCATTTATTTTCACTGTGACAAATATTGGTTCTTCCTTCAGATTAAACAATGAATAAATGTCTGAATTTGTTTTTCAGGCTCTTCTACATTGTAGATTTCATTGGGCTTCTTCTTTTGTCTACAAGCCTGACTGAATCTTTCCTTGCACTGCCTCATTATATATATCTATTTCACTGACAATAGTAGCATGCGATTTTTTTAAACTTTCAATCGCTAAAAGACTGCTTGCTTCCATCTCTATTAAAATTATTCTTTGATTTCGCTGCTAAGCTATTTTTCTTTATTCTTTGGCAAGGAGGGGCTGTTTCCTACTTCTTGGCAGAGTCTCACTTTTTCACGTATCTTTCAGCTGCAGTTTCTTGCCCGATGTGGAAGATGGCGTCATTTTGCGCACCCCATATTGTTTCTGAATCTCTGACTGCGCTTTCCATGGCCAGCACTATCTCTAGCGCCTTCTTGAAATCCAGATTCACTTCAGACAATAATCTTTTCTGAATAGAGTCCTCTTTCAAATCACACACTAAACGATCTCTGAGCTTGTCGTTCAGGTTCGTACCAAAGTCATAATGTTGCGTTAGCTGCTTCAAATTTGCCACATAGCATGCAATTGTCTCACCCAGGGCTCAATTTCATGAATTAAGCCTGAACCTCTGCATTGTGACTGAGGGCTTGGGTTGAAAGTGACCCTTTATGAGGTCCACCAATTCATCAAAATTTTTCAAATCTGGGGCATTGGGTGCCATCAAACGTTGAATCAAGCTGTAGATTTTGCACCCACAAGTACTCGAGGATCACTCACCTCTTCTCTTGCCCCATAATCCCGCTTGCTTAAACAAAGAATGTGAGGCATTCTATGTATTGAGACCAATCATCTGTGGCAAGTTCAAAAGGATCAATTCTCCCAAATTGTGGAATTTTGAGAGGGGATAACTCCTTCAATTCTAATGGAGCTTGCTACTTACAATCACTGAGTGAGGTACTGTGCCGATTTATTTTTAACTTGATTTCTTCTGTTCAATCCTGATCCCGTCCTCATTGCCAGTTTGTTGTAGGGTGACCGAGTTGTGTTTTTAATGGTAGAGTTGATCTACAGACACTTCTTGGGTGGAAAATTTAAGTTGGTTTACAATATACTCAGCAGCATATGCTTTCAACTCCAACTCTAACTCTACACTGACTCCTGAGGTAGCTCACCCTACAGACCATGTGATCTCCCTTAACAAGCATTATTCGTAAGGGTACATTGCACACTAAATAAACACATAATTACTACAGTTAGTGTCCACTACTTAAAACTAGCTTGCATGCTTGAAAGTCGAAGTGCACTGTCACTGGAGTAGATGCTGGGACACTTTCTAAGACTGATTATGTACTGGGAAAGACTTAGAACAACACAGTAAAGCAGAAAGCAGTCTCCAAGATTTTGTTGGATATTTTGGTGCAGGATGTGGTGATGAGGAGGAGGCTCTCCAGGCAAACTTTGCAAAGGCAGTGGGAACACATAGCCATGTCGGTCAATGCCAGGAGGCTAGCCGCAAGGTCCTGGATGCAGTACCGCAAGAGGTTCAATGATCTCGAATGTCTGGTCAAGGTCAGTGAATGTTACTATCTTCAATGCTATATCCTACTAACTGAACCACTAGCCTCAGACATTGCTCAATTCACCACGTCCTCATCACTCACCTACCTACAATTCCTATCAACCACAACTTATACATAATATTCATTGTTTCATGTCACCCTCACACACTTAACAGAGTTGCAAGGCTCACTCACACATCTCACAGTTTGCGCACACTGTTAGCTATTCAACCATGACAGGCACATTGCCCCAACAGGTTGAACCACGCTGACTGATACATTTCCCTCTATCGTGCAAGAGAAAATGTCACGTAATAGGAGGCAGCAGCACCTAACCAACATAAGCCATTCATGACTGCATGACCTTACCACCATGTAAGAATTAGTGGTCACCATCATTGGGATGGCCATGGCTGGGGTCATGACCAGTGACTGGGCTGAAACCATTGAAAATGACTGTATATTCATACCTAATCCTCCTTCTCACACTTCACTCTCTTCTAATGTACAAGCTGCAGACAGTCTCAGCATGCATCTCTTGAATTTACTGCCTTTCTTCAACATAATCCTACCCTTACACTTTTCTCTTTCAGACACCTAAGAACTGCAACCTGATCAGGAGCAAGAGACAGAAGAGCAAGAGAACAGTGACAAAGAAGAAACATTATCACTCGCTCTCACTCTTTTATCTACCAGCAGATATTGACACTCTGTACTTCATTACATAGCTTGGAGATGCGAGCTGCATGTGATGAAGATAGCACAGGTGTCAGCTTACTGAAGTATGAGGTTGCAAACTAGTTCCCTGCAGAGTGCTCAAATGAGGAATTAGATGGGGCAGCCTGCAGAAGAAACCTGACGTAATGTTTGGTACATTGGCAGGACTGTCAGAAAAGCCTGCAATCAATGTCAAGAAGCATGAAGGAGTTCAGCACCAACTTGGGAGAGAGCTTGGAGCCTATCCTTTCCAGGCTGCAAGTGGTGATCAACTACATTAGTACACAACAGTGACGTAGCTTCTGATGGCTGAAGTTGCAGTGTCCATTGTAGAATAAGCAAAAAGACTTTGAATGTTTGGGTGTTACAGTGAAGGATCAGCCCGAAGTCATGCAAGCACAGGGTGCTGCCATGAAAGCTCCAACAGCTCTGGTACAACTTCATCTTGTTGCCACACAAGTTCAGATTGCTACCATCATGGATGTGGATACCAGTGTTCAAAGGGGGCTTGCAGAGTGTCATAGCAGTACTGCAATTTGCACTTCAACAGATTACTAAAATTGTTGAAGCACCATCCTGGGGAGTGGTCGTGCCTCTGTGAAGCATGAAACTACTGTCCTCTTGCAGGATTACAGCTTGGACAAAAGAGTTGAACTCAAGGGATGAAGTGAGAGTGACTACCCTTGACATCAAAGGAGCATTTGACCAAGTGTGGCATCAAGGAGCCCTAGCCAAACTGGAGTCAATGGGAATCAGGGGGACTCCAACCTCCGCTGGTTGGAGTCATACCTAGCACAAAGGAAGATGGCTGTGTTTGTTGGAGGGCAGTCATCTCAGTCCCAGGACATCACTGCAGGAGTTCCTCAGGGTGGTGCCCTAGGCATCTTCAGCAGTTTCATCAATGACCTTCCTTTCATTTTCAGGTCAGAAATGGGGATGTTCGTGGATGTGTGCATAATATTCAGTACCATTCATGACTCCTCAGATCCTGAAGTGATCTGTGTCCATATGCAGAAAGACCTGGACAATATTCAGACTTGGGCTAATGAGTGGCAAGTAATATTCATGCTACGCAAGTGTCAGGCAGCAACCATCTCCAACAAGAGAGAATCTAACCATCTCCCCTTGACATTCAGTGGCATTGCTATCACTAAATCCCCCACTATCAACATCCTGTGGGCTTACCATTGACCAGAAACTGAACTCGATCAGCCATATAAATACTGTGGTTACAAGAGCAGGCTAGAGGCTGGGAACCCTGCAGAGAGTAACTCACCTCCTGACTCCTCAAAGCTTATTCATCATCCATGAGCCAAAAGTCAGGAGTCTGATGCAATACTCTCCACTTGCCTGGATGAGCGTAGCTCCAAGAACACTCAAGAAGCTTGGCACCTTCCAGGACAAAGCTGTGCTCTTGATTGGCACCCCATCCACCACCTTCAACATTCACTCCCTCCACCACCGAACCACAGTGGTAGTCGTGTGTACCATCTACAAGATAGCAACAATTCACCAAGGCTCCTTCAACAGCACCTACAAAGCCATGACCTCTACCACCTAGAAAGACAAGGGAAGCAGATGTATGGGAACACCACCACCTGCAAGTTGCCCTCCAAGTCACACGCCATACTGACTTGGAACTATATAACCATTCCTTCACTGTTGCTGGGTCAAAATCCTGGTACCCACTCCCTAATAGCACTGTGGGCATTCCTACAAAACATGGACTGCAGCGGTTCAAGAAGGCAGCTCACCACCACCTGCTCAAGGGCAATTAGGAATGGGCAATAAATGCTGGCTTAGCCAGCGACGGCCACACACCATGAACAAAATTTTTAAAAACATTCATCTTCCTAGCACTGCCACTTCACAATTTCCCTTGCAGTTGCTTGTCAGCCAGTCAGTCCACTCTGATGCTACCTATACCGAGATGTGCAGCTGAATCTCTTAGGGCTAAAACTACTTGAGGTTGTACTGCAAGCGCACCTGCAGTCTCCCCCAGTGAAAGTCAGCAGCTTTCCACCATCCCTGCTGCAGCCTTTAGGGTTGCACTGCATTGGAGCACAAATATAGACAAAGGCACATGGAAAATAGGCACTAATAAAATGTACATGGGTGATTAATTGTCATTTGTATGCGCTATGGCATGATCTGCTTTATAAATTTGCTTTGGGATATTTATTTTGTGGTGGCTTTTACTTCTGTATTGTGACCAAGCAGATGCTATAATGGTCAGTAGCAAAGGCAAGAGACGATGTGAGACTGTTTGTGAATGGGGAGTTGGAGTGACGTTTAGTGGTTTTGCTGTCAATTGAGTCAGCTAAGGAAAGCCCAGCTTAAAAGGAGATGTGTTGATTGCTTCCGACGTTCCTCCTGCTCCTTCGCCTGAGCTGATCTCTGCGTACATGATGGCTAGGGCTCTGCATTCATTATGGTGAATTTGTGCATCATACAGTAGCCCACCATGAACCATGCATGGCACGTACTCTGCTGTGTACTGCAGCACTCCTCCTGAACAATCCAGACAGATGCAGCACTGTTTAAGTACCCCAGTGGTCTCTCTATTACACTTTGTGTGGCAGCCTGGCTTTCATTGTATGCATGCTGCCCATATGTGGATGTTTTACTCAATTAAGTCATGAACCATGTCATCAAAGGATTTCTACTGTCAGCTAGTAACTATGCATGGTTTGCCTGGTGCCTCAAATACAAGGATAGAATAGGGGCAATGGGTCTGACTATATTGCTGTTCAGAGAGTCAGCATGGAGCTGATGGGACAAATACCGCTGTGACTGTATGGCCAGGATTTTGTCAACAGCTAAGCACTACTTCTGTTTTCTCTCTTTTTACCTTTTCCCATGTAGAGCTAAATGTACTGGTACACCTCATGGTGGGCATTCGTTGACGATTACAAGGGAGTTATGGACGTTTCCTTTATTGTGGAAGAAACAATGTTGTGTTTTTCTTCATTCTTTATTTAATGTTCATGTTAGTGTCCAGCATTTTTTGTTTTTGCTTGGATTCTTGCTGGTTGACTTCCACTTTCCTGCTAAGAATGAGGTTCATACAGGCTCTTCACCTTAAAAAAGAGAATTCCTGATTTTGTATAATATACAATGTTTTCAATATCTGATTCCCTCATACTGGAGTGTTGCCTATAACTTTTCTTTGGCTTTTCATTTGATCCCTCCTAGACCATATAGCTGGGTTTCCATTGGCTGTGGGCAATGCATTGGTAACCACAGTTTGTTGTCTGATAAAACTGTTACACTCACTCCAATATCTAGTTTAAAGTTGGTGACATACCTGTTGACATATAGATCTGCATTCCAGAATGCCTGATTGGGGTCATTATTCTCAGCCACCCAGTCCCTGCTCCCTGGAAATTCATCAACTCATTGATAGCCTTATGCGAGAAGACTTTTCCTTTGAAATCTGTGAACTTAGAGGTTTTACTCTGGCATATCTTCCCAAAATGGCCAATTCTTCTGCACAGAAGGCATTGTGCAATGCTTGTAGGGCACTGTTCATGCTAATGGATCTTTTTGGAACCACGGTGCTGGTAGGATTTTATGGCATCTTGTGCTTTCCCTCCATATTATACCTTCTTCTCTGATGCTTCTCTTTCATTCCTGGGCTTAACAAATTGTATGATTACTGGAGGTGTCCTGAGCGAAGGTTTTTCTTCATCTCTTGGTCTTGCCCTTTTCTGTTCACAGACTTCTGTTTGTCTCACCAGCTGTATTGCTTCTTCTAAGATAAGATCATCCTTTGATTGCCAGAATTCTGATAGGGATTCATTGGTAACATGGACTAAAATGCGGTCTTGTATTAATTCTGTTTTTAGGTTTTATACTCACATCCTTCAACCAGCCTGTAAAGGTCATTAATAAAAGCATCTACTGGTTCACCTGGTTTCTGGATTGTTTTGTTGAAGTTGGTCTTTTCCAGAATCTTGTTGCTCCTCAGGTTGAAATAGTTATCAAAGGCTTTTAAGAATTCCTCAAATTTATCAGACATCTCATTGATGCCCTGTTTTGCAAAAACATCATCTGCTACCGTTCCTATGGAGTAAAGTAACATGTTGACCTGTTCAGCTTCAGACTTACTGCCCAATCCTGAAGCAAGTTGGAACCGCAAGGATCTTTTTCTCCAAGGTGCCCAGTTTTGAATTTGATTCGGTCCTTCCATGTGTCCGAACCTCTCAGGTAGCATGAATTTAGGATCCAAAGCTTTTCTAAGCCTGTAGGTGGTTTACCCAAAGTTTGAAATTTTCCTTCCAGTATTTGAAGCTTTCCAGCACTGTCAAGTCTCTCACTGAGACCCGCTGTGGTCACTGTCTCTCCCTGGGGGATTTCTTATCGAGATTTGGGCATAAATTTTCAGGATGGCGGTGACTGAATCCCCACCATCCGAAGTGCTGACTTCAGCAAGCCCAATGCTATTTCATGCTCCAAAGCACATTGATTGGCATAAGGCAGGACTTATACCTGTCCCTCTAGGAACAGCGTTGCAGGGGGTGGAAGAGGCACTGCAGGGAGCTGCCTGGGACTAAGTGCCAGGAATCAGAAGAGGGATAACTGGCAGGGATCTCAGGATGGGGACTGTAGGGAAGGTCTGGGGGGCTGCGTGGGGGGATGGTGGGGGGCACAATCAGGGTCCCGGGGATGGGTCATGGGGGCAAAGGAGGTCCAGAGGTTAGCGGGCCTTAAGGAGAGGGCTCTGCCAGTCAGAAGGGGCTTCTGATGGAGGCGCATTTTCCCCACCACTTCCCATCCAAGATTGAACTCTGTTTGCTTTTGGGTTTGCACCTCTGATCTGTCATCCGCCTGCCAGCCTAAAAATTGAGGCTGGGTAGGAAAGGGCACTTAAGTGGCCACTTAAGGATCTTAATTGGAGCGAGGGCAGGCTTGTCTGAGGCCCTGCCTGCCCCACTGTAAAATTGTGACCAAGTCGGGACTTGTGGGATCCTGGAGAGAATCTCGTCCATGCAATTTCATGCTCCCCTGCCCCTGCCCCAGAAACTGCTGAGGGTAGTGTATAATTCTGGCCTTGGTGATAAAGCTGTTAAAGACTACTTTGCTTTAAATTATTTCAATAATGTCTTCACTCCTTGCCTCTGGATCATTGAGTATTTACAGCTGTTATTTTTCTCTCTTTTTGTGCTGTCTCATGGTTGCCACATGTAATGGTGCCAATGTCAGACCCAGGCTGTAGCCTACCTTTGCTAGGGGTCTGGTTTTCCCACTGCTGCCTGCCCAGTGCACCATTAAAATCAGTTTTCACCCTTTTGAAGGGTTTCTCACCAGTTCCACGATTTTTGCTTTGTTCTCCGACTTGAAGCATATGATAGCTGGATCAGGATTTTCTTTCCAAACCACCATGTGTTGTGGTGCCGCCCTAAATGACTTGAAATTTGATTTTCGACTCTTCCTGCCTCCACTTTGTCTATGGAGCAGCTTTGGAGTTCTCCAATTGTGTCTTACAGAGTTCTGCAGTTTTGGCGCCATTTTTACAGTTCTGATATTTAATCTTCTTTAAAGTTGAATTTTCAGTGTTTTCGGATCCATCACCATTACCATCATGTTGATTAGTCTAGAGTCAAAATGATTACTGAGACCTTGGTATGTTCAAACAACAACTGATTTATTTTACACAATTGAACTTTGTACAGCTATCCGTGACTAGGTGCTACAATACTAAAGCCAAGAATATTCTCCCTCTCCTCTGCTAATCATTTGTTCTCTTTAACCATCATCATGTTGGGAGGTGTTATTTACACATTACACAGTCCTGCACATTAACCCTTATAGACTCTAATACTACAGTGGTGAGCTACCTTCATGAACCACTGCAGTCCACCTGGTGTAGGTATACTCACAGCACTATTAGGAAGGGAGTTCCAGGATTTTGACACAGTGACACTGTGGCAATATTCAGTGTTCACCATTTAGATTGATGTTCTAGTAGGCAGCATTGTACACTCAGCTCCCATGATTTGACAGCAACAACTTGCATCCATCTAGCACCTTTAACTCATTTTAAGGTGCAGCGTGACTTAATTAGGCAGGATGCACAATTCTGATATCCCAAGTGGGTTGAGGTGCAGTGATAAAGTTTGTAGCATGCTGAAAATGGCGCCAGCCTGTGGTGCGTTTATATTTGTAATAAATTCAATGAATACTCATTACCTAAAACAATTTTTAATAAAGTCCTACCCTCAGGATAAAATCAACGCCGCACGTGAGTCTCATGGTCTGTTTAAAGGTGGCGTGCACTGTCGGCTTTGTGCTGTTGTGTGTGGGTCAGTGGTTTTCCTTGTTTAACTCTAAGGCACAACAGAGGGGAACAGGAAAATGGACACTTGCATGGAGGCTTGGGAGTCAGTGGTGAGGGAAATTTTGAAGTAGTGTCGGGGGCATGGAGGAGTGAATTTGGGAAGGGCCTGGTGTCTTGGCTGTGATGGGGGTTGGGGGGGAGGAGGCAGTCAGTGAAGGTAAAAAGTGAGGGGCCTAAAGGTGGGTATCAGTTCTGTCCAAATGTGTGTCCATCTCAGGCTGCAGACTGACAGAGTCCTTACAACGTTTTGAGTTCACCTGCCCAAAGAAGTGAGCACGGAGACGAAGGCGATAGAAGAGTCCAGCATCATGCTGAGCCTGAAATTCATTGAGGTGAGAGCATAAGAGGATAAAACTGAGTCCTTTGCTGAGTATAGAACATCTCAACATCAGAGAGGGGAAGGTCAGAGGGTATAGCGAATACACAGCAAGGGCTGGGATTAGAAGAAGGAATGGGGTCAGAGGGGCAGGAATGGATGGACGCTCACGGATGGGCATTGGTATCATCAAATTGTTGGAGCTTGTGTTTTCTTTTTATTCATTCATGGGATGTGGGCATTGCAAGCATTTATTGCCCATCTCTAATTGCCCTTGTTCAGATGGCATTTTTAAGAGACAACCACATTGCTGTGGGTCTGGAGTCACAAGTAGGCCAGACCAGGTAAGGATGGTAGATTTCCTTCCCTAAAAGACATTAGTGATCCAGATGGGTTTTTACAACAGTCCGCAATTGTTTCATGGTCATCGTTAGGCTTTTAATTTCAGATTTTTATCGAATTCAAATTTCATCACTTACCATGGTGGGATTCAAACCCAGGTCCTCAGAGCATTACACTGGATCCCTAGAATATTAGTCCAGTGACAATACCACTATGCCACTGCCTCCTTAACACCTGAAATGAAGAGAAAAAGTTTCTTGTTAAGGTGTCGGATGAGACGGAGAATAAAATGGGATTGGGGACAAAGATAGCTTTATATTAGGGTGAGTTGGTGCTGCTGGAGAGAGAGGTCAAGTGTGTTCATATGGTGACTCATGACACTGCGTGGATTGCAGGATGTGGCAAGAACAGCAGTCCGAGGAACGTTGCATGTCCTAGAGATACTTGTAATCCTGGGTGGGTTCAAAACATGAGAGATAGAACTTCAGTTGGAATCCACATGGGGTAAGTTGGAGACGGAGACAGTTGCTGAGGAAGGAAATACGGCTGTGAAAGCAAGTTTTAGTAAGCACCTTGTCAAACACCAGGAGGGAAATGGAAAGCAGTGATGGTGAACAGATTGAAAGGGACAAATGGAAATCCTGAGTGGCAGTGAATTAAATACTAAGATAAAAGCAAAATGCTGGAAATCTGAAATGAAAACAGTACAAACTCAGCAGGTCTGACAGCATCTGTGGAGATTGAAACAGACTTAATGTTTCAAGTCCATATGACTCTTCTTCAGAGCTAAAGGAAGTAGAAATGTGTTGGATTTTATACACAACATAGAAACCTATGACAGATAGCCCTGTGGAGGTTGGGTGGTGGAGTGAGGTTGGAAGGGGGTTGGTATTGGGGAAAAAGGATAAGATGGTGAATAAATAAATAAATAAAAATGAAAATAAAAAGTAAAATTAAAAAAAACAAAAAAAAAATTGGATTTAAAATAAGGGTAAAGGTGGAGGAGAGAGCTCATTGTCTGAAGTTGTGGAACTCAATGTTAAGTCCAGAAGGCTGTAAAGTGCCTAATTGGAAGATGAGGTGCTGTTCCTCCAGTTTGCATTGGGCTTCACTGGAACATTGCAGCAGGCCAAGGACAGACATGTAGGCATGAAAGCAGGATGGTGTATTGAAATGGCAAGTGACAAGAAGGTCTGGGACATGCTTGCAGACAGATCGAAGGTGTTCTACAAAGTGGTCACCCAGTCTGCATTTAGTCTCCCCCAGTGTAGAGGAGACCACATAGGGAGCAGGGAATACAGTAGACCAAAGTGAAGGAGGTACAAGTAAAGTGCCCCCATCCCTACAGAGCCATCTGTCACTGATTTCTATGTTGTGCTTTCACAGAGCACTGACTCTTGTTCAGCTATTAAGACATTTTGCTCTTACCTTTGTGCCACTATCAGCACCTTCTTTAGTCTTTATCACTAGCGTTAACACTCCCTTTGTTTTGTGTCCATTTCTTTGTCAATCTCTCCTGTGCTCCCATCTATCGCTGACCCATTTTGCTCCATCTTCACCATCAAACTTCTACTTCTCTTTAGCTCTGAACAAGAGTCTTACAGACTTGAAATGTTAACTCTGTTTCTATCTCCACAGATGCTGCCACACCTGCTGAGTTTTTCTAACTTTTTTTTTAATTTCAGATTTCCAATATCCACAGCATTTTGCTTTTAACAAGAATCCAAGCGTAACTTCAGAAATGAATCCCTGAAACTACCCAACTGCAATAAAGACCTGGATTGCAACTTCAGTGCTGACTTTTTGATACTCTTCACAGAGATTCATAGTCCAGCCATTTTGCAAGAAGATAGTCAGGAGGGAGGAAGTCCACTCACTCACACCAAATGCATAGTAAAAAAATTAGATCAGAAAAAACATGAGTAGTATTGCTTTGAAAGAGGAAGATGAAAATCTGGTGATGGAATACTCTGTCTGATCCACAGCAGTGGGCAGCAGGGACTTTCCAGGTGTTTGGGACTCAGAGGACTGCTGGAGGCCAGAATGTTGCTGAGTTCAGGTCAAATGACGAGCCTCTGGACTCGGTCATGTCACAGTTGCTGGAGCTGCAAAGGCAAGCTCGGGAAAATCAGGGAGGGATGTCCGCTGCACTCCTCAGATTGTTAGGCACAATGGAGGAATCTGTCCACCTTCAGGCTGAGGTGATAGTGCCAGCATGCCAATGAACTGAGGTCAACACTTGTAGGGTGGCAGCCACCATGGAGACCTTGGTCCAAGACTTCGCTCCTGAACTGCTGCGTGGGCTTAACTCCATCGCTGATGCCGTAGTTGGCCTCCAACAGTGTGTACGTGAGAGGGGTGCTGGGCAGCTCAATCTCACTCCCGCTACCCCTGCTCATCAAGGAGTCAGCCTGGGGCCCCCAGGACACCCACAGGGAGGAGGATCAGCAGGTGCACACTCCGGGCCCATCCATCCAGGTGATTCCAAGAGTGGCCGGTCAATCAGACTCCCCTCTTCCTGTGACCTCAGCAGCTCCAGCTTCACAGGATGAGGAGGGTGCCACTGCCACACAGCAGGGCCCCGAAAGCAGGCCGGGGCCCTCAAAGTCTCAGCCCTCCAGAGGATGCCCGCCAAAGTCATCACAGACAGGGTGTCACAGTCAGCAGGCTGCATCCACCTTCACTGTGGATGTCCGGGGAGCCACAAGACGTAGTGTCAGGGTAGGAAATTTAAGGAGAATTATTTGCACAGACTGGGAATGGGTGTTAATCACTGTTCACTATTGCCAATAAACTGCCAAGAATATCTCCCCGCCTGTGGCTCCTATTTATGATGAGCAGTGTTCTTGTCACTCAGATGTGAAAGCTTTCTGCACAAGATAAAGGCAGGTGTCTCAGTCCAGGGCCTCTTCCCTGTGCTCTGTGCAGCCTTCAGACCACAGTGATGGTCTGGCCTCATACTCCCTGGAAACATTACTGATGCCGGCACCTCAGTGGTGCTGGTCCTTGCTGCCAGAATATTATAGGCAGGCGCCACAGAATTCTCTCATTCTCTCTGTGTGCTCTCAGCACCTTTAAGGAGGGGCTGCCCCCGTCTCTTCAGCATCTGTGACCACTGATGCTGTGCTCCAGCTCCTGAAGGGCTCAGATGCTGAAAGCGGACAAAGCATCAGAGTTTCTAAAGTTTCATGGCTGCATTTCTATGATATGACCCTAATCATGGGGCGCAAGCGATCTGCCCTCGGTCAGACAGGAGTCAGACATTCTGAGAGGCTATGTGAAGATTTATTGGGTGTCCTCATTGCATGTCGTTATCATCCTTCTGCAATCGAGTGACTTTTAAGGCCTCCACTGCATCTCCATGACAGGACCATTATCACAAAGGCTATGTGCACTGCCATTAGCCAGACTGGAGTCAGGCGATCACAAATGCGATGTGAGAATCTATGGTATCTCATGTCGTCATCACCCTCCACAAATCTGGTAGTTATAAGGGCTTCCTGAGTGTGCCTGCCTCGGCTAGCCAGTGTGAGGGCCTCGTCCCCGAGATTGTCACCACCGAGGACCTCCTCACTCGCTTCCCTGTTGGCATTCTCCAGATCGAAGGAGACATGCAGCTCCTCCATCTCCTCCTCAGCCAGCTCGTCTTCCAGTTGCAGCGCCAGGTTGTAAAGGGTGCAGCAGTCAAGAACGATGCATGACACCCTCTGCGGACTGTATTGCAGGGCTCTACCAGACCGGTTCAGACACCAGAACCTCATCTTCAGCATCCCAATGGTCTGCTCCACCAAGTTGCGAGCTGCAGCATGAGCCTCATTATAGCATCGCTCTGCTGCCGCCTGAGGCTGCCGCATGGGTGTCATCAGCCATGGCCACTGCAGGTAGCCCTTGTACCTGAGGAGCCATCTCTGAAACCTCTGTGGACCCAGGAAGTCTCCAGGGATCTGTGACCAACTGAGGATGTAGGCCTTTTAATGATATGCTGATGTATTACAATGAGCTCCCCAATGACCATTGGCGGGAAACGTGGCCCACATTCAGCAGGCTGAGCAGCCGATCGCGGCCTGCCTTCCCACCATTGTGAAACTGATTGTGCCATATTGTCCGCACATGCCACCTATCATGCCCGCTGCCAGCGGGCACGGAAAATTCCACCCTATAAATTAGCAGTCAATCAAGTTGTAAAATTTGATGTACACCCCATACCTAAAATTGAAGATTTAGACACTGAACAGGCAGGTGGAAAGCCTTATACGAAGTTAGATTTGAGTCACACTTACCAGCAATTGGAATTAGAGCAGGCATCCCGAATGTTTGTCACCATAAATACACACAAAGGGTTGTACCAATATACCCATTTACCTTTTGGCGTATCTTCTGCATGTGCCATATTCCAAAGATCCATGGAAAGTTTACTCATGTTGTAGTTTATTTGGATGATGTCCTCCAGACTGGATTCACAGAAAAGGAACATTTGATGAACTTGGCAAAAGTTCTGAAACGTTTTTCACAGGTTGGATTGAGACTGGAAAAGGAGAAGTGCATATTCCAGGCAAAAGAGGTAACTTATCTAGGTCACAAGATCGATTCACAAGGTCTACATGCAATTGAAGGAAAAGTGAAAGCAATTAAAAAAGGCCCAGAACCAAAGAACACATCTGAATTGAAATCATTTTTGGGGACAATTAACTGCTATGGACGTTTCCTGCCTAATTTATCGACAGAATTGGCACCATTGTACTGTTTGCAAGAAAAACCAGAGGTGGTCATGGCAAACACCACAAGAAGAAGCTTTCACAAAAGTGAAAAAGTGTTTACAGTCATCTACAGTTCTAGTACATTTTGACCCAAAGAAAGAGTTGATATTAGCGTGTGATGCATCACGTTATGGCGTGGGAGCAGTGCTCTACCATCGATAGGATGATAGATCAGAATAACCTAAAGGTTATGAGTTGAGAACACTTAGCACTGCAGAGAAAAAGTACTCAAATTGAAAAAAGAAGGCCTGGGGATCATTTTCAGTGTTAAAAAGTTCCGTCAATATGTCCAGAGTTGCCATTTCACTATCATAATGGACCACAAGCCATTATTAGGACTATTAAGTGAAGATAAAGCTATACCCCCTATAGCCTCAGCAAGAGTACAAAGATGGGCGCTGATCTTGGCAGCATATGACTATAGACCCGGAAGTCAAATTACAAATGCAGATGCACTCAGTTGGTTACCCTTGCAGATAAAAAAAAGGATGTTCCAATTCCTCAGGAATATGCCTCATTATTGAACTTCCTGGACTCATCCCTGGTATGTGCTAAACAAATTAAAGATTGGGCGAACCGAGACCCAGTCTTATCTAAAGTGAGAAATCAAAGTTCTTTATGGTTGGTCACAAACACAAGAATCTGATGAAATGAAACTGTATTTCCAGAGAAGATACAAGATAACCAGCTGAGAAAGTATTTTATTGTGCAGAGCACGAGTGATTGTTCCTCCAAAAGGACGAAAGCCATTGTTATCTGAACTATATAGTGCACATCCTGGAATTTCAAAATGAAGGCTATAGCACATAGCTAAATCTGGTGGCCAGGAATGGATGGAGAAATAGAAAACCTAGTAAGAAGTTGTATGCAGTGTCAGCAAGTGAAAATATTACCAGCAACAGCCCTGTTACACCCCTGGGAATGGCCAGGGAGGCCATATGAGTATATATCGATTATGTGGGACCTTTTATGGGAACAATGTTCCTCCTTATCATAGACGTTCATTCAAAATGGATGGATATATATGAAGTAAGGTCACCCACATCTTCAGCGACAATAGACAAGCTATGACAAAGTTTCGTTATAAATGGATTATCTGAAGTGCTAGTATCAGATAATGGAACAATATTCACAAGCGCTGACTTTAACCGATTTACAAGCCTCACCGGTATTGTTCATGTGAAAACATCTCCATATCATCCTTCTTCAAATGGACTCACTGAGAGAACAATTCAGATGTTCAAATCTGATATGAAGAAATCGTCTGGAGATTTGTTAGCATCTACATTAACTCGGTTTCTATTCCATTATCGAACCATCCCTCATTTGACAACAGGTGTGACATCTGCTGAACTGTTAATGAAATGCCTTCTCCAATCGAGATTGAGCCTAATTATGCCAAACATTGGAGGGAAAGTAGAAAGAAGGCAGGAAAGTCAGAATTGGGGCATAATTGTCATAGTCGGAACAGAACATTTAACGTAGGAGAGAAGGTATTCGTGAAAAATTTTAGTGAAGGACCAGCATGATTGTTCAGTGAAATAAGAGCGAAAATGGGACTTCCTACTATGTGAAAGTCAAAGATCAAATAATAAGAAGACATGTGGATCACATATGAAGTGGAGTAACCAAATATCCAGAGATGATTCCACCAGTGTTTGAGACTGAATCGGCATTTCCTGTTGAAAGAACTCAACCAAGTACAAATGTTTTTGAAGGGTCGACTGTATCTGAAAGAGTCAAAGAAACAAATTTACAGGTACCTGCTGTAGAACCCGATGGTCAGATGACTTCAGTAAGGCAGATTCCAAAGCAGACTTCAGAAGCTGTAGAGCTGAGACATTATACATGCCCCCAGAAGCCCCCAGAGAGACTGACTTTGTAAATAATTGAACTGCGCAAATAACTTGATATATTGCAAAATTATAAAATGTATTTTTCAGTAAAGGGGGAGGGATGTAGTAATCTCAGATGTAATATACCTTTAAGACAAGTATTGTAATGTAAGGTCACATGATCTTAATGTCCAATTGCAGACTAGCACGGGCTACCTCTATGTGAGAGTCTTGAGTTGGTCACTGATGAGTGAAGACAGAGTTTTATAAAAACAAAAAAACTGCGGATGCTGGAAATCCAAAACAAAAACAGAATTACCTGGAAAAACTCAGCAGGTCTGGCAGCATCGGCGGAGAAGAAAAGAGTTGATGTTTCGAGTCCTCATGACCCTTCGACAGAGTTTTATGTTGTGAGCAGACAATAGCTGCAGAGTTTAGTTTGTAAATAAACAGCATGCGTTTACTCTAACAATGATCTCCTGCTGTTCTCTGTCTCTGTAACAACTTGGTTACCCCAAACAAAGCGTGCAACCCAGATCCTTTAGCTCCAACAAAGCATGAGCACTGGATCCAACATGATGTCTGAGGGGTTACCTGGTAGGGGTCTTAAGATTATGAAACGGTTTGATAGGTAGCCATAGAGAAAATGCTTCCATTTTTAGGGAATTCCAAAATGAGGTCAGAAAAGGTAGATAAATACAATGGAGAATTCAGGAGAAAGTTCTTTACACAAAGCATGTTTAGAATGTGGAATTAAGGAATAGTTGAGGCAAATAGTATAGATGCACTAAAGTGGAAGCTACTTAGCACATGAGGGAAAAAGGAATACTAAGATATTCTGATGGTGCTGGGTGAAGTAAGATGGGAGAGTCTTGTGATCTAGCATTGTCACCGACACAGACCAGTTAAGTCAAATGACCTGTTTTTCTGTTTCAGATTTTATGAACAAGAAGTTGGGCTCCCTATAGTGTGGCTGGTGTGGTTGCAACAGATGCCCCAAACTCAAAGAATGCTTCTGGCCACTTCTGGCGTGACCTGATGGCAAACCTTGACTGTCAGGGTGCTTACGTAGGCATGCCACGCATGTACTATGAGTGTACAGAATGGCTAGGTTGTTTCATCTAATTCTCATTTGGAACCCATTTACCATTTTGGACTATGCAATTTCTGTTAATTTCCTCTTTCAATCACTCTCAGCTGAATATGCATTAAGCTGCATAAGGTACAACCCCTGCCACCCTGCAACCACATGGACATACATACATACACACACACACAGACACATACACACAAACACGCGTGTTATTTAAATGGTTAATCCACAACTTTCAGATGTGGTTCTTCCAATTTAGGTTTTCTGTGCAGAGTTAGTGAAAGCACCGTGACCTGTGTTATTAGAAAAGTTTTGTTAACTTTTGGGATTTACAAGGGAGTGGGGATGGATCTTAACAAGGAGATCAGAGGAGTTGGTTGTCCTGATAAAAGAAAACCTACTTTGGGAATGGGAATGATTACTGAACAACTTGGGCTGCAGCATGATTTGGGAATGAAGGAAAGGCAGCAGAGAGGTGAATCTCTGCACAGAGGGAGCTGAAAGGCTCTTGGTAGAAGACCCTAAGGTTTCTTGGGAGAGCTTTTCCAGGAGCAGCACCTGAGGCATCTGTGTTTCACCAAAAAGATGGTCACTGAACTGTGCCACCTCACAGAATCCAACCTGCAGCTTCAGAGCAGGGCAAGGATGGTGCTGCCAGTGGCCATCAATCATCAGTGCCCTCAGCTTCTGCACCAATGGATCCTCCCAAGCATGAACAGGAGACATCAGCAAACTCTCTCAGTTTACTGACCATTACTGTATCAGGGAAGTGACAGAGGCCTTGTATATAAAGTCTTCTCACTGACCAGAGAGAAGCAGGAGAAGAGAGCATGTGGGTTTGTCAGGCTAATAGAATTCCCCGTGGTACAGGGTGCAATTGATTGTAAGCTCACGGCTCTGTGGGCCCCACACATCAATGGGAGATGTTTCATGACTGCAAGCTACCAGTCCATTAAAGTACAGTTGCCCAGAAGATCCTCTCGATCTGAAATCTTGACAGCAACCACGGCACATTCATCCTGCGCCAGTCAGCTGTACCTGCTATCTTTGGTCCACCATGTAGAAGTAGATGCTAATTGCTGGGTGACAATGGGTAGCTATTTTACATATGGCTAATGACTCCTCTCTGTCACTTGACCACACATGGAAGCACTCCTATAATGGGAACTGTTATGATATTGTATGCATGCCAAAAATGGGGGTGTGGTGCATTGAGAAATGTGGGATGTTGATGAAGCTGAGGGTAGGGGATGTCATGTGCATTCACTGAACTCGACCACCTGGGCGATGTCATTGAACTCCTTCCAGCACTGCAGCTCGGCCCTCAGGACCAGACTCCTGGAATTAACCTCTGTGCCCCTGCAACCATTGCTTTCTCAGGCTGTACCCTGAGGGCCTCCTGGCTCCCTCCAGGAACATGGCTTCTCTTCTCTTTTCCACCTCCATCACAACTGCCTCAAGTCCTACATCAGAAAACCTAAGAGCCCTCTTCTTGCCTGTTGCTGCATTTGCTGCGTTTTTCTTTCCCTGTTGAGGGTGAAGCCAGCCAGCAGTGTGTTCCATGCTAGGCTGCACGCTGAAATCATTTAGATGAGGAAGCAGCACAATGTTTGAGCACTGCCTGCCTCAACAGGATCAGGCATGGAGTAATTATGCATCTGGATTCAAGTGTCCCTAAAGGTGGCCTTTTCCAATTTTTGTTCCTATATAAATCCATGTAACTTTCCCTCGGCTAAACACCACATTATTGATGGCATGAAGCAGCTGATGTGTTCATTTGACATCTTTCTAAATGTAAAAAATGCAACTGTAATGTAAAAAGGAATTTTAAAAATTGGTATAGTCAGAAATAACAGCTTTGAAAAACAAAATATTATATTTATACTTTGCAAATAATAGTTCAAAAATGGTACTTTCTCAATAATATTGACTATAATTGGAATGTTACATTTATACATGTAACTCAATCCTCAACACAACATGATAGTGATGATAGGAGAGCAATTATTCATGATCAATATTCAATGAATAATTCATATTTTAATTGTTACCTTTATCTGTCACTCACACTCGCCTGCTTGCTTCTGATTTGATGTATTTTTCCGTTATGACAGTAAATTGCACATCTGTGGTTGATTTGGAGGTTAATTATGTTTTCACAGCATGCCTTATATTTGATGAATGTGATAGAAATTTTAAATCTATTATTACTCAGAAAATAGCACAAATGGCAATAGAAAAATCCTGAACGATAGAGGTAGTGTCTATTCTCAAGCTGCGTAAGCTACATTTTATAAATAGTAAACATAATTATATCAATACAATGCTCCTGGAAGCATATAGTCCAGTTTCATTGTAGCTTTATGCACAACAGCAATTCTTGACTATGATGGAAAGATAGCAGATATATTTTGTCTATTCCAAAAGCTTGGTATTCCATTGAGAAACTTCCTAAATGTAAGAGTTATGTTACATAGAGAGCCATAGAATCACATCAATTTACAGCACAGAAGGAGGTCATTCAGGTCACTGTGCCTGTGCTGGCTCTTTGAAAAAGCAGTCATGCTCCGTCCTAGATTCACGCTTTTTATTCCTAAAACTCTCTACGTTCCTCATCTTCAAGTACCTTTCCATTCCCCTTTAAAATTATACCTTGTTATGATCCCAGCTGGTGCTATTACTGACAAGTCAGATCCCAGAATGGAATCTGGCGTGATAGATCAGAATTTTAATTTTTTTAAAACGTGGACAACATTTACTGAATGGATTCAGAGGAGTCTGCTACTTTTTAACAGAAGGATAAAACATTTATTAAACAAGAAACATTAACTATGTTACACTAGATAACAAACAGGTTGGAAAGATTTTCAGTGCAGACACTAAGGGCGGAATTTTCACAGAATTGCACTATGTGGTAGTGGGCAGGTAAAATGGAGTCCTACCTGCCAACAAAAATGGCGGGTTTTCATGCCGTACCTTCCTGAGCCTGCATTTCCAGGAAACACGCTGTTTCCGTGGCGGGCGGGCTCACATTCGCCTGCATGCCATCACCCCGCTGTTGCATCACGCCAGCCACCATCTTTAAAAGGCAGCCGCCAGCAAAGCACTCATCGTCAACAGCTCACCACCACTGTCTGGGAGACATGGCCAGCAAAGGCAAAACAACTGCAGCCCCCCACTTCAACAACAGGCCCTCGAGTGAATGCTGGATGCCATGGTGGCCCAATAGGATTTGCTCCAACCCCTGCTCTGGCCACAGGATGGGTAGCAATGTCACCAACCCAGCTTAGGAGGCAGTGGCAGCAGTGGTCAACGCGAATGTCCTGCAGAGGAGGACAGCCACCCAGTGCCACCAAAGGATGAATGACTTCCTCCATTGCGCCAAGGTAAATCACTCTTTTTATCACTCCCAACTCAGACACTTACACACACATCCACAGGGCCCTCACTCACTGCCTGTTCAAGGGACATCACCATTCACTCTTTCACACACACCGTCATTGTCCTCATCCCATCTATGGGACCACTCACCACCCACACAGGCCAGGCACACTTATCATCAGACCTGGTAAGAGTCCTGATACACTCTCTCCATCTCTATCCATGCAGGACAAACTGGCTCACAACAGGAGGGAAAGGTCGCAGACAGGTGGAGGGATGCCGGAAATCAAAGTTCTGACAGAATTTTAAAACAAAGCTACCCAGATGGCCGACAATGACCTGGACCGGTCCTGTGCTGATGGTGAGGTCGGCGCTGCTCTACCAAGCGAGGATCCAGCAGTGCGACATCCAGCAGACAACCATGCAGAGAGTGATGTATCCTCTTTCACAGGCCACTGCCATGCACTAATTAGCTCCCCTTGCTTTCACAGGCACATCTGCCAAACAGCCGACAGAGTCCATGACCAAGGGCCTCTAATCATGGGGTACATTTAATTGTTGCAATGCCCAAAGGGGGGCAGAAATCCCACCCACAAGACTATCGTACAGAGGCCGGCAGCTGTCGACTACAGTAGTGCCACTGGGACTGGTGGCTGCTGCTGGTACTACACTTCGGCATTCATCAGGGTTCATCATTAGATGCTTGGAGAAAGGTGAGGGTGGTGTCGTGTTGTTATAATAATATAAAGGCTCCAATCACTCATAAGGGACTAGGTAGACATTTTGTGGGTTCATAAATTGAGACTAGGCATATGAAAATGTTTTAATATAGGAAGAAAGCATGAAGACATCAGCAGCAGAGCTGTGTGTGCTGTGTTCTGCCCACAGGCCAAAGTGAAACTGAGACTGGATTACATGACACGTATCCCTTCTAGTGCTGGCATGCTGCTATCCCGTAAAGGTGTATTACAACAGGCGGGATGGGAGTACTGTGGAGGGGGTTACCAGCAGGATGGTGGGAGGTGAACGGTGAGGTGTGAGTGGGGAAGGGTGGGGAAGAGGTAGGGGCTTTCAGAGGAAGGGGAAGGGGTTGGCTCACAGCAGGTAACCCACTTCCCACTGCTAGGTCCCTCAACCAAGCACTGAGTACCATTGGACGAGGAACCCCCTTCTCAGAAGGCTGCAAGCAAACCCGATGGGCTTTGCTTGTCATGCTCCTGCATGGTGAGACCTCTGTCCGCTCACCCATGAGTCAGCAGCAGTGGGATGAGGTCCTTAAGTGGGTATTAACTGCCCACTTAAGGGCCTCAATTGGTGTCTGGGTAGGAAAGCTATGTGATGGGGATGAGACCACGATTTCACGCTAATGGGCCAATTAAGGCTCGCCCAGCGTGAAATGCAAGCTTCAGCATCAGCGCAGCCTGTGCGGGGGTGGGGTCGAGCGGGCTGAGCACAAACTTCGTGCATGCACACAAGTGCAAGCTTGCCTGAGGCACAGGGCTGCTTCAGGGAGGTGAAGTGTTTTTTTTAAAAAAGAAAATGAATAAAATAAAAATGTCATAAGAAATGTCCCCTCATTTGACTCTGTCATTTGAACAGGGACATGTTATTAATTAAAGTATAAAACTTTTAGTTTATTTTTTATTTGCCTTTGGAAACCTCATCCTGCCCATGGATGAGGTTCCCAAAAAATGCAAAGGCTGTATGGCTTTTTCGCCTGCCCGCCAACCATAAGGTTGGATGGGCAACAAAAAATTTATGTTAATTGATTATTTAATGGCCTTAACAGGCCTTTCAATTGTCAGTGGGCGTGCTGCCAATTCCAGTGCGTGCCTGCCGAACAAACTATCCCTCGACTGCGCGTTGATGTCAGTACACTCGGCCGACGTCAATGCACATCATTTCATGCTCAGGCGGGTAAGGTGCACGCCCGCCCACTGAGCAAAATATTCTGCCCTATGTCTTCTAAAGTTTGCTTATTTGGTCTTGGGATGTGGGCAACATTGGTAAGGTTGCATTTACTATCCATCACATAACATTTCTTGTGGTGATGTTGTTAAGGAAAGAAATCCATAATTTTGAAGGAGTAATGGTGAAGAATCAGCAATATGTGTTCAAGTCAAGATTGTGTGTGACTTGGAAGGAAAATTGGAGGTGAAAGTGTTCCGCTTGCATTACTGCTCTTGTCCTTTGAGTGACAGAGAGCATTGAATAGAGTTGTTGCAGTGCACCTTATAGTTATTATACATTTCTGCTCCAGTGTGGCAGTAGTGGAGTCATGGACAATGGGTCCAGTGGCAAGGATGCAAATGAAGCAGACTTTGCTTTATTGACTGGTGTTGATCTGGACTGTTGCTGCAGCTGCACCCTTCCATTTGATTAGTGGGTATTCCGTCACATTTCTAACTTAAGCATTTGAGGGTGGAGAAGCTTAGAGGGACCCAGAGGTGAAATATTCATGACAGGGATTCCAACCTTTCATGCTTTTGTGTTGATATTGTTGGTGAAGCTTCTGATCAAGATGCTGGTGATGGGGAAGACTTAGTGAAGGTGGGTGATGCTGTTAAATATCAGAGGTGCATATCTGGGCTTTTTCTTGTATCAGCTCATTGGCATTTAGTTGCATGAATCTTACCTCTCACATGTCACACCAAGCTTGGATGTTGTCCAGGTCCTACTGTAGACTGACATGCACTGCTTGAGGAATTGTGAATGAAACTGAAAACAATTGAATCATCAGCAAACAACCCCACTGCTAACCTTATGTACATCATATAATCAGTGGGCTAGATAATTTTATAAACCACTAAATGTCTACTCTGGGCCCTTGTTACATCAGATTGCACAAAAATAATTGCTGCTTTTTGGAATGTGCTCACCTTGCTTTTTCTTTGAATTGATAGATTTAAATCAAATGCAATCCAGGGATTGATGACAATTTGATGACAATTTATACTAGAAGCTGAGGATATCTCTTCTTCCATAGGAAGCTCAGTTTAATTGATAGAGCCATAGCCAGAATTTTACAACGATTGTGCGGGTCCACGCCTGACCCGACAGCAAGTAAAATTGTGCGAGAAGATGTCAGGTGCGCGGCATGATGTCATCGCACACTCATGTGATATTTCGCTCAATGGGCACACGGGGCAGTTGGAAGCGCGCCTGCCCGACAATTAAGGGGGAAATTAAGCCCATTAAGGAGGCAACTGACAGCAATTTTACGTAGCCCATCAACTTTTATGGTTTGCAGATGGCCAAACCGGTCAGGCGACCTTCACGTTTTCGCTACAACCTTGGGCAGGGTGAAATGTCCAGGGTGAAGTATAATTTAAAAAGATGTATTGGGACAGAGGTTTTCTGAGTCCTGCTGTCAGGTGCTTGAATGTGCTGCATAGACACAGTTTGCTGCATTTTCTCCTTCCCATTTAATTTGTACAGGCCAGCAGCTCTCTGAGCCAGCTGTGCAGCAGCTGCCTGCCTTCAGGGAGCTCGTTAGACCCCCTAGCCTCACTTTTCTTGGCACTCACCAAGCACCCACCCCTCTCCCTGCCCCTCCATCACCCCCTCCAAACCATGGGCAGCACTGAGCCTTTCTCAACACACGTTTCGTGCTGGCTGCCCATTAATTGGCCAGCCAGCGTGAAATTGCGTTGAAGGGCTGATCGCAACCAGAAGCACATTTTGCTGGGCCTGCCAATCGCGTGTGCCCGGCGAGTGCAAGATTCAGGCCATAATCACCACATGTCTATTGACTGAAAAGGCATTGGCCACCAAAAAGTAAGACTATTGAAGGAAATTCTAATAATAAATTTGTGAGATCACAGTAAATTCCAAACAACTAAAGAAAAACTCTTGCAATTTATAAAGTTGATCTGTACTCTCCAAGTGTGTCATATCTTCCACCATGATATAATGGACTCAACTGACTGCAAGGTTGTGTTCTCCAGTTTTCCCTATTCCTCTCCTGAAGTTGGTATCTCATTCCAGTACTTCTCCTGTGTGTTATATGTAATAATGAGCTCTGGTATTACACTGAGTCCAATCATCTTACCAGAATGGGTTACCTCTGCGATCATTCATTTCCAAAAAGGTAGACACTTTTGACAGGAACATGAACAGGAGATGGGGCTACAATATCATATCCCAATCTCTGACCCACATTCCCTATTAGCAGGGCTCCATATTGGCAACAAGGGATTGCACAATTAGCTTTAAGATTCACACATTCGTATTTTGTTGCAGGGATAGCAGTTAGGAGTGAGTTGGCAGATTTTTCCTGCCCTCATGTGAGCCACTGAAGTTAATTGTGGCAGTCACCATGCCAGCTCCACTGAAATTAACCAACCCAGCACAGACTAGGGAACAAACATTCTACACTACACTGTGCTTTATCCACTGAGGTAATAGATAAGCAATTCAATAAGGATTTGAATAGATATGAGATGCCTGCACAATTCCAAAAAGATACTCTCCACTGCATATGCTATGTTACATGCCACATTATTAAAGTACCATCAGCCGGCGCTGACATTAATGCTCAACAAATGCCAAACTTTAACATCATTTAAAACATGTTCCTGTCATGTGACCACTGCATAACTGAAAATAGATTAACTTTCTACAGAATTTATTCTGTGATAACTTTGCTAAGGTGGGTAGGAACATTTAACTCCGACTGTTAAGGGTCTCAATTATAACTATTCATTTCTCCTGCTTTGTGAAAACACACTTCTCAGTAAACACCAAGATCAAGGTTAATTGTTATACAAACTTGCATAGGGATAAAGAGTAGTGAAATCAGAAATAATCTCATGAAAATAAGAAAAATACTTTTAAATAATCAAATAGAGAAATATCCCCAGGTGTAGCTATGAAACACTATTATGTAATTCAAATAAGAAATAAAGGCAAGCTTAAACATTTTTTGTAAATATTTGCTGTAATGTAATAATCCACAACCTGCTGTATCTCAGCAACAAATCTGCTTCTCTCATGTTCCTTTTCGGCTGTAACTTAAAACCTGATGATCTTAATCCAGAACTTTATTTTTTTAATTATTTAAAGAAAATTATGCTTTGCTTTCTGATAATTCTAAGTTGTACATGATCAAGAATGAACATCAAGCTGCCTGTTAGTAAAAAAGGACAGCTGATCATTTATGACAAACTACTTAGTGTATGTACCCAGTGACAAAATTTTCAATGGAAAATTATTTTTCTTCATTTGTAATATAAAGAAAATTAACATTAAGTGTACATGCAGGCTAACAAAACATGGTGCGCAATGAAATAGCTGCATTATAATACCAGATGTGAAAACCTTTCTTTTACTGGCAAAATAATTTAAAACAATTTATGTAGTGTTTGATAAAATGTTCTAATTTATTATATAGTGAAACTATTTGAAAACTTGGCACTCCATGTTATTCCCTTGAAATAGCAACATAAAAGTTTTAGTTATCTACTAATGATAAACTTGAGCAGGTAAGTTTTATTTATTGCAATAGAACCTGAATTTTGTAGCAAAGTCAAGTGGAACTATGAGGACTGAATATAAAATGACACACAATGTCCTGAGGAAAAAAAATGGGAACGAACAAAAAGAATTGTTTCACATAACTCTTTGTGTCATTCTACTTTGCAATGAGTCTCGGTTATGAGAAATTAACATCTGATTTGATCTATTTCTCTTCTGATTGCACATAGAAATGTGTTCTTTTATAATTTACAGTTCAGTGAGCAATTTTCTCCTGATGCTATGAAATATTGCTATCAATGAATGTGGTCCCAAATCTGATTATTGGTACGTGTAACAAAATTGGGAAGAGGAAACTAAAATAATGTTTTAAATTATCCTATAAACCTGGCACTTTGTTGCTTTTGTGACTAAGCATTGTTTACCTATATATTTTCCAGACTTGCAAAAGCTGCTATGATCATAGGTGAATAATATTTTGCTGGCGGCATTAGCAAGAAACTGCATTATGTGTCATGTAACGGTGAGCATAAAAGATCCTACAACTCTGTTTTTAAGAACTGGGGAGTTTTCCCTAGTGTTCTGGCCATTGATTAACTCTCAACCAACAATTACAAGCAGATTATCTGGTTATTATTACATTATTGTGATATATATACTGTGCTCAAATTTAATGCCACATTTCCTACATTACTACTGTCACTAGACCTCAAAGGTTAAGTACTTCATTGGCTGTAAAATGCTTTGGGATATCCTGAAGTCCTGAAAAGCTACATACTTCATACTACATACAAGTAGTATATGCCACCACTACAACGACGTAATGGTTTAGAAGAAGGAAATACTTTTTGAGAAATAAAGCATTTCAAACCGATAGGTGTTGCCTGCTGGAAAAAAAAGAGTAAAGGATTCACTGAAAAGGCTATAAAACGTGAAATATCTGTACAACAGGGGATAAAAAGACTAAAAGGGAAAAAGTATTGCAGCCAACAGTAGGTCTGAGTGTAAGAAGTCAAATAGTTTATAAATCTAGAAGATGCTGTTGATTTAGCATGTCAGGGATTGACTGTAGAATACTGAGTGTTTTCAGGAGAATTTTCTCCTGACCGCTAATCCCCTATTTTGCTGTTTTTAGTTGAAGGAATAAATTGTAATTTACTGCCCGCGTTGCAGGTGACCAATGGAGCACCAGAACTGATTTACAACCAGAACAGCAGATAAATGGTTTCAAGAAGCAGTTAAACCTTTAACAAAACAAACTGGACAAACCCGCAGGATCCATTATGATGATTGAGCACTGGAAGTACTCTGTCATGGTGATGAAATGGAGGGTGTCTTGTATGTTGCAAGAGGGCACTTTCCCCAAGGCACCTTAATTCAGCAAGATTTGGGGAAATAGCAGATTGTGTAGTTGCTGGCCTTATCCTTACATTATTTTTGAACAAGGGTGTAACATTTATAATTCTTCAGTCCTCTGGCACCAATCCTGTATCTAAGGAGGATTGGAAGACTATGGCCTGCGCTTTCACAATTTCCTTCCCTCAGTAGACTTGGATGCACCTCATCCCGTCCTGGTGACATATCAGCTTTAAGTATAGCAGTCTTTCTAACAACCCTCTTTTTATTAATTTTTAGCCCATCCAGGGTCTCAACCATCTTCTTTCTCATTATGACTTTGACAGCATCTTCTTCCTGATAAAGACAGGTGCAAAGTACTCATTTAGTACCTCAACCATGCCCTCTGCCTTCATGTCCCATTGACCTCACTCCTCCTTTTACCATCCTTTTACTATTTATATACCTATATCTGAATTACCTTTTATGTTAGCTGCCATTCCCTACCCATACTCTCTCTTTACTTCTCTTATTTTTCTCATATCTCTGCTGAACTTTTTATATTCAGCCTGATTCTCACTTGTATTATCAACTTGATATCTGTCATAAACATCTTTTTCTGCTTCATCTTACTCTCTATTTCTTTTGTCACCAGGAAGCTCTGGCTATATTTGCCAAACATTCCCCCTTCTAGGGAATGTACCTTGACTTTACCTAAACTATCTCCACTTTAAAGGCAGCTCATTATTCTGTTACAGTTTAGATGGGCCAATTTACACGGGCCAGATCTACACTCACCCCACTGAAATTCCACCCCCACAACCCCCACCAATTCACTGACATTGACCACTTGCTGAGGTACTGACTTCTTTCAGCACTGTATCCTTGGTGCTAGACTCCTGGCATTGATTTCCATAACCATCTGCTCTCACTGCCTTCACAGCCTCTGCCTGAGGCCCTCTTGGCCCTTTGTGGATTGATTACCTCTACTCTCCTTTAGGCCTCTTCCACTAAGGCCTCAAGTGCTGCATCTGAAATCCTAGGAGCCTTCTCTCTAACCTAGTATACCGATACTCAGGTTTTTTCCTGCTTCTAATTTTGTCCCTTTCAAAAATAATTGCAGTGCGAGACCATTTCCGGGTCCCGACCCAGTGCTTGCTGGCAACATACTCGCAGGCATGATTTTCTTGGAGGCAGCCTCCTAATTGGCTGCCCAATCTGTGTCTATCATCCAGTTAAGGATGGCGGGTGGGTTCCTGAGGCTGTGGGCCCAATCAGCCAGCCTGCAGCCTTGGGAAGACGGCAGGCCCACTGGCAGAGCTGGGCGCTGCCATAGTAGGAGGGGGACCGCCCTCTGAAGATGTTTGAGTTTTTAAAAAATAAACTCTGGTCACAAACGCCAGCTGAACCTGTGAATGAAAACCTACAGGATGGCCGGTGGTCATAGCTGTGGCACGTTGATCAATGCCTCTTTGGTGGTGTGGGGGGTGGGGGGGTGTAAGTAAAACAGGAGGCTTTGTGGGCATCCCTTTGCCCCAACCACCTTGCTCGCCCCCAGCCAGCCGCCAGCAGGCTGTCTTCACACACCTGCCAGGATTTGGCTGGATTTGGGAAGATCCTGGCGGTGTTCTCAATCAGCCTATAAATGGACAGTTAATAACTTAGATTAGCTACTGGCCACTGATGGGTAAGCAGCCACTTGATGATCCACCTCTGGTAAGATTGCCTCCAGGCCAGAACATATTAGGCCACTCACCTGTCCTGATATGTGGATTTCCTCTTTGCCCTTCATTAACGCCCACCCTCTGTGACACCAGGAAGATTCTGCTCAATGTGTTTCCCAGATAGATGAATGAACTGCTGCGGCCAGAACGCACATCCCAGTGCAGGTTGACCTTAGCAGTGCAAACTAACTTTATTTGGTGTGAGTCGCATGAACTTGAGCATTCTGTCAAACCGGCATCAACTCAGCGGTGCATTTACCACAGGGCCGCAAGCCATATCGGAATGAGCAGCCATCATGAAGCTTGTGTGTTGCCTGCATTACTTTCAATGGATCAGTGTTAATCATACTTCACAATCCTGGTCCCTGTTTTAAGGCCTTATCAAATATTGGGCCCTGCGATCTTACAGGGTTTGATAATAAAAAGAGGTTGTTGCCCGAATAGGCTTCTCTGTAGGGGCCTATTGAGGCAATGCAAAACACCCTGAAAGGTGTGGAAAGTAAGGGGAGTCCTCAAGTCCCGTTGAAGAGTCTTACAGACTCAAAACATTAACTGTGTTCCTCTCCGCAGATGCTGCCTGACCTGTTGAGATTTTCCAGGTATTTTTATTTTTGTTTTGGATTTCCAGCATCTGCAGTTTTTTGCTTTTATATAAAACCAGTATAATTCTGACTGAGTGGGTGTCTGCACTACAACCTACCAGAGTGTGTGTCAAATCCACAGGCATCTGCAGCAGAGCCTTCAGTGCACAAGTACAAAGCATAGTGGGAATACCTTTCATGAATATTCCCACTGCTGCAATAGAGATTGTGAACTCAAATCTATCAAAGGCTCTTTTGTCTGGTTTCAGGGTGTTCAGTGATCAGATTAAGAAAATTAAGAGTCAAGCATTCACAGACCTCAGTACTCTCCCTGCATATCTGCTGCCTCACAAATCAATGGACATGCTGAGGGAGTGCCCAAGTGCAGTGGCGTGATTGTGTAAGCACAGATGAGGTTGTTCTCTGTCAGGGTGGCATCACACCTGGGCCCTTAATTATCATTGTGCAAGTGACAGCAGATATGCCACAAATTGCCTGTACCGGACAGAATTGGTAACACCAAACATGACTAGAGTATCTATAAAGCTATTGTCTGATACATTCCACAGGAATTCTAACCAGTGGCAATGGAAATCTGCACTTATTCACAAGCATTAGAGCAGCCATGACTGAAGCAGTGGCCAGCATTAGAACTGAACATTGAAGCTGATGGCATGTATCCTCCTTCTCATCTCCCACTTATCCATTATTCCATGATCTCTTCTGATTTGCAAGTTGCAGATAGTGTAAGCATGCATCTCTTACCTCACCCCCTTCCCTCAACCCAACGGGACTCTTGTGTCTTTCTCTTTTTAGGTACTCAAAAATTGCAATCTGGCCATGCAGTGGTACAGGAGTGTGAAGTGCAAGAACACTAGACTGATGATAATGAAACACAATCTCACACTTGCAACCAACAGCTCAACTATTGCCGATTTCTTAAAGGGTTGTAGAAATGTAGATCTGCATGTATTGCTCGCTGGGTACCAGAGGGCTGCAGTCAGGATATTGGGAAAGGATAGTGCAGATGCCAGCTTGCTGAAGGGCAGGGTGCATGCTGGTTCTGCAGCAGAGTGCTCAGATGAGCACTTTGAAGGGGTGGTCTGCAGAAAAAGGCTAATGGGCATGCACACAGAAATGTTTGTTGGCATTAGCAGGCCTGCCAGAAAGCTTGACATCACTGTCAGGGAATGTGGAGGAATCCAGCTCCAAATTGCCACAGGGCTTTTTGCAGAGCTTGGAGCCCATCCTTTTCAGCATGGATGTGGCAGCCAACTCCATGAGGACACTTGTGGACACATCCATGATGCAATACCTGATGGCCGATGTCTCAGCTTCCATTGCAGCACAGGCAGAAGTCACCTGACATCTGAGTACTGCAGTGGAAGCTCATACTGAAATGATGAAATCTCAGGTTGTTGCCACACAGCCAATGGAGGTTCGGGCCAGTGCCATCAAGTCTACGGACATCGGTTTATGAAGAGGCTTGCAGATCTCACAGCAGTCCAGCAATATTCAACAGATTACTAAGATCCCTCTGTACCACCGAGCTCTGCAATCTCTCTCCATTTAAATAGTAGACTGCTTTTCTATTCTTCCTGCCATAGTGAACAAGTTCACTTTTTGCCACATTATATTCCATATGCCAAATTTGTGCTCACTCACTTAACCTGTCTATACCCCTTTGCAGACTCTCTACCTCCTCTTGACAATTTTATTATTAAAGTAGTGTTAGTGTTAACCTTTACACTGCACCTCTTGCCAAGTCTTTATCTATACATTATCATATACACATCCTCCTACACTGCCCCCCCCTGTCAAAGTCTCTATTTTTAAAGGTATTGTCTCCCTGGTGGTTTCACCAGTCTCCCTGGATGTGTAAGGAGCTCTTTTTGAGGTTATTGTGGACCTGTTCACTCCAAATTCATTCCCTGAGAGTTGCCATTCCTTGTTTCCTTCATTAGTGGGTTCTGCAGGCACAAAGTCCTCCTGAGTATCTGTGTATGCAGCCCATCCTGCTTTTGGTTTCCTGCTCCTTGAAATCAAGGCTCCTGCTTCTTCAGATGAGACCTGTTTCTGTCTGGACCAGATATAATCTTGGTTGTTATAACTTCTCCATTATAGTAACTTCTTGCAGCTGGTCTCTAACCCACACCATCTCTCCCTTTTCGAGGGGGAAGGTTGTGAGCCCTGTGTTGTTGGTTGAAAGTGTGAGCTTGACCTGCTCTGTACCTTTCTTTCCTTTGTCTGGCATGACCATAGTCTTCTACCATGATGTTTGGTATCAAACATGTGAGGAGGGAAAGGAAGTTGAGTTCTTAGCCTGTGGCCCATCAAAAGCTTGCATGAGATGAAACCATTCTGCAATGGTGCAGAGTAATAACTGGGCAAGGCTAGCTCAAACTCTTCATCTTTTATGAGTAGCTCTTTAATGGTACATACCCCTCTCTCAGCGTCTCCCTTGGCCTGAGGGCACTTGGGTGAACTTGTGACATGGGCAACTCTAAACAATGCTGCAAAGTATTGGAAACACTTGTTAGTGAATTGTGGCTGAAGATGGTTAGGCCAAGGACACTACCCTGAGGAACTCCTGCAGTGATGCCCTGGAACTGAGGACTACTTTTTTTGTTATGTTCTTCCTTTGTCAAACCATGCATTAAAGCATCATCCATGTGGCATATGATGCCTTTCATACCTTCTATTAGGTTAGACATTGTCCTTTGGAAAATCTCTGGCGCAGATGTGATATCCAAAGGCTGACGGTTGGAACAGTAATGTCCAAAAGATGTTACACAGGTGGTTAGAAGTTTTGACTCCTGGTCAAGCGGTTGCCAGAATCCACTGTTTGCACGAGCTTGGTAAAGATGGCACTCTTCATGGGTTTGGCCAGCTTGTTGTCTACGGACGCCATTGGATGCATTTCTCATTCTATCACCTTGTTCAGTTGTGTCAGGTTAACACAGATTGGGGTGGAGCCATTTGGTTTTGGAGCTGGTACCATAACAGAGCACCTGGTTTGTTTAGTAACTGATGAAATAACCCCTTATTGAAGCATAATTTCAAACTCACTCTTTACCTGGTTTTGAAGTGGGTGTGGGACCTTACTTAATGTAAATAGACAAATGGGTTTTGCATCTGTCTTAAGTGTGATAAGTTTTCAAATTTCCCAAGCCTCTGAAGAGTTTTGGAAATTCTCTTCTAAATTCATTTTCTCTTTTTTGTTCATTGACTTTATCGACTTTAAGGTATATGTTCAGACCTATACAGGCTTTCCTGCTCAACAAACAGCATCCGTGGTTCTGAATGACATAGTTTCTTAGAGATTTTTCGTTTTCTGTATTTTAATCTTTTATCAAGCTGACCTTTGACATGTAGCTTGATTCCTCCTGGACCTTGGAGTTGGATTGATGAAGGTTGCAGAGTAATTGTGTGCAGCTACTGAACTCTATCAGATAAAACTGAGACTCCAGATCTTATATGCTATTTAAACTCTGTATGATGTCCATTGACTTCAATGTTAGTGCTCCAGTATTGGCTTTTATTTTCTTTTATTTCCCCTAGGAAAGTGATTTCCTGGTTGTCTGGTTTCTGTATTTCATGTGTAGAGCTTCTTTGAAAAGACTTTTCTTCTTGCTTTTCAAACACAGGTTTTTTGAATGGCATACTGTTTTAAAATGACCAACCTTGCCATATCCATGGCACTGTGGTTCAGGCAGGGCATTCTTTGCACCTAAGAACCTTCTTCTTGCCATAGTGGGGACAATGAAAAATGGCAGTTGGTGTCCTCTCAGCACAGTTCCCTTTTTGCTGCTGAGATGTACTTTCAGTTTTGCATCCAACAAACTGAATGGCTTCATCAGGCTGTTCCTGTGGGATTCCTCTCTCACCCTTTACAAAGGCTTGATTTTGCCTTCACTCTTCAGCCTGCCTAGCCACTTGTACAGCTTTACTTCTTGTCAAATCTTCCCGAGATTGCATTAAGTCTGACAGGGTTTCTTCTAATACACCGACCATTATCCTGTCTCTAATTAAGTAGTCTCTTAATGTTCCCTATTTATAATTGTCAGCTAAATGGTACAGATCAAGTATGAATGAATCAATTCCTTCACCTGGCCTCTGGCTTTGATGACTAAATTTTTCCCTCTCTATTAAGATGGTTCAATGGAGACTAAATTATGAGTCAAAGTCTCCAATGACATCCTCGTAGGAGGCTGTCTCTTTGTTCACTCCCTGCCTGGCCAGCACATCATCTGCGATGCTACCAAAAGCATTCAACAAAGGTGCAAACCTGGCCTTTGTTATTCTTGCTTGCAAGGGCCGAAGCATTGCAACACAAAGTGAAATGCCTTCTCCAGTTTTGTCATTGCTCAGCCTGTCTGGGGCCCTCTACATTCTGAAATGATTCTGGGAAAGGTGCGGTAGAAGTCATTGCTCACCTTGGGTCGAGGTTCTCACTTTCTGTGCTGCTTTCTGTGCTAGTTGTTGGGCTGTCCTTGTGGTTTCCCCCTCTGGCCTGGCTATCAAGTTGGCCTCAAAATCCTTCACACGCTGCTCTCTGTTGCTGCTGTGCTTCCCTTCAGGCTATTTCCTGCCATTTTTTACTGTTTTTCTGTGGGTGTTGTCACTGCTGCCATCATCTGTTATTTTTGGGTTGTCTTGGAAGACGTTAGGTGTCTTACTCTAGTAAGAGATCTGGCTGAAGGCAAAGATCTTCCGTTAAAGGTACTTTTATTTTATAACTAATTATGTACAAGATTACAGAACATCAGGACTGAGCTACTTTTCCTCTCTTAGGTTCTCCTCACTCATCTCTCACTGAGTGATATCATTATGACATAGATCCTTATGCACATGCTCAGTAGTTATTACTTGAATAGTTTGTTAGTGTTAACTCTTTACTCTATAAGGATCAGCTGTTTTTCACCAGCCATACTGGGGCAGCACTGTATAGAAGCACTAGGCGTGTAGGTAGATGAACCCTCACTTCCCCTTTTATATTCCCAACTCTAAGGTTCGGCCTGAGCCCATCCGAGTGGAGAAAATGGTCAAGGCTCACAACTGTTCTTTTTAATAGTTTATTGTAACTTCGATGAACTTACAAATTTCAGTCACAAAACAAAAACAAAAATACCTGGAAAAACTCAGCAGGTCTGGCAGTATCTGCGGAGACGAGCACAGTTAACGTTTCCAGTCCGAATGACCCTTCAACAGAACTAAGTAAAAATAGAAGACGGGTGAAATATAAGCTGGTTTAAGGTGTGGGGAGGGGTGGCTGTGGATGCGACAAGTAGAGCTGGATAGCGGGCCAGTGATATGTGGAGATAATCAAAAGATGTCACAGACAAAAGGACAAAGAGGTGTTGAAGGTGGTGATATTATCTAAGGAATGTGCTAATTAAGGATAGAAAGCAGGACAAGCAAGGTACAGATAGCTCTCGTGGGGGGTGGGATGGGGTGGGGTGAAGGAATCAAAAAAGGCTAAAAGGTAGAGATAAAACAACAGAAGGAAATACATTTAAAAATAATGGAAGTAGGTGGGAAAAGAAAAATCTATACGAATTATTGGAAAAAAAAGGGGGGAATCGGAAAGGGGGTGGGGATGGAGGAGAGAGTTCATGATTTAAATTGTTGAACTCAATATTCAGTCCGGAAGGCTGTAAAGTGCCTAGTCGGAAGATGAAGTGCTGTTCCTCCAGTTTGCGTTGAGCTTCACTGGAACAATGCAGCAAGCCAAGGACAGACATGTGGGCATGAGAGCAGGGTGGAGTGTTGAAATGGCAAGTGACAGGTGTTCTGCAAAGCGGTCACCCAGTCTGCATTTGGTCTCTCCAATGTACAGGAAACCGCATTGGGAGCAACGAATGCAGTAGACTACTCTACAGTGGAGAGACCAGACTGGGTGACCGCTTTGCAGAACACCTGCGGTCTGTCCGCAAGCATTATCCAGACCTCCCTGTCGCTTGCCATTTCAGCACTCCACCCTGCTCTCATGCCCACATGTCCGTCCTTGGCTTGCTGCATTGTTCCAGTGAAGCTCAACGCAAACTGGAGGAACAGCACCTCATCTTTCGACTAGGCACTTTACAGCCTTCCGGACTGAATATTGAGTCCAACAATTTTAGATCAGGAACTCTCTCCTCCATCCCCACCCCCTTTCTGATCCCCCCACTTTTTTTCCAATAATTTATATAGAATTTTCTTTTCCCACCTACTTCCATTATTTTTAAATGTATTTCCATCCATTGTTTTATCTCTACCTTTTAGCCTTTTTTGATTCCTTCACCCCACCCCACCCCGACTAGGGCTATCTATACCTTGCTTGTCCTACTTTCTATCCTTAATTAGCACATTCCTTAGATAATATCACCACCTTCAACACCTCTTTGTCCTTTTGTCTGTGACATCTTTTGGTTATCTCCACCTATCACTGGCCCTCTATCCAGCTCTACTTGTCCCACCCGTGCCCCCCACCTCCCCCCCCCCCCCCCCCACCTTAAACCAGCTTATATTTCACCTCTCTTCTATTTTTACTTAGTTCTGTTGAAGGGTCATTCAGACTCGAAACGTTAACTGTGTTCCTCTCCGCAGATGCTGCCAGACCTGCTGAGTTTTTCTAGGTATTTTTGTTTTTGCTATGGATTTCCAGCATCCGCAGTTTTTTGCTTTTACAAATCTCAGTACCTGCTCCCATTAAATTACATCAGTAATGTAAATGCTGTTTACCATTGAAAACTTACAAACATCAATCCTGCTGCCTTTTAAGATAAATCAGTACCATACTCACAAAGACCATTCCTGTAACTTCTGAGCTGCACTCATGTTGCTAACCCTTGAAGAAAATACAGCTTCTGAAAAGTTGCTGCTACTGTTACTGTTTGTTTCTCTAGCTTAATTGTCCCCTTTAATTTCATTCAATCCTCTTATTAAATTACTTTTATGAGAAGCCCCATAATGTACACTGCTGCAACTGTTGTCTGCTACTACATTTTCTGGTAGTTGCTATTATCTGCTACCCCATTTACAGCTAAACACACATTTCTTAAAACTATCAAAGAAAATCACACCCATGACAATGATTGCTGCAGATCTCTCCCCAAATCTGTACCTTCTTACATATTGTAACAACCTCATATCCTAGCTCATGAATAATCAATAACAAATTAAGGTGGTTTCGATGGGGAAGGTCCTATAAGGTCCTATCATATAAGAAAGATTTTGCTTTAATGAAAAAGTTCTTTGGGATTAGCAGTTCCAAGGAATGTGGGGGCACGTCCAGATGCAGTGGCTCCATAATGCTTGACAGCCGGTAGATACTTCTTACAGTTCTATATTTTGGTCACATGAGTTCAATGGTCAAGACAAATCATTTGACTGGATAAACACATACCCATTGTGTGGTCTGACAGCTTCATTAGCTGTCTCTTGACTAGTATATTGAAAAAGTCACTCTTTGGGCTGAATTTTGCCATCGGCGAGCAGGTGGTGGGGCCTGCTCGCCGACGCGCAAAATGACGTGGGATGACTTTGGGGGGAATCCCTGACGTCATCCTGCCCAATTTAACTCTTCAGGAAGGCGGGGACACAGCAAAATCAGCTGTCCACTCACCAACCGGTCAAAGGCCAATTCAGGCCATTGACAGGATAATTAAAACAATTAAAGGACCTGCCTGTCTAACCTTAAGGTTGGTGGGCAGGCCAGGAGCTCCAGTGGGCTTCTGAAAAAACATGAAACCTCATCCACTGGTGGGATGAGGTTTCATGTAGGGTTTAAAAAACTTAAATAAAGTTTTAATGAAATTTATTAACATGTCCCATCTCGTGTGACATTGTCACATGAGGGGGACATGTTAAGGATTTTTTTATTTTTCTATTTTTAATGTTTGTACACCTTTCAGCAATCTCCCTGAGGCAGCACTTAGCCTCAGGGAGATGTACGCTCTTTCGTGTGCAAGCACGAAAGAGCGCACTGTTGCTTTTGGGGAATCCCCCCGCCCGCACAGGAAGCGCATACTGCTTCCCGCTGGACGTCACGCTGAGCGGGCCTTAATTGGCCCGCCCACTTAAAATGGCGGCGGGGCCCGCTCCTCTGACAGGGATCGGCTCCCCGCCCGCCGGAGATTGGGTCGGGCCCACCCGCCCGGTGGGCAGAAAATTCTGCCCTTTGTGTCTAAGTAAGATTTTCAAGGCTCTATAGAATACTGGGAGGCATAGTTTGTCCAATTTCTGAAAATTGTCCATTACAAACGGCCTTTTTTGCAGTACCTTATTTTGGGCTTTTAAAAGTTGGTTCTGTTAAGTTGATTACATTCTTGCTGGAGGACCAGCTACAGCCAAGCAAAGGAGCAAAGCAAAGGCACCAGCAAGATAGATACTCAGGGAACACACAAGGGTGATTAGTTGACTTTTGTATGGAATGTTGCTCGTATTGTTTGATAAAGTTGGTTTGAAATTGTTGTTTTGTGGTGGCTTTTATTTCGACATTGTGGTTAAGTGAACACTGGGCTGGTGGTCAGTGACAGAGGCAAGGTAAAGTGTGGGACTGTTGATAAATGGCTTAAGGGGATTGTGTTTATTTGTAGTGCAATCAGATAGGCTGGTCACTGACTGACTGGCTGAAAAGGGGATGTGTTGGTTGCCTCCTTCTTTATTTTGCTCCTCCTCAGCTGCTCACTATATACCTGCTGACAAGGGCTATACTCTCAAACTGACAAGGCTGTGTTGCATATTGCAGACCATGAAAAATTATGACACATGCTCTGGCAAGAATTGTAGTACAATGGACTGAGGGAGAATAAAGGGATCATGCCTGCTTTCAGACATTTACATTCATGATGCGCTGAACATGGTTGCACACCAAGTCCATATTCAGGAGGTGGAACCCTTTGCAGTTGTGGTATTTATGGAATTGAATGCAAAATGTACAATGTCTGCAATCAATGGCATCCGGCACCATGGGAAAGTCCACTATCCTGATGAAACCATGTTCATGATTCACCTACGTCTCTCTGGTCAGAGAGAATGCTACATTCTCCCATTGCTGAAAGAGCACCAATCATCTCCCTTATAAAACGGTGCTCCAACCTGGCACAAAGATATTCATGGCCGCAGTCACCTTCATAGCCATTGTAATGATTACCATCCTGCTCTGAGGCTGCAGGTTTCTCTGCAAGGGGTGGCAGGCTCCAGGGAGCACCTCCGTCATAAAACAGAGGCGTCATACACACACAGCTCCTCAATGAGGTTGAGGTAAGAGAAATGCTTCCTGCCTATTGCGAGTGGGTAAGGCCTCCTGCTGAGAGTCCTCCTCCCCCTCATCCTCCTCCCTTTGTGAACAGCTTGTCATCCTCTATGTTGTCTCTGCTCCATCTGCCAGACATTATGCAGGCCAAAAATGATGATAACTACAGTGCTCATGGGTGGAAGCAAGTGGTCTGAGCGGTACCTTTGAAGACAGAAACAAAGCCTCCACCATGTGTAACACCCTGCTGGTTTTATCAACTTTAAACAGCAGTACAAAACTCACAGCAACTTCTACAAATTCACAGAGTCGGTAGAAATCTATCAGTAACTAACCTGAAAGTGGTTGATGATTCCTTTACCTAGCACTGGTGAGGGTTCATCCTGCTACTCAATACATGCTCATCTATGTAAAGTCAAGACAGAGGGCACTACCTGGAGCATTCAGGTGGAAAAAGGCACCGCTGGCATCAAGTCAGCATTACGTGTTGACTGACCTAATGCTCTGCCTGTTCAGCATTACATCCAGTGTATGCTGTATTTTTGGAGTCTTTAACAGCATTCTTTCAAATTGTTTAGTGGTTTGACCACTATTGATTCCAACAGATGGTGATTCATTTCAATATTTACCACAGCCAGGCTGTAGATATAGGCAGACAGGCAAACACAATCTCCAAAAGCTCTTTCTTGATCTGTGCGCATTTCATCTCCACTGATGTAAATACCCTTGATTAATAGACAACTGTTTGTCCATTCCACATCATTGCTGGTTCCAAGTTCAGTTAGACATGCGTTGCATTGTAGAGTGATTTCTTCCTTGAAATTATAATAATGCAGAATTGGTGACCACTATTTTGAATAGTTGCAATCCCATTCCTTGCCATTCCCCCCAGAATCACTCTGCATTTTTCTGAATTGAATCTCTGAGTAGTTTCATGATGTTCGACAGATGCAGAAGAAACTTACTCAGATATTGAGCAAGTCCAAGCAGTTATTGGATCCCTGCTACATCTGTTGGTGACAGCATCTCCACAATTGCTTTGGCCTTGGCTAGATCACCACAAAGTACTCTACCCATAGCAATGTGTCCAACAAAAATCCTATAAAGATTCAGCTTGTTGATGTTCAGCACCACACCATGGTCATTGCCATCGATGAAGAAAAACTTTCAGCTATTAGTCATGGTCTTGGATTGCTACCTCAAAAATTTCTTTAAGCTCAACTGTTACAAAGTCATCTACACTGATTGCTATCCCTTGCAGTCCATACACCAGTGTATGCATCTTTTATTGGAAAACTTCTGCCACTGAGCTAATCCCAAATTGCATACATTTGGAATGTGGTTAAAAATGATGACTGCATATTGAGTCTTACCAGACCTCAAGAATCACGAAGTCTTTAGCACCATGTACACATATAGCTACACCTTCAATAAATGGCAAAAGATAATGCTCCTGCTTGACAACTTTGTTTAAACTTTGGGATCTTAAACAAATGCGGTGTGCCATTCTTCTTAGGTTTGGCTACCATCAACTGAGGTCAGTGTTGTTATAGGACTGTTCATATTCTGTCTGACCAGACCACCCAAGATTTCCTTCAGCTTATTCCTTAAAGCCACTGAGGGCATGTTGGGCCAAATCTATGGATTTGTTAAGTCTGGCTGGTTATTGTCCTTCTACTTGCCCCACACCATCAATGATCACAAAGCACAGCACAAACAACTCAATAGGAACAAGTAGATGAATTAGACCAAAAACAGTAATGTTACCAAAGTGGAGGAGTAAAATACTGCGGATGCTGGAAATCTGAAATAAAAACAGAAAATGCTGGAAATATTCAGCAGGTCTGGCTACATGTGTGGACAGAGAAGCAGAGTAAACGTTTCAGGGTAATGAAAGGTCATTGACTTTAAACATTAACTGCTTCTGTCTCTCTACAGATGCTGCATGGCCTGTTGCATTTCTGGAGGATGTGTGGCTGCAGGAATGGATAGTCAGTTGTCTTATGTCTGAAAGAACACATGACAGCCTATACTTTGTTGACACAGGAGATGAAAAGAAAGGTCTGCTGGATAATAAAGGGAAATGGAAGCTTCTGCTGATCAAACTGATTCTATATCACACACACACACAAACACACATCCACGAGAGAAAGAGATAGAGAAAGGCTAGTCACGCATACGTCATATGACACATAGAGAGCATGCGCCCCACATCACAAAGCTGGTGAGTCTGTATCGTTGTGGTCATGCGTCCCGCATGCATGAAAGTACAAGGAGGCAATCACTCTCTCCATGATAGATTCTTGTAATCCCCTGAGTCATTCATCTACTAGATTGAGTTAGCCTCATGAAGCTTCTCTGATATTGTGGACAGTGCATGTGGCACTGCTGTCAGCATCTCGCTAAGTTTGCTGATGCACCATGAGCTTTCTCTTTCTCAATTGTCTCTCCATCTCTGATTGTGCCACTTATCTCATATGCCTTCTCCTCAACATTAGTCAGCTGGACTATTTGTGACAGCCAGTCTTCCCTCTCTTCCTCGCATTTTGCACCCTCCTCTCCTATAAGAATAAACAGATAGATATATGAGTGAGTCAAGGTGAGGTTCAGCATCTGTGTCCAGCTGAACAAAGCTTGGAGAGGATGGTGCCCTTGATACAAACTCTCCACAACTGTTTCTGCCACCGGTGTGTACTCATGCTCACTTAGAAGGTGTGAATCACCAGGTGAAAGCCCAATTAACTATCTAATTGGACCCACAAAAGTGTGGTTATCTGCAATGGTGCATGGCTGTCCATCTTGTGATCATGCACCTCTTAAAGGAATAAGGTCCTCTGAGGAATCGTCATTATGGATGTCCTGTGACCCTTGCTTTATGAATGAAGCCGCTAGAAGAAATAAGAAATGCATATGATGTTGTCATGGCAAATCATAATCTTGACAATCACCGTGCTCAGTCTTATCATTGCTCCATTATTGATTAAATACAATCAGTATATGTGTGTCAGAGATATTTGTAATTCTCTCACTAGCTATCTGCAAGCTCCCTGTCTCTCCATCTTATCATCAAGGGATACAGGGATAGTGCAGGAAAATGGTGTTGAAGTAGAAAATCAGGTATGACCTCAATGAATGGCGGAGTGGGCTCAAAGGGCTGAATGGCCTACTCCTGCATATGTCTTATATTCTTATCTCTGATCAAGAGGGGCATAGATGTGCCACTTATCCCTAGGACCTCTTCCTCTACATCAGTGGACTATTTGTGCTGGATGACCTCCAGTCCTCTCCTTCTCATTTTGCACTCTCTTTGCCTACAATGTACATAAAAACAGATCTATGAGTGAATGAAGGTGAGGCATTCAACCAAACTCATAGACTCATAGACGTTTACAGCACAGGAGGCGGCCATTCGGCCAATCGTGTCCATGCTGGTCAACAAAGATCTGACTACACTAATCCCGTTTTCCAGCGCTTGGCCCACAGCACTGGAGGCCATGGCAACACAAGTGAATTTCTAAATACTTTTTAAATGTTACAAGAGTTTCTGACTCAACTATCAAAGGATACAGTATAATCAGTGATGGTAACTGTGAGATGTATGTATCTCATTGCATAAAGATTCATGTGAATGGCAACAGTGGATGGAAAAATGGAGAGTGGTGAAGTACTTAGAATATGAATGCAGGGTGTTGCTGAAAGTTGATTGGAAATGAGGATATTGTGAAGAAGAATGCTTACGAAGGCAGAGTGAAAAAGGAGAGCTGTTTAAATCCCAGAATATAGTTTAATGAGCAAATTTATTCACTTTTTCTGAACCGGTTAGGCTATTAAATCACTTTCTTTTGCATCCATGATTGGGGCAGAAGGCTCCTACTCTTCACCTCTTCAGCCAACTCCAACCATGCCTTTTTGATGAGAGTTGCAGGTTCCTTCCTTCCATTGCTGGCAAACAGTAAGTCCCTCCTATTCCTGAATTCCCTAAGTAATAATTCCAGGTGGGCATCATTAAATTTTGGCACTGAGCTTGCTGTAGGTCCGTCATCCATCCTAAATACTTCCAAGTTCTATTTATGCATGGTCCCTTTAAATAGAGTTGAGTTTGCTTCATGGAATTGCATATTGCGCCTGCTGCGCAGTTTGGAAACACAAAACCATGAGATCAAACTTAATTGGTAAGGTGAGTTGAGATTGCAGATTCCCACCCACTCAGTCAACCTTTGGGTTCTTCTCACACATTGTCACATCCACTCAGAGGGTACCTTCATACTAATATCAGAGCCTTGAAGTGTCAGCCAATGATTTTACTTGTTGGGGAATCACAGCTGTCCCCATCTGTTGTTCGTACATGCATATTTTCCAGAGAGTACCATTGAACAGAAATCAGGGGCAGAAACATTGGCTGATTTTCCACCCCGTAGTCTCGGGCAGTGAGAATTTTTTAAGTGTGATCTCAAATCAACCTGTATTGTCAGATAAGTCTGTTTGGATAGTCAATGTAAGGTAATTAGGTGTAATTATTGACCAAGCAAGGGCATGTGATTTAACACATTTACAAATGTAAATTTACCACCAATGGTAAATTAGATAGAATCAAGCAAATTAAGCACCTTAACAACTGTAAATTAACCAGCTGACCTTTGTTAATGACTAACTTAATTACAAATGGTAGTGCATCATTGATTTTACTTAAACTCATTTCTCCATCACGCTTCTCTATGCACTTTATTCGGTTACACCTGATAGTTTCTTTCTTTCCCCTATATTTCAAACTTTAAATTCAGTCAGCTCTTTTCAGTTTTTACCTAATTTTAACACTTGTGGTTGCATATTTCTCTGAGGATTCTAGTCTTCCAGAGATTCTATTTCTCTTTATTTCTCCTAATCCTAAAATTGCAGTTTCCACCTCTCAGCACAGAAGCTTGCAGTGTTTATTCACAAGGAGGTTCATTATGCAATCCCAAGGTGTTAAACTTTGACCTAAACCTGCTTCCTTCTGCATGAACAATTTGGATGCCAAACTTAGAGGCCTGCTCATCTCCATATAACGTGTTCAGTTGTTACTGTCTCAAGCATATTCTGGAATTGGACATCTTGTGGTATGTTAACTTATGCACATCAGGGGCCGTAATGTCTGAGTTCTCCAGATTCAGATTTGGGGGTACCCCAAAGATGGACTGGGGAATCCCTCTCGGAAGTCCACAGGTGAGGGTTTGCACAGCAATTGCCCAGAAGTGCACGCTTTCTATGGACAATTGCCTTGCACTGGGAAGCATCCAAAACTACAGTTTAAATTGCAAACTTCAGATAGTTTCGCCAGGGTTATACCAATAGTTACTCATAAAAAATTCTGGGAAACTATTGTAAAGACCCAGACCAACACTAGGGGACTCCCATGCACCCCTGACCTCCGCCCCCTTCCCCCGTCATGGGACTCCCCGCACACCCCATTAGACTCACTGCACAACCCATCGGACTCCCCCCATGGAATTCCCCCAACCCCCACCCCCTATCCCCATCCCTTCACCTTCAATCTTCCCAGCCCCTGACCTCTGACACCCCAACCCTCAACCTCTGATCCCCTACCCTCAAACTTCCAACCTTCTCACCCCTCCCACACTCCCAGACCTCCAACACTCCCACCCCCCTGGAACTCGGACTGCCCCCACTCCCCACGCACTTCCAAAACCCTCCATCTCCACCTCCACCCCCTGGAAGGCGCTGTCCAAGGAGGTTTGGTGAGTTCCTGCAGTGCATCTTGTAGATGATACACACTGCTGCCATTGTGCGCTGATGGTGGAGGGAGTAAATTTTTGTGGATGGATTGCCAATCAAGCAGGCTGCCTTGTCCTGGATGGTGTCAAGCTCGCTGAGGTGTAAGATGATGCAGGGTGATGTCGGGTGTGCGTCTTGACGTCACCATGTGTCATTTAGATTTTCAGTTCGGCGGGCGCACAGCCAAGTCGGCTGGCGAAGAGCCAGGGCAGCCTTTGTGTTTTTCATGGACCCTCATCCATAGACGGGATGAGGTTTCATGAAGTCTTTATAAATTGAATGAAAATTTTTATAAAAATTCATTGACATGTCCCAGCTAATGTGAAACTGTCACATGAGGGGACATCTTCAAATTTTTCCTTTCCTTTATCTAAAATTTTAAAACTTAAAATAATCTCCCTGAGGCACCTCTGTGCCCAAGGGAGATTTATGCGCTCTTTCATGCGCATGCGCGCGAAAGAGCACAGGCCCCGACTCAGGAAATTGACCCCCCCCGCCCGCACAGGGACCGCACAGAGCTTCCGCACGGACGTCATGCTAGGCGGGCCTTAATTGGCCCACCCATGTAATATGGTGGCTCAGACGCGATTGGGGGCACGGATTGGGTCCACGCTCACCCCCGCCTGCTCCCGCACAACCCCCCCGATGGGGAGAAAATTCTCCCCCATGTGTTTTAATACCTATTTATTTGGCACGATTGTGGTAGAGACCGACCACAAGCCACTGGAGATGATTTGGCAAAAACCATTGGCCACTGCATTGCTAAAATTATGACACCTCTTGATAAAGATTCAAGGTTATGACTGCGAGAGTAGGTGCAAGACAGGTAACTTAATGTCACATCAGAAACACTTAGTAGACTGCCTAACCCAGCAAAAACAGAAGATATATCCTTAGATCTACAAGCTGATTTCATTGACAGCGAACTTGAAGAGGTTCTCCAAATTGATGAGGTACATCTTGCACAACACAAATGTCAGCAGCAACAAGATGAAATGGTGAAAGATTTCACACCATAGAACCTGTGGAAAACCAGCATCGAAGGATGGCCTGATTCAATTCAACATGTCCACGAACAAGTGAGACCATTTTGGCCTTATCGGGTTGAGTTAGGCATCTGCCCGGGAGCCTTATTTCAAGGCATGCAGGTCATCTTTACAGCCTGATATTCTTCAACAACTTCATCATTCACAGATGGGCACAGATCGGATGAGAAGGCTCACAAGAGAAACAATCTATTGGCCGAGTACGAACAATGACATTGAAGTTGCTGTGAAGAATTACAAGACATACCAAGAGCATATGCTAAGTCAGCACAAAGCACTATCAATTCCAAATGAAATTTCTACCCATCCTTGGTCGAAAATCACATCCGACCTCTTTCATGTCCATGGCACTGACTTCATCATCGTCATCTACTTTACCAAGTACCCCATTATTCAACAATTGCGCAATGCACCAGGGTCAACTGTTATGCTCATTCTAAGTGCTATTTTCAGTTTATTTGATGTGCCTAGAGAGATCATTACGGATAATGGTCTGCAATTTATTGGTTAGCCATTTCGGGATATTCGAGAAGAGGAATATCGATCACAGAACTTCTTCTCATTACCATAGATCCAGTGGCCTAGCTGAATGAATGATTTGCTTGGTGAAATCCCTAATTCTCAAATCCTCATTTAATGTTTAAATGTAGACAAGCCAAGAAAGATCTACTACACATTGCAATGTTACATCTGAGAGCAACACCTTTAAGTACAGCTATTCCATCACCAGCAGAGCTCATGTTTGGCAGACCAATTCATATCAATTTACTTGCTCCTACCCATTCTACTCTCTCAGAAACTAAAGATCAACTTATAAATTTACGAGAGAAGATGACTAATGTGCACAATAAACATGCAGGTACCGAATTGCCTAGTTTACAGTTGGGACAATAAATTCACATCCCACAGAAGGTACATGGCAACCAGCCAAGGTGGCAAGGATTTGTTCAGAACCAAGGCCCTATGAAGTCATTACACACAAATGTGCAATAGTCAGCAATAACCAAGGATAAATCAGATCCATTCCAGCTCCTCAATTTCCGTACTGTCCTATTGCATCCAGGACAAGATCCCAATTGCAACCAGGAACAACCTGCAAACAAGGTTACCAGCACAAGAGGAATACAGTTAACGTTTCAAGTCCATATGACTCTTCATCAGTTCTGATGAGGAGTCATACGGACTCGAGACGTTAACTGTATTCCTCTCTGAGATGCTGTCAGACCTGCTGAGTTTTTCCAGCTATTTTTGTTTTTGTTTCAGATTTCCAGCATCCACAGTATTTTGCTTTTACCAGCACAAGATCTGTGCTTACCAGCAGGTTACCATTATGCTTTAGATACTCATAGATTCATCAGTTCTATTCTCTTTTGTAGTGGTGAGTAAACATGAACATGTATTGTTAATAGTTATACTTCTTTGGAAGGGGGCGGGAAAGAAAGGAGGATGTTGTAATATGTCTTTAAGGGATATCAGCATGACAATACAGAAGGGAAATGTGTCAAGTGATCCGGTCTTAGTTCACTTTTGCTTTGAGTAGAGCATATAGACAGCTCTGATGCCTTCAAGCTTTATACCTATGTATTACTGTTGTCATGTGCCTAGTTTTAATAAACAAACCCACAACGTGTTTACCCAATCCCTTATGAGCGATTGTGCTTTGATTCTTGTACAGTAAATAAGCCCAAGGTATTATATCATTGTAATAACACAACACCGGCACTTATGCTCCACTCAAGCCTCCTCCTATCCTTCCTCATCTAATTCAATCAGCAAAATCCCCTATTCCCTTCTCCCTCATATGCATGTCTCGCTTCTCCTTAAATGCATCTATTCTATTCCTTTCAACCATTACCTGTAGGAGCAAGTGAGAGCTTTTCACCATTCTCTGGGTAAAAAAGTTCCTTCTGAATCCCTATTTGATTTCTTGGTGACTGCCTTATGTGGATGGCCTCTTGTTTTGCTCTTCTCCCACAAGTGGAAACTTTCCCTTTGTGTCTACATTATCAAAATCTTTCAAAATTTTAAAGGTCTTTATAAGGTTGTCCCTCATTCTTCTCTTCTCAAGGGAAAGCAGACCCAGCCTGTTCATCCTTTCCTAATAGATATAACATTGCATTTTAGGTTTCACTCTTGTAAATTTTTATGCACCTTCCTCAGTGCCTTTATAATCATTTCAGCATACAGTGACCAGCCTGTACACAGTACTCCAAGTGTGCCCTAACCAAGGCTTTATATAGGTTTAGTATAATTTATCTACTTTTCAATTCTATCCCTCTCAAAACAAACCCTCGTCCTTGGTTTGTATTTTTTTCATGACCTTATTAACCTGCTTCACTACTTTATATGATTTTACACACTGATCCCTTTGTTCCTCCACCCCATTTAGCTTCTTAATTCCCAAGTAGTATGTGACCTTACTTTCTTTAGCAAGATATAATACCTTCCACGTTTCTGTGTTGAAATTCATTTGCCACAAAAAAGTGATCAAGCAGAACTCCTCTGCACTTCTTCAAGTAGTGCCATTGGATCTTTTACACCCACTTGAGAGGGCAGGGTGGGCTTCAATTTAACATCACCTCCAACAATGTAATACTCTCTCAGTACTGCACTGATATTTCAGCCAAGATTATGTGCTAAAGTCTCTGGACTGGGACTTGAACCATTCTTTCTGCTTCAAAGGCAAGAATGTGACCCACTGAGCCTAGGCTGGCACTTATTGAACAAGACACTGATGTTATTTACTGTCTTTTTTTATTCATTTGCAGGATGTAGGCATCACTGACCAGGTTAGCATTTATTGTCCATCCTTATTGCCTCTGAGAAGGTAGTTGTGAACTAACTTAGTGACTTCTAGAGAGCAGTTAAGTGTCAACCATATTGATGTGTGTCTACAGTCACATTCAGGTTAGGCCAGGCATATTTCTTCTCAAAAGGATATTCGTAAACCAGATAGATTTTTATGACACTAATGTCACTTTCAGATAGTGCATTCCAGATCTTAAAAGCCCTCTATGTGAAAACATTTCCTCTCATTTTTCCTCTGGTTCTTTTGCTAATTATTTTATTTTGTCAGCTCCATTACTGATCCACTTGACAGAGGAAACAGTTACTTCTACTTACCCTATCAAAATCCCTCATAATTTTGAATACTTCTTTAGGATTTCTCTTCTCCTTCTCTGCTCTAATGAAAACAATCCCAGCTTTTCCAATCTGTTCATGTAACTGAAGTCCCTCATCCTGGTATTATTTTGTAAACCTTCTCTCTAACCTCTCCAAAACATTGACATCCTTCCGAAAGTGCGGTGCCTGGAATTGTACACAATATTTTATTTAAGGCCATTTGACTTCCTTGCAGGTAAAGTGAGTACAGAGTTGGATTGGGTTGCTAGTTTGTTAGTACCGCAAGGTGAAACGTAGGGGTGCAGTAACATAGTGGCAATATTTACTGGATTAGTAATTCAGAGGCCTATCCTAATGATATTGAGACATGGCAACTGGGGAAATTAAATTCAATCAATTAAATAAAATCTGGAATAAATTGTTGCTATCAGTTATGGTATCCATGAAACTACCAAAATGCTGTAAAAATTCAACTTGTTCACTAATGTCTTTTAGGGAATGAAATCTGCCCTCTTTACCCCGCCTGGCAAAAATGACTCCAGACCTACAGCAATGTAGTTGACTCTTAACAGCCCTCTAAAATGGCCTAGAAAGCCACCCAAGTGTATTAATGAAGGTGGCTCACCATCAATGTTCACTGTAAACTTCGCAGATGTGTGGCCACAAGGCAATCAAAAAGCGCTGCACAGGGAGCAAACAGGCCCTGCTCAAAACAACATTCATTTTAAGATGTGCACATGCATGGTTACATGCCAATCTTAATGGGACCATGCATTGCAACAAGCTGGTTGCGAACAGTAAACAGAATTTAAAGCGAACATTGCTGACTACCAACTTCTCAAAAGTGCTAGCCTTACCAGTGATGCCACATGAATGAATTACAAAAAGAAGAGGTTTCTTAGAAAGTAGGGGGACTGCAAAAGGTAACGGCAAGCACTGGGACAGAGAATGTTAACTGAGTGTTCAGAAGATAGGTCTCTTAGGCGGAAGACGGTCAAAGTTGAGAGACAGGAAGGAGCTGGGATGAAGGAAAATGTGAGAAACTTTAAATAATAGCAGAATGTGGTGAAAATAGTGGCTCAGAAGTTCTGTAGGTAGTTTCATTCTTTGTGATGAACAAGTTAGTAAGTTTCTTGGCCTTGGTATAGGAGATGCAGAGAAGAACTTTGGAGCAGGCAAATGATTATTGAGAAAATTATATGAAATTGCGCTAGAATTGCAGAATCATCCTGAAGTACTGGGGGATTTGGTAAGAGAGAGAGAAAGAAATAAATGACCAAACCAGGTCTTGTGATGGATGACTAAGCTATTCATGATTCAGGTGCATTTGAATCTATGGTTGTCTATCCCTCAGACTTGATAATGGGAAGATTGCATCATTACTGCATTATGAATGACTTGGTGATGATGAGGGTGTCAAAGGGATGTGTCATTAGAGGCAGTTGTGGCATTATAGATAGAAGGCCAGAAAGGAGAGAGTTGTGAGTCAGAAAATATGTAGGTAAAGAGACCGAGAAAGGTCCTGTCACCCAACTACCACCGCTCCACCAATCCCCACACCCTGCCCATAGTTGAGAGTGAGGCTAGTGGATTTGGAGGTGAGCCAGGATGAGCATTGAGGGAGATGAGGAGGTGATCAGAGATAACCTTATCTACAATGGAGACTTATGTTGACCCAGACCTACATGATTTCAAGGCCCAAGGGTTGGTCCTGGAATAGATGAAGGAGTTTACATGCTGGTTTAAAATTGAAGGTGCCGCTATCACAGAAGTGATGCAAAAAAAACTAAAATGGAGGTTGAACTCCTAGACATTATAGGAAATCTCCTGCAAAAGTACAACAGGCAGTTCTTATTGAGATTTCCATGTACATGGTAGAGGTTTCCTCCACATTTGCGAAGACTACATGTGGCAAGTAGATGCCATTTTCTGAAGTATTCTGGCAAATGTGCTCTCTCTTTATTCTGCATCCTGATTTCCTTGGTGCCTTATCATAATTTTGTAAGATTCCACTGATAGTACATTGTCTCAGCTTTCAGTCTACGCAACAAGCCAATGCTGCCCTGAAAGGGTGCCAACTTTGACCACACCGGCCCTATGCAGCGAAACGTCCATCCTTCCAACCATCAAATGGGAATTACATGCTTTACTAATCCAAATTTTGCTCACAAGCTCCATTTTTTAACCCCATGTTGGAATTGTCATCCTTTCCTTTTTGCCTGTCACTGTTTTCCCTCCAGCACAACCTTTGGCATTTTTATTTTAACAAAAAATATATTTTGGGTATTTAGAACCTTGAAGAGACCACATCCCTTTAAAATGTGCCAGCACACTTTCAGCATTGCTGTCTTGCTCACTCACTCTTCAAGTTGACTTCCTGTGCCTGGAACACTGTCTGCAAGAAATTTATTCAAAATATTTAAATAGGATGATTTCCTGAGGGCAGCTTCCTTGCTGAAATACAGTGCTCACACTATGCTCTATTCCCCTTAACATTTCATTGAGATAACAGACATGACTTATGAACTTCCAAACTTATTAGTTGCATCATAGAGAATGGTAATGATTCTCAATCAGTTTGTGAATGGTAGCACCTCCATATTTTTCAGAATATATATCAAATTTATGATTATTTCTTTTATGAAATATTGGGTGTCAAACCCTGTATCAAATGTACCCCTAGCGTACATGGTGAGCCAACAATACAGCTCAATAAAGCTACTGGTTGGCTTATTTAAGTCAAATCTGTCCCTTAATAGTTGCTTTTATTGTTGATTTACTCCTTCCACGATAAAGCTTTATGTTCATGACTAATTAACTGTACAAAATGCAAGTTTGCAGTAATGATGCCAAAAGTAGGCTTATCATCAGTGTAACCATTCTACTAGAAGCACCAAACAGGCAGTAATATGACTGCAAACAGAACAATTCTATCCATTGACACCTAAATCAGTCATGCACAAAGCACCAAATGATGTGATTTTTTTTAGATTTAAGCAGCATTATTTTTTAATTAGACTCAAAGAGGGTAGGCATTTAACATAATTGATACACCTCATACAAAGAAAAATGTTTCAATCTGTCGCTCTGATTTTAAAGTTTGATGGAATGCTAATTATCGTTGACAGGTCACAGAAAGGTACAAAATGAGATCCAATTTTATGTCTTCAGTGTTCACCTTAATTATCTCTTCTTTTCAATTCTGGATCTTTCCTTTCATGCATTGCAAAAGACATTAAGCTAATGGAACTATTCTGTTTCAACAGAGGTAATTATTATCATAGATTTCGGAACTCTGTGGAACACAAAGGTAATGCATTACAATATTATTGGATTACACATTACACCCAAAATCAAAAGATGCAGATGTAGCAGTTTTACACAACATAATGAAGATGTTTGGATCACACATTGCATGAAGTTCTTCTATATTTTCTGGAGTAGTGTTTTGCTGTGGTATAGCAAAGTAAAGCATGAGGGAAAAATTTAACAAGGGGGAGATTTTATGGAGACTTTGGAGGTCTCATCTACTTTCCACATGTAGTCTTCGCAAATGTGGAGGAAACCTCTACCATGTACATGGAAAACTCACCAAGAACTACCTGTAGTAACTCATTCAACCATTTGACCAATTCATGATGCACAGACCTGTCGTTGATAAAATGGGGCATAACGTGACATCACTTTTGTGGGTCTTCTGCAGCTCACATGTGACTGGATGTAGTGAGCCATAAAGACGAATCTTATATGTATTGCAAGGCAACTCATTACTCTTACCCAAATCTACAAACATTTTTGTAGTCTGCTTTTGAGAAAGGCTGTGTGGATATGCTTGACAGCAAATCCTAGAGATACGAATTTGGAACTGTCAATAAGAACAGTGCGCATGCATTTTGTCAATGTAATTGAGCCTATTTAAAATGACTACTCTGGTCCCTTTGTCAGTCTCACAAAAATTATATGTGACCTACATATTGATTCAACGCCTTGTCTATGTGCTCGTTTGACATTGCAAACTTATTTGTGAATGTGCTGCTGAAAGAAGCCATCAACATTTGCGCAGCATCACTGTATCATAGCAATATAGATGTGCTGCCATTTTTTGAATCTGTATTCATTGAACTTATGAACTTAGCAACTCATGCAGTCAAGTTCAGTTTTAATGCCACCATGCATGCCCAAATAGATGGGACCCTCTCCAGGTCCAGCATTCAATACGATTTTCATCAGTTTCCATGAGAAACATGCTTTTGACGGAATGAGCCCTAACCTCCTACCCAGTGAATATATCTGATAAGTAGATAAAATATTCATGATCTTTGAATCTGGAGTGTAAGGATTTCCTTACATACCTTAATAGGCTCCATCCCAGGCTCAAATTCACTTTTGAGAGGGAACAGTCTAATGTGCTTCCTTTCCTTGAAGTGCTAGTTGAGAAATCTGCTAATGGGTTCTCCACTACCATCTACTGCAAACCTGCCTTCACAGTTAATTAACATGTTGGCATTTGTATAGCTCCACGCATTATAAGATTGTTCTTATCTGCAAGCTTGGTGCAGAAATAGAGTGCATCAAAACTATTCTGTGGAACAACTGGTATCCTGATCGGATCTTTGTTTGCTCTGTGTCACATTGCAAAAACTTGCAAATGGGCCAAAGGGCCCCACTTCTGGAGCGTAAAAGTGCCCTGTGTACCTCAAATTATCCTGGAAAGGCCAAGTATCTCAAAAATTTGAATAATAGTTTAAGCAAGCCATTTCATGCTGGTACTATGCAGTGGATATGTGTATGTAATATTTTCTACTAACAGGATATTGCTGTCAGTCCAAAAAGACATACTGCCTATCACACAACTGAGCAACGCATGCGCAAATTTCAGTGCCAATCCAGTGCCAGGTATGTAGTCCATACCTCCTAACAATTGGCTGATCAAATCAAACAGCATATTTTTTGATAAAGGCAAAATACTGTGGATGCTGGAAATCTGAAACAAAAACAAAATTCCAGCATTTTTTGTTTCTGTAGAATATTTCTTTGGTTGCTCTTGAGAGGCAGAGTACAGACCATACTCAACCAGCCCACACTTGCAAAACACAAAACAAAACGTCTACTGTTAGGTGTGATTCCTTGATTGAGCAGCACTTGCTGAACAATCCTGAGTGAGCTAATAACTACACAAACATCCAATTTAAGATAATCAGTTGATAATCAGTTGAACTTGTAACAGGGCTCATTTATGCTTGCTAAAAGTGACATACATTAATACACAGTGGCCCGTTCTCCGCTAACAAGAGGAATATGTTCAAGCCTTGCAAATGTTTACAATTACCTGGAAGCTTGGGGAGCCTATAGTTCCCCATTACTTTCACCATGGCAACACCACGGCCAATCAGAGTCAACATGCCAACCAATCAGCACCATTTTCTCCTGTAGTATAAATTGTTGTGATCATTTGAAATTTGGCATTCTTGCATTTGTCCTGATGTGTGCAAAACTAAAAGCTTAGGTAGCATTTCTCTCTTTTTCAGTTATATTCAAGTTCTGTACTACCAAGTTATTGTTAATAGATAAGGGCTTTCAAGGAGTCATTTACCCACTGGAGTTTTCTCTCCTGAAGACCAATGGATGTAATAAGTCCCAGCTCCATGGGAGAAGCAGTATCACCATAGCAGCGCTAACCCTTTTTCAGGATGTCAGCATCTCTGCTCCTTCAGCCAGCCCTCCAACCAAAGCCCACACTTTCTCCAAATGCAGGTCTCTCTGTACATCAAAAGTGGGCAGGATACAGGACACCACTATGATGTGCGACACTCTATCTGGGGCCATATTGTAAGGAGCCCCCAATCAGTTTCAAGACCCAGAAAGATAATCTTAGCTTCTCCTGCAATGAGGCATTCATACTTCATTCGTGCAACCTCCCCACATCCCCAGACCAGCACTGCAATGTACTTTCCTGCTAATAGTTCCAGCCCATTTTCCATTAGTTACATTAGGATACCAGTTTGGGGTCCTGCAATTTTCCTGATGACTGTAAATGGGGACAGAGCCTCAAAATTGCTTGGCCACCTTTGTTGCTAGTTTGGATGGTCAATGAGTGCACTCTGGCAGCCAACTGCCCAAAAGTCAAAATCGACCTGCAGACCACAGGGGGTAAAAATTTAATATGACCTTTTTGCAGCCATAGAGGGCGTGATGCACGATTACCTCAAGCCCGATTGAAGTGATGCAGGCAACATGCAAACCTGACCGTACACTCAGCAAGGGGCCCAGGCTTGTGCAAGGTTAGTGCAAATGAAGGCTAGCCCGCACTTCTTAAAACCAGCTTGCACTTCTTAAAGGGGAGGTGCATTTTAATAGCAGCAGGTGTTGGAGAAAGCTCTCTAAGTGTTTCTCACAATGAAGAAGGTAGAGCAATGGAACTGCAGGCCAGAGCGAGGGCTATCATCTTCTCTGATCCTGTGCTGGAGGCTTTAGTCTATCATGGAGGCCCATGGAACCATAGGAAAGTTATGGTGCAGAAAGAAGCCATTCATCCCATCATGTCTGTGTCAGCCAGAAAAAGACGTAAAAGAAACTAGCTGCTCATTTTAATCCTGCTTTCCAGCACCTGATCCGTAGCCTTGCAGGTTACAGCGCTTCAGATGCAGATCCAAGTACCTTTTGCATGGATTGAGCATTTCAGCCTCAACCACCAATTTAGGCAGTGAATTCCAGTCATCCACCACCCTCTGGTGAAAAAGCTTTTCTTCATGCCCCCTCTAAAACTTCTACCAATCAACTTAAATCTATGCCCCCTGGTAATTGACCCCTCAGCCGGGGAAAACAAGTCTTTCCTGTCTACCCTATCTAGGCCCTGCACAATTTTGTACACCTCAATTAGGTCACCCCTCAGCCTCCTCTGTTCTAAGGAAAACAACCCCTGCCTATCCAATCTTTCCTCATAGATGCAATTTTAAGCCCTGGCAGCATTCTTGTAAATCTTCTCTGTTCTCTCTCCAGAGTAATTAGGTGCTTCCTGTAATGAGGTGACCAGAACTGTACACAAAATTCCAGCTGTGGCCTAACCAGAGTTCTACACAGTTCCATCATTACATCCCTGCTTTTGTATTCAATACCTCGTCCAATAAAGAAAGCATTCCATATGCTTTCTTAACCACCTTAACCAGCTATCCTGCCACCTTCAGGGACCTGTGGACATGCACTCCAAAGTCTCTCACTTCCTCAAACCCTCTCAGTATCCTTCTATTTATTGAGTATATTACCTCCAGGTAGACGCAGTGTAAGTAAGCTTAGATGGTGACTTTTAGTAAATATCAATCATTCTCAGACCAAACTTACTGAATAAACTAACAAGGTCAAAGGAAGCCATCTTAGAAGTAACATGTGATTCCTTGTCAGCGATCACTTTATATATTACTATGCTGATCATGAATTAGACAATCCAGCAACAGATGATTTTAATTAGAGAATCTCAATTTTGAAGAATATTACAATGAATTAATAGTTATTTTAAAAGGCTTGACTATAATAACCCCTTCTTTATGTTAAAAAGAAGTTGTTTTACAAAATACATGACACTGCAATATTGTACCCTACAATAACACAATGTATAACAATGTATTGAAACGTGGGCCAGAGAGATCAAAATTGCAAGCAGTTTGTCTTTTAATAGCAAAGATTTAACCCTGGATCACTAAGGGAAATGACATTATTAGTTCACCTTTTATAGGTATATAACTTTAGCTGTGTTCTCTTACTTTTGTGAGTCTTGACATTTTTAATTAAGATTAACTCACTAGAATTACATTCGTAGTTTTAAAACAAACAAGACCAATGTGCACCATTAGAATGTACGTAGCTATGGTAACACGAGACAAGGATAACTGAGACCTTGATGCATCAATTCATGTGATGGGTTGGACCCTAGCCCAGGCTAAGATCAATTAAATTAAAGAATATGTCAGCCAATCAATGGGTGACAAGGTCCCATTAACACATGGAGCAGGAGGGTCTTGAGCCCTCTCTAAGGGTTAAAAATCCCATCTCCAGAGGCGCCATTAGCTAGCCATATTCAGAATGAAGATGAGAAGTTAGCTGTATTCTGACTTAAGATAAGAAGATGCACACTTTCATGGAACTGATCACCCATCGAAAGTCGTAGAAGTTTTTTGGTTAAGATGAGTTTAACTTCTTCTGAGTTTGTACTTGAAATTAGTTTAGTGTCGAAAAAAATCAGAGAATGATACTTATGAGAAGATGTAATTGTATGGGTGTATGAGTCCTATATATTTTGATTTAACTATTATATTTCCATAATTCTATGTTACAACTCTGTACTAATTTATATTTTTCTTTAAATAAACCTTTTTTGAATTCACTATCTGAAGAGTTTCGTCTTGCCTCCTGGGTTTAAAGTCTCATTCGGAACCCAGGTTTTAAAATAAATTACTGGTGAAATGGGTTGATTGGAATCCAGGCAAAAATCCAACACGTTGGCAAATCAATATCTAAGTTTACTTACAACTGTGAAGGTAGCTGTGGAGGTCAATGCAAGGAGTCTGGTCCCGAGTACCTGGCTATAATTCTGCAACAAGTTCAATGATCGTACACAAATTGCTCAATGTCAGTGAATGCATTTTCAAGTGCCATCTCCTGCTCTCCACACCAGCATCCTCGCACACTGTTCAGTGAACCACACTCCTATCGTTCACCCATCAGCAATCTTTAGCAATCAAGAATCGTGCCTAGCACCCTCCTACATCCTCATAGACTTATCACAGCTGCAAACCTCACAACCACACTTCACAGCTTCTACATACTGCCAATTATTCATTTCCTACAGGTCAATCACCGAAATGCATTGCAACACACTGGCTGGTCCAGTTAAGTTTTGAGTCAATGATAACCCCAGGATGTTGATGGTGGGGAGGGGGATTCAGCATTGAGAATGCCATTGAATATCAGAGGGAAATGGTTAGATTTTATTTTATTAGGGATGCTCATTGCCTGGGACTTCTGTGGTGCGAATGTTATTTGCCACGTATCAGCTCAAGCCTGAATGTTGCCCAGGTCTTACTGCATGTGGGTAGACAGCTTCAGTATCTGAGGGGTTATGAACAGTCCTGAACACTGGGCAATTATCAGTGAACAACCCTACTTCTGGCCTTATGATGGAAGGAAGGTCATTGATGAAGCAGCTGAAGATGGTTGGGCCTAGGACACTACCCTGAGGAATTCCTGAAGCAATGCCCTTGGACTGATAAATTGGCCTCCAACAACCACAATCATCTTCCTTTGTGCTAGGTATGAGTGGGAAGTTTTCCCCTTGATTCCCACTGATTTCAATTTTCCTAGGGCTCCTTGATGCTACACTCAGTCAAATGCTGCCTTGATGTCAAGGGCAGTCACTCTCACTTTACTTCTTGAATGCAGCTCTTTTGTCCATGTTTGGACAAAAGCTGTAATGATATCTGGAGCTGAGTAGCCCTGGCGGAACCTAAGCTGAACATTGGTGAGTAGGTTCGTGCCAAGTAAGTGGTGTTGATAACACTGTCAGCAACACCTTCCAGCACTATGCTGACAACTGAGAGTAGGCTTTTGCAGTGGTAATTGGCTGGATAGGATTTGTTCTGCTTGTTGTGCACAGAATATATTTGGGCAACTCTTTACATTGTTGGATGGATGCCAGTGTTGTAGCTTTATTGGAACAACTTAGCTAACGGCATAGCTAGTTCTGGAGCACAAGTCTTTAATACTACTGCAGGGATGTGGTCAGGGCCTACAGCCTTTGCAGTACCCAATGCCTTCAGCTGTTTCTTGATATCATGTGCAGTGAATCAAATTGGCTGAACACTGGCATCTGTGAATGTGTGAACCTCAGGAGGAGGCTGAGATGGATCATCAACTCAGCATTTCATCTGGACATGGTTGCAAACGGTTTAGCCTTGTCTTTTGCACTGATGTGCTGGGATCTCTCATCATTGAGGATGGGGATGTTTGTGGAGCCTGCTCCTTTGGTTAGTCATTTAATTGTTCACTGCCATTTATGACTGGATGTTGTAGCACTGCAGAACTTTGATCTGATCTGTTGGTTGTAAGATCACTTATCTCTGTCTATTGTAGGCTACTTCTGCTTTTCATCTTGTATGTAGTCCTGTATTGTAGCTTCACCTGGTTGGCACCTGGTTTTTAGGTGTGCCTGGTGCTTTTATTTCTTTCATGGGATGCGGGCCAACATTTATTGCCTGTCCTAACTGCCTTGCCTGGCAAGCTTTCCTTTACTTGTCATTGAATCAGGATTTTAAAAATGTTGCTGATTCCTGGTCAGCAGATATTCACTAGAATGATGGTCTATGTATGGTTGCATACCAACTACACATTGAGGTAGTGGAACACCTTGCATTTCCAGTACCTGTCTCACCAGCATGCCGTTGCTGTAACTATAGCCCTCAGGACTGCGAGCAAGATTTCTTAAAACCCCTCACATGTTTGCACAAGTTCAGCACCATTCCCTTTGGAGTCAAACAACTTGTGTGAACTCCTCCAACATTCTAATACATTCATTCTGCAGAAGAACTAAAACACTGCACCAGAAAGTCCCATGCTGATGCTTTTATGCAGTGCCAGTAGTGCTCCCACATGCAGCTAAATGTGTGCTCAGCTCTGCTTGTTTAAGAGCGGGCATTTAACAGGATCTGCAAGGTCCAAAATGCCAGATCAGGCACCAAATCAGCTTTCACTGATGATATGATGCCAGCAGCCTCTAGCGCACACGTGACATGCTGTTCAATTGCCCTTCCTAAGGTGGTATTGACCAGGGTGGAGTAGACCCGTGCCATTTGATCTCTGAGCTCTTGTAGCACCAAGACCAACAGAGCTACAAAGCCGAATTTTGTGACCTTGGGACTGTCTGGAATGTGACTGAAACCCATAAGCTTCCAAATCAGAGGTGGAACCCTACTACTCAGCCCAGACTCACTCCTTTTTGCATATTCTTAATGCAGTAATACTAGCATTATTTTCAGCATCTGAGTGCAGGATCTGAAAACAAATCAAATGAATCAGCCTGGGGAGATAGAAATCTACCTGGACATAGTGGCAGTACGAGGCTTGCTATTCTTTGCACATGTGAGTTCTCACCTTCATGCAATCTTCTTCAGCTCGAAGGCAAGGCAAGGAAAGGAAAACACACAAAAAAATGGTTGTTAAACCAACTCCATAAAAAAGTTAAGGATAATATACAGCAGAAACTGATGAATCTGAAATATATTCATCTCTTAAGCAGGATCGTTATTAACCTATAACCTCTTTATTTTTATTTGAAGATTTTAACATGCATCAATAGAATACTAATATCAGACAGTCTTTAAATCTACTACTCAAAGAACACCCTGAAGCTATTGTGCATTCAGCCTTCGAAAAGTGGTTAAAAGTAAAGATCTTTCTTTAATCTACATGGTTAGCCCACAAGGTATACTATTACATTATACAAGGTAATTGAATCAGGATTAGTGGCAAACCTTTTTCTTTGATTTTCAACTCCCCAGAAATTATTATTAATATACATTTCTGACTGCCTCTCTGCTGCAATGTATAAATCAGGATTCCTGCTTATATCGGACAAAATTAAACTTGATGTTGGACAACTGGAATTGATAAGGGCATTAAGATGCCAGTGCAGTCATCAACTGAGAACGAATGTAAAAAAGTATCAATGATATGCAGTTTAAAAACTGCAAATGATGTTTGACAGTGATTAGACTTAGGCTTACATCATGGCTGCTCTCTGTACATGCATGACTCACAAGTCTGTGTTTGTTTATCTGAAACAAACTTATTTGGTTTTGCAGCTTTTAACATGGTCATACCATCTGTGCACATACCACCAAACCTCAAAATAAAACTGTCTTGTGAAAAATGTTTTAAAATGATCAGTTTTGACTTCAGACACTCACTCTGGGTCTCCAGCTGACAAAATTGATGTGTTGCCAAAGCTGCAGAAAAATAAAGCACTTTATGATATTATGAGTCCCTCTGGATTGAGACTTTCCTTTTTATTTCCAGTATCAGTTTTAATTTGTCACAGTCTATAGGTCAAGGCAGACTATGATATTTTTTAGAGAACAGATATTGAGTTTCTTGATCTTTTGATGCTGACTATTCATGCTCATTGTTTTTCAAAAAATTTAATAATTTTAAATGAAGTAGCCCACGGTTGCTTATTGTGACTGGCTCCTGGGAGGGGTATTAGCTTTGTTGGGTTGAATGACACTTGTATTTTCTATCTCTCCTTTTGGAGAATCACTTTGCATGTAATTGCTGCCATTCTTAGATTGTAAAACTGAAAACACATTTTTGCTATGGTACCCCACAATGGATCAGTCATCCAATATTGAAAACAAAGAACAAAGAACAAAGAACAAAGGAAATTACAGCACAGGAACAGCCCCTTTGGCCCTCTAAGCCTGCACTGATCATATTGCCCATCAACAAAAACATTTTGCACATCTGGTGTCCATATCCCTCTATCCCCATCCTATTCATATATTTGTCAAGCTGCCTCTTAAACACCACCATTGTATCAGCTTCCACCACCTCCTCTGGCAGCAAATTCCAGACACTCACTACCCTCTGCATAAAAAACTTGACCTGCACATCTCCTCTATAGTTTTATCCTCTCACCTTAAATCTATGTCCCCTAGTAATTAACTCTTCCACCCTGTGAAAAAGCTTCTGACCATCTACTCTGTCCATGCCACTCATAATTTTGTATCAAGTCACCCCTCAATCTCCGTCGCTTTAGTGAGAACATTCGGAGTTTCTCCAACCTCTCCTCAAAGCTAATAACCTCCAGACCAGGCAGCATCCTGGTAAACCTCCTCTGCACCCTCTCCAATGCCTCCATATCCTTCTGGTAATGTGGTGACCAGAGTTGCACGAAATGTTCCAAGTGTGGCCTAACCAAGGTTCTATACAGCTGAAGCATGACTTCCCAGCTTTTATACTCAATACCCCTGCCAATGAAGGCAAGCATGCCATATGCCTTCCTGACTACCTGAGCTCTCAAGCCTGCTGCCTGCCAGTCCAGGGTGAATGTGTGCAGGGCCTTGGCAGCTCAAAATTCTAAATCCATTATAGAGAAACCTGAATTGGTAGGCTGGAAATTAAATAGAAAAATGTAGTAAGTTAGGAGACTATCCTCATCGCACTTTCCCTAAGAACTTGTCCTTGAGTCACTCTGTCTTTGGAAAGTATGATTCTATTTCCTAAATTTCTAGTTTAATTGCTCCCATAGACTTATGTGATAAACCAGCCTTAAAACAGGCATTGTATAAATTTGTAAGGATTCATTCTGAGCCCCTATAAAAGTGATCTATCCAGGCCTTCAAAAAATGTGGGTTCTAATCCAGTCATTTCAGAAAGAGCAGACCTAATCCTTCACCTGTGTGCAGTCATGTGAAATCTTGAACAATAACATTGCTTTAAGGTGGTAGTGAGTAGAGTTGCTGCATAGCCCAACCTGTGATGCCAGTGTACTTTTCACACATCAGAACATCTGTACAAGGTGTGCCAGGCTCATATGAAGGTTACCTGGTATTGCAAACTCACAGGGGGCAAAATTGGATAGCTCCTGATTTCAGGTGTGGAGAAGGCTGAGTATTATGTGGGGCATTGGATGCGTTATTGAATAACACTTAATCAAATGGTTGTTTTTGTGGTGTATTATACTACAGAGTTTGTGACCAAGAGGATGTTGTGATGATCCATAGCAGAGGGATGGCACCCTGGGGAGGTGTTCATCACTGGGGATCTCCAGATTCATTCAGGGGAACTGGAATCTGTTGATGTGCTCAAGGACAGCCTACCCAGACCACAGGTGTGCAAGCTGCCTCCTCTTTTCTTCCTGTTCCCCCTTTTTCTCTTCCTCCTCCTCTTCCTCTTCCTTCTGAGGTGATTGCTGAAGCACTGGTGACAGGTGCTGTACCCTCACAATTGCTACATTGGGGAGGATGCAGCAGACCATCACAAATTGGAAGACATACTCTGGCAAAAATGGAGGATTCCCTCCTGAGCAGTCCAGGCAGTGGAACTATCACTTCAAGGCCACAATTGTCTGCTCCATGTTGTTCCTCGTTGCAGCAGCATGGATCTCTTTATGGAACCGCTGGGCACATGTGGTAAAGTTGTTGCGGGGAGGAGGGGGGGTCATAAGCCATGCGTATGGTCGGTAGTTGTTGCGGAGTAGCCATCCTATGGTTCAACATGATGATTTGAAGATTGCTGGAACTGTGGGTGTTTGCAGGATCAAAACATCATGACAACTGCCAGAGTGGTGAGCAGTCACCAACATGTTGTTCTGTGCACCAATTGCAAGTGGTATCCCTTGCGGTTTCAGTATGTCTCAATGTGCTTGCAATTGAGGGCTCCCTACACAATAGGGAAGAGTGATATCCTGGCAAAGCCATATATTTGCTCCTACTGCTTCTGTCTATTTATAGAGAAGAGAGTGAAGTTCCCTCTAATGGTGTACAGAGCCTTTGTAACCTCCTTGATACAGCGATGGAAGGTGAACTGTGAAATATTGGCAATGTCACCTGTTCCAGCCTGGAAGGATCCACTGATGTAAGAATTCAAGGCCATGGTCACCTTGATGGTCACTGGCAGCACTACCTTTGACCTGCTGTGTGCCTTCATGTCAGCTTCAAGGACATGGCACCTACTTGGTGGAGCGCAGCCATTTAACACACTACTCCTGGTGGTGGTGTGTAGGAAAAGTGCTTGCTGAAGAGTTTAGGCAGGTATGGTCTCCTGCTGAGAACCGTCCTCCTCCCTTCATTAGCATCTTGTCATCTCTGCTGCCTCTACTTGACCTCTCTCTCTAATACTGCGATCCAAGGAAAACTGCAACTATAGTCCCTATGACTGGGAGAAAGTGATGTATTCAGAGGCCTTTCAGAATCACACAACTCCTTCTAAGTATTCAGAAATACTTTTTAAACAACTTCAGTCAATGCCTCCAACAACACTACTTCTATTTCAAAAGCACCCAGCCTGCAAGCTGGATGATAAAAGCAAAAAACTGAGGATGCTGGAAATCCAAAACAAAAACAGAAACAGAAATACCTGGAAAAACTGAACAGGTCTGGCAGCATCAGCAGAGGAGAGCACAGGTGACGTTTCGAGCCCTCAACAGAACTAAGTAAAAAACCCCTTTCCTATTTTTACTTAGTTCTGTTGAAGGGTCATGAGGACTCGAAACATCATCTGTGCTCTCCTCCGCCGATGCTGCCAGACCTGCTGAGTTTTTCCAGGTATTTCTGTTTCTGTTTTTGTTAAGCTGGATGATGATGCCTTCAAAAAGCACTGGTGAAGGGGTGGGTTGGGGGTTTCTCATGCAGCTGAGTACATGTTCAGTTGTGCATGTTTAAGGGAGGTCATTAACAGGAACAGCAAGATCCAAAATGCCAGGTTGTGTGTCAAACCAGCATTTGATGCTGACTGACATCACAATCTGCTCACTCTATATACTTATACACCCAAATACAAGCATACTAGCATGTTATCACTATCCAAAACATATGGCAATCAGTGTGGGCTGCACCTGAAATGGTTGGGAACGGACCCTGCCATTTTTTCTCCTCAACTGGCAGTTGTAGCAGTGTGGAGCCAAAGTTTGCAGCTACTGTGAGCCTGATGATTTAATTTCTTTTGTTTTTAGGGCAGTGGTTAATGTATTTGCACTAAATTTCTGTTTGCCTCATGTTAACACAGTATCGACCAATTGAAGAATAAATAAAAGGACTAACTGCTGTGTTAAAATGGTGTAAACAGAAATTTAATGAAAATGTATAAACCAGTATACTAAAAAATAGGAAATTATACTCCCAAATTTGCAATTCCACTGTGAGGAATGGTACTCTGGGGGAGATTTTCATATTGAGATTAGTTTTTTTTTTAATTGGATTGTAATGATCAAACCAGTAATAAAATGGTCACTGGACTGATTTTCACCATTGTGGATAATGAGGTGCTGTACAAAGTGGAGAAAGCACCATGTAATGGAAATGAAAATCAATTTATAATTTTTCTTTCATTTTAACCACATTAGGATGTGCCATTTCATTACTTAAAGCTATTGTAAGGGAGAAGAGTGCTGGATAAGAAGTAAGGGAGGAATTCACAGCCTATTTTGGTGGTAGAAATCAAGTATTGTGGGAATATAAGGGCAGGAGGTTCAAGAGAAAGCCATTTGTGACAGGTTTTAGGTTTTGCTTCTGTATGCAATAGTAAATAATACCTGTATGAACCAGGCATTATGATGTACATGGTCATAAACGGCCACACAAACATCTGCCCTGCCACACTTGTGGTGATGGCTCATTTTGTGGGCTCACATCTCCAGCAAGAGAGTTTGGAAAAATAAACGTAAGAAATCTTCTCGTGCGCTGTCAAATCAGTGGTCTAAAAACTATTTTACGAACATACAAATTAGGAGCAGGAGGCAGCCCCTCAAGCCTGCTCCACCATGCAATAAGATCATGGCTGATCTGATTTTAACCTCAACTCCATATTCCCTCCTACCCCTGATAACCTGTCACCCCCTTTAGTTCCCAACTGTAATTAGACAATTGGCCCCTCTCTCCCAGTCACCCTTTCCTTCCCAATCACCCTGCCTGCTCCCATCCTCTCAACCACCTCCTTATCTTCTTGCTCTGTAACAAAGTATGCAATTCTGATTGCCCAACCAGCTGCTGAGTTGCATACTCTGGCCATTGAGTTCTCTAAACATGTTTTCTGATTCTTTTTCTCATCTGCATTTTTTTCCCACAGTAGCTGAAGTTTTTAAATGTCCAAAATAAAGTTTTAACCAAAATTATAACATCATATAAGATACAAAAATAAGTCAATTAATAAGTGTAATAAAGCTTTTATTTAAAGGTTTAAGCCTCTCACAAAAGCCTGAATTCCAAGCTAATAGTTTTGCCTTAGATTTGTGATGCTCAAATTTGTGACAGGAGAATAAAATGAGCCGAGGGATAGCTCAACATTAGTGAATAAGGTGATTGAAAAGATAATTGGTCATGGGAAGGTGAGGGAGTAGGGTGCATGTGTTTGAGGGGTTGAAGGCTATCAAATGTTGGGCTGACTTTTACATCGAGTGCAGGGTCCCTTCCCTTGGCATAAAAGACAAGGGTGAGCCCTGCTGTGTTTCAGTGGCTCGCCTCAGCCATTTAACAGCTGTTGCCTTTAATTGGCTTGAGGCAGGACTTCTGCCTCCATCAGAGAGAGATTTGTGCCTCCAAGAGCTGCTGGCCAATCAAATGGTCAGCAGCTCTCTTGCCCAAGTAGCTGTCACTAAGAGCAGTGGCCACTGATGAAGCTGGCAGACGCTGGCAAGAGGGGTGGGGAGCTAAGATAGCAGGGTGGAGTGGGGGAATACCTGTGAATGGGCCTCTGATTGGCACAAGGTTTCCAAACAGGAGGCACTCCCAGCACCCCATGACCCCTGGCCACCAGGCCATCAGGTTTCACCAATGCCATTGCACCCAATTTTAATTCCCCCACCAACCTCCCCCCCACCCACCTGGAAGCATACAATTCAGCCTGTTATTGGGGAAGTGCATGAGAAAAGATCCAATGAGGTCCATAGCTTTCCTACAACCCACACGCCAAATGTCACCTGCAGGCAATGTTGACTCCTTGCCCCACCACATCATCGTCCGCCTCCCATTTGATCCATCTAACCAATCCACATTGTTCCTTTGGTACATTGATGGACAAAATAACTGTGATTCTCTCTGCTGCTGTCTCTCCATCTGTATATGTTTGTGTTTCTCTGTCTCTGAGCTTCTCTCTTCACACATCTTTGTTTCTATCTAAATATCTCTGATTCTGGGTTCATTTTTTGTCTCTGTGAGAGTTTCTCACTTTCTGGGGGCAATTTTAACTTTCAGCAATGGTATGAAAGGGGCAATATCAAATTAGGTAATTCAATATCACCCATTTACATATAACCAAAACTTAAAATTACCCACTCCTTCTCTCTGTTTCAAATTAGTGAATTTAAAGGGGATTTTACTTAGATTAAAGGGAAAAAAATGCTAGAACTTTATGTTGTCACATCAGGGGTCTTCAGCAAAGGATAGCGACTCAAAGGCAGCCTCTAAGTAACAATGTTAAAAGATTTAAACATGGTTAAAAAAAAGCCAATTGAGAAACATCTGTAAGTGCAGACCATTCTCACCATGACCACTTCTTCCTTTGACAATCTGTAGGCTTTTATAACCCACATGCAGGACTGAATTTTCACCAAGAAGATGGAGAATAGGAATTGGGCTTGTTTTCAGGTCAGAAACCAGCTTCCAGCAGAAAACTGATTAAAGTTCAGATTTTCATGAGGGTAAGCTCTTAAATGATATGGAGATGGGTTTCATAGAATGAATCACAGAATCAAAGAATGATACAGCACAGAAGAAGGCCAGCAGCCCATTGTGTCTGTGTTGGCTCTCTGAAGGAGCCATTCACCTAGTGCCATTCTCCCCTGGCCCTGAAAACCTTCCTTTTCAGATAATTTTCCAATTCTCTCTTGAATGTCTCAATTGAACCTGCCGCTGCCACAATTTCAGGCAGTGCATTCCAGATCCAAATCACTTGCTGCATGAAAACCTCAAGTCCCAATTACTTCTTTTGCCAATTACTTTAAATCTGTACCCTCTCATTCTTGATCCTTTTTCCCCTGTCTAATCTGTCCAGAGCCCTCATGATTTTGAATACCTCTATCAAATCTCTTCTCAACCTTCTCTTCTTCAAGGAGAACAGCCCCAATCCATCAATGTAACTGAAGTTCCTCATCCCTGGAAAAATTCTCATGGGGCAGAACTTTCCCCCCATCGGGGGCAAGTTCAGGAGTGGGCACGTGCGGGTGCACCTCCGATCGAGGGCGCACTGCCATTTTACGTGGGCAGGTCAATTAAGGTGCGCGAAAGAGTGCACTCATCTCCCTGAGGCAAAGTGCTGCCTGAGGGAGATTGGCGCCAAATTTAAAAATGTTAAATATAGAAAAATAAAATTTCCCTGATATATCTCGTTGTGTGACACTGTCACATGAGTTGGGACATGTCCATCACTTTTAGTTAAACTTTTATTAAATTTTAAAAAACCTACATGAAACCTCATCCCGCCCATGGATGAGGTTTCATGCTTTTTCTGAAGCCTGCCAGGGTTGCCAGACTGCCCACCAACCTTAAGATTGGACAGGCAAGTCCTTTAACTAGTTCAATTAATTTTTAAATGGCCTCAATAGGCCATTGACAGGTCGGCGGATGCACAGCTGATTCGGCTGTGCCCCTGCCGACATGAAAATTGAAATGATGCGGGGTGACATCGGGAGTTCCACCCGATGTCATCCCATGTTATTTTACGCGTCGGCAAGTGGGCCTTGCCCCGTGCTTGCCGACCTCAATATCCTGCCCATGAATATTTTCTGTACTTTCTCTAATGCCTTCACATCCTGCCTAAAATGTGGTGTTTAGAAGTGGAGTTGAGGCCAACCCAGTGCTTTATACAGTGTTTCCTGTCTAATTAGAGCCATGGGGATGGGAACAGTGGTAGGTCAGATGAAGAGTGAGACTGATTTACACTCCACATGGCAGTCTCACTGAGGCTGTTGGATGCCCTAGGGGAGAGATTTACTGATTGTGCCAAAGCCTTCCACAAAACAAGGGGAAAGTGAGATGTCATAGGAGAGTCAGGTGCCTGGCACCTGTGCAAGGCTGTCACTTACTTCACTGATGCCAATCTGGATGTAATATGGAGGCCATGAGGGAGAGGAGAAATGCCCTCTTCCCAGAAGGTGGCATGAGGAGCAAGGCCACCTCCCTGTTCAGCATTATCACCCTTCACCTTCTCTTTATCCTTCTCTCTCACCTCCTGTTCCTGCTCTTCCCCTGATAACTGTCTCCTTTTAGGGCCTCACAGTTCTCAAGGTCCACACCTCTCTGGAGGGCTATGTTATGGAGAGTGCAGCAGATCACCTCAGTGACTGAGACCCTTGCAGGAAGGTATTGCAAGGCATCACATGACCTGTGCAAATACTGGAATCTTCCATCTTCAGAAGCCTGATGGCCTTCTCAGTGGTTGACCTATTGAGCAGGTGACATTGGTTATATCTGTGCCTCCTTCTAGAGCTTCCATAGAGGAGCGATTAGACATGTCTTAAAGAGATATTACTTGTTTCCTGGGATCAGTCCACACACTTTAGGACTTGTATGATGTTCTGTGTTTGATTATGCGAATTATTATTGATGCTCACTGTGCTTTATTAGTTAACTCTGTGCGGACACAGAGAAAAGTAAACAAACTGTAGAAGTTAAAGGAAGCTAGAGCTGTAAGTATGAGGGAGCAAACAGTTTAAAACATTGCAAATTAAACCTGTTGCACACATAGTACCATCTCTATGTAGCTCTGAGATATAAAGTATACAACGGATTGGAGTGAAGATCTGAGGCAGCCTGGACAGGTGGAGAATGATGGAATCTGCTGCTAGAAAAGCAGGCAAATATGAGACTGAATGACATGAGATGCCAGATTCCTCAACCCCTTTACCCAGCTATAAGGCTGGGATGAGGGAGACTGCCAAGGGGAACACTGTCTGTCCCACAGCCATATAACAGCCAATTAGCCATTAATAGACTGGATGCAGAATTTCTGCCCTAATGGACAGAAAGTCCCACTTCAGATAGTTGTCAATCAGAGGCTGGCAACTCTCTAGTATTTTGGGACAGAAGTATGGAGCATTTTATCAAAATTTGGGTCAGCATTTGGGGAACTTGCTGGGTGCGAAGCTGGCTGGCCCCAGTGAGCGAAGTGGAGGGTTGAGATATGAGGGGTCAGTGGGGGGATGGCAATTTGGTGGAGGGTTGGGGGGATGGTGGTAAAACCTTAGTGGGGAGCCGTCCAATGGGCCCAGGGGCCTATTAAGGAGGGGCCCTCCCCACGCACTACGAGCCTGTAGGGGGAAAATTCCTGGGATGGCTGCTTGGTATGTGCCTCTCTCACTGGTTAAATCCTGGCAGCTGTGGGATGAGGCCCTCAAATGGGAATTAGTTGACCACTTAAGGGCCTTAATTGGCCCACTGCTGTGCAAATAGCCTGATGTTCCCCACATCACTGGTATAATTGCATTGGAGACACAGGCAGGTGAATAGACTATGTGCAGGCCACCAGCTTGATTTAATGAGCACTCCCGCCTTCAAACCCACTGTTGGGGTAGCATAAAATTCAGCCCATTGAGGGCTTGTGGTCACAGACCAGCCGGATGCTAAACAAGTAGAAGACCTTCCTGTTGATGGTTCTCACTTTTTGGTCACTCGGTGCCTTAATTGACACATGAGTGCATTTGATGATGGCATGCCCCTGGGGGAATCTTGTGATGGTGGCAACCCTCTGTCACCATGAGGCCAAGACTGTGGAGAAATGATACTGTCCAGTTCTGGCAAGTAGGGCATCAGTGACCTTTTGGATGTAATGGTGTGCAGCCAAGTTGAGATATCACTAAGATCTGCAGCTGATCCTGGAACGAGCCAGAAGTCAAGGAGTTCAAGACAACAGTGACTTTGATGATTACTGACAGGCAAGGTGAGCAGTGCTGTGTGGTGTGAGGTCTTCAATGACAGGGGCACAGATGCCTGTGATCAACTGCTTGGAGAGCCAAAGTGTTTTTGCATCTTGGTCATTTCCAGGTCACTACAGTTAACAATAGATCATGTGGTGAGGGTATGGCCTCCATTGTCTTCCTGACCCTGTTTCCTCTCCCATGTCCTCCTATTGCTCAGGATTCTCCTTTTCCATGGAGGGTGCTGCCCCTCATCACCCAAAATCTGACAGCCAATTCCCCACTGCCAGCTGCAGACTTCCTTTAGGACTGACCGTGTGTCCTTAAGAACATAAGAACATAAGAAATAGGAGCAGGAGTAGGCCATTCACTCCTTCAAGCCTGTTTTGCCATTCAATGAGTTCATGGCTGGTCTTCTACTTCAACAACAATTTCCTGCACTATCTCCATCTCCCTTGGTGTTTTTAATACAAAGAAATCTATTGATCTCAGTCTTGAATATACTCAATGACAGAGGCTCCACAGCTCTCTGGGGCAGAGAATTCCAAAGACTCACCATCCTGTGAGCGAAAAAATTCCTCCTTATCTCACTCCTAAATGACCTGTCCCTTATACTGAGACTTTTTTCCCTGGTTCTAGACCCCTAAGCCAGGGGAAACATCCTTCCTGCATCTACCCTGTTGAGCCCTGTAAGAATTTTGTATGTTTGAAAGTGATCACCTCTCATTCTTCTAAACTCCAGGGAATAAAGAGTTTATTTAATCTTTCCTCATAGAACAATCCCTTCATCCCAGGAATTAGTTTGGTGAACCTTCTTTGCACTCCCTCTATGGCAAGTATATCTTTCTTTAGATATGGAGACCAAAATTGTACACAATACTCCAGGTATGTCTCACCAAGGCACTATACAATTGAAGTAAGAGATCTTTACTTCTATACTCAAATCCTCTTCTAATAAAGGCCAACATACCATTTGCCTTCTTAATTGCTTGCTGTACCTGCATGTTAGCCTTCAGTAATTCATGAACAAGGCGCCCAAGTCCCTTTGACATTCAAATCTTCCCAGCCTCTCACCATTTAAGAAATGCTCTGTTTTGCCTACCAGAGTGGATAGCCTCCAGTTTCTCCACATGGTATTCCATCTGCCAAATTTGCAGCCTTGCTCCTACCCTTTTGCCCCCACAGTGCCATGGGTCTGACAACACCATCCACAACTGGCTGACCACTCTCCCCGTCTTCGATGCAGCACCAAGGGCACCCCCTTATCAAAGGCCAAGCCCCTTTTTTGGGGCCAGGGTGATTCCCTGTGGTAGCCACAACTGCCTCCACATGCTGTACCTATCTCTCTTCAGCAGACCTGCAACCATCACCTCCTGAAATCCCTGCAGTCTCTTCAAAATGCCACCCTTTAATGTTAACAGGCACATAATGAGCTTATAAACTACTTATTTGGCCTCAATATGGAAAAGAGCAGGATTTCTCTCCTGACCTCTCCGACTCCACAAACCTGGGATAACCATTACCAGCACAGAAATGGAGTCCTCAAACTGACATGCTAACCATGCTTTAGTTCCCCTTCCCCGCCGCCATTCCTACTTTTGGAGGGGGCCCGAGAATTCAGCCCTTGGTGTCACAAAGCCAGCACTTCTTGAATTACCTTTCCTTTTCTGCTGCTCTTTTTAATTTGACTGAATGTATAATTGGGCTGAGCTGCTGGACAGTAAAATTGGGCTGGGAATAAAAACATCCAATCCTACTTTATTTTGCACCTGGTGCGTTAGATTAGAATTACTCCTTGGGTCTCTTTGATCGACCTTCTTCAACTCAGTCAACAGCAAGGCTAATGGATCAGGCTAAATTTCTTCCCACGTGATTCATATCGCTGAGAATCTTTTCTTGGGCGAGAGACTTTTTACCATAAAACTGAAGGCACAAGATAGTGTAACTGTTTTATCTAGAACAAAGAACAATGAACAAGGAAAAGTACTGCACAGGAACAGGCCCTTTGGCCCTCCAAGCCTGCACCGATCATATTGCCCGTCAACTAAAACATTTTGCACTTCCGGAGTCCGTATCCCTCTATTCCCATCCTATTCCTGTATTTGGCAAATAACATAAATATTGAATTGAAGTAGCAATGGGGGCTACTCAAGAGGTTAAACCCATCAGGAATCAGTACATGCCCTATGAAATACCAATTTTGCCACCTATGGTTGAAGCATCTGGATCATGCAGTAATACCAGATGGGGTTTCAACAGATTCTGAGCATCATTAGTAAAAACAAAGTCTCGTGGTTAGCATTGAACGATTAGCCTCTTAGCCATTTGAAAAAGCAGAGTGCGATATGGCAGCAATCCCAGTATTAGCAGGTGGCCCTGCTATCAAATCTTTCAGAGGTGCTTAGCTAGCATCTTTATTCTTTTTCCACAAATTACAGCGCTCTTTGTTACACAAAATGACAGCAATGGTTACAATCTCAGTATTTTGCTGTATTAGTTTATGAATGATTAAATAGAAATATCATTTCCAAAAACTGGAGTTTAACTCACAGAAAAGGAGAAAAGTTACTCAGATCTCTCCAAGGAGTGACTTTGCAAATACACTTATGATGAATTTTTAAATAGTTTTTTTCAAAAGGAACACATTTGCAGTTTGCAGAAATACCGAATAAAGAAGCTTTTCCTTAAATAGAAACAGAAAGTGCTGGAAATACTCAGCAAGTCAGGCGCAACTATGGAGAGGGAACAAAAGTTAACGTTTCAGGTTGATGACCTTTCATCAGGGAGAAGTTAGAAGTGTAGTCAGTTTTAAGTATGTCAAATGAGGGAGGATGCGAAACGAACAAAAGATAAGGTTGTGATAGGGTAGAAGACAGGAGACATTAAATGACAAAAAAGTTGGTGGGGCACAGCCAAAGGAAGAAGTAATGGGACAAGTAAATAAACAAAAGATGTGTCTAGAAGAGGTGTGAATGTACGAATAAAGAACAGCCGCCATCCAAGAGTAAAATTAAGAAAAAGATAAAAGATTAAGAGCAAAACATGCAAATGAAAGGAAAATTGGGGGAGGGGTTGGGGGACAAGGGGAGGAATTTAGATTACTATCTGAAACTATTGGATGCAATTTTGAGTCCAGAAGGCAGTAAAGTGTCTCAGTGAAAGATAAGGTGCTGTTCATTGAGCTTCACTGGAACTGTGCAGTAAACTGTGGATAGAGATGTCAGCATGACAGCAAGATGGAGGATTAAAATAGCAAGCCATTGGAAGGCATGGGAACTTTTCTTAAACTCATTTATAATCTTGCTACACATAAATACTAGAGGGGTTCGCACACATTATTAATTATCATTCAATAAAGGCAAATTATGTGCAATTTAACTACCGATAGATTAACTGATTTCAAAGGAACAATTGCAAAAAAACGAAAATATATGGAAAAATGTCGTTTGGCATCATTTGGGATGCATCCATGTTACATGATGTTGTTCACATAAAATAACTCTTTAATGATTGATGCCATGGCAGATTTTGCTTCAGTTCAGAATTAGAAGCCTCTCGCATCTAGTGACACACAAGGCAGACAAAGCACATGCTTATGTCCGTTTCCAGAGCTAGTTTTTCCTGGAACAGGTCGACGGAGACCAAGCAAGGCTGACCAGTGTAACGTTCCTCCCTTCAATTTACCAATCAGATGACAAGGATTGCTGAAACACTCATGTGGGTCCTTTATTTGAAGATAAGGCTACATATAAATAGAAGTAACTAGGAGACTATGTATTGTCCAACTGACTTCCACTGCTGCTGCTTGAAGAATGACTACAAATCATGGGATGATACATTACATCCTGTCAAGGTGGTAGTGATTTAAAACAGCTTAAGATAGCTTCCCTTAAAGGTACATGTGCCTCATATCACAACAGCCCCTTTTTTTTCTAAACTAAGGGTTTACCTTTAAAGAATCAAACTAGTTACACAACAGCAAAGAAAAATAACATTGGGCAGAACTTAGAGTTCAGTGGGCAGGCACGATCGGCAGGCCTGGGAGCGGCTGGGAAAGGTGCTGCTGCCAGCAATCAGCGTTCCCCCACCGCAATTTCATGCAGGAGGGCCAATTAAAGCCTGCCTAGGGTAAATGGCTGCTCCCCAATGATCGGGAAGAGGCAGGCGGGGGAGGGGGCCTTTCGACTGCCGGGTCCAATGGTGACCCAGGAGCCGGTTTAAAACTGGCAGAGTCAGGCCCTGGAATGCTGCCAGTGACAATGACATCTTCAGTGTTGTCAGCAGGAGATTATAAATTATGGATTCAAATGGGGCTGCAGACACCAGGCGGGAGGCAGGTCATGTGGGCACTCAGGCCCCCCCACCCCACCCCTGGTTTTCTGATGAGTGCCTCGCGGTCCTCCTGGAGGTGGTGGCTGCCAGGAGAGACATCCTTGTCTGCAGGGATGGAAAGGGGAGGTTACCGCATCTTACCAAAAGAGTTTGGGAGGAGGTGACAGTGCTGGGCAGCAACCATGATGTTGTGCAGCACACCTGGGTCTAGTGCTGCAAGACGTTTAATGACCTACCACGCTCAGGAAGGGTGAGTACTGTGTTGGCATGGATCAGTGTGCAGAAGTGTTAAGGGCTGGCCATTACCCCCGTGGAACTCAGGGGTATTAGTGTCTGAGTGCCAACTGTCAATGATGCCAGAGCTAGCCAAGGTGGGGGGTGAACCCTAGCTGCTTGGACTGAGTGCCTTGTGGCTCTGGGGCCAGGACTCCAATATGCCCTGCAAGGTGTTCCTCAGGTGGGGTTGGCCAGGCTGCAATAGCGCTGCAGGTAGAGAGTGGACTAATCAATGCTCCTCTGTCCTTTCAGGAGAAGACAGCCCATAACCACATTGAAAGGTTGCAGACAGGCAGAGGCCCCGCAAAACATCTAATCCTGATCAGATTCAAGCAGGACGCCTTGGGGCTGGAGAGGCTGGGATGTCAGATAAGGTAAGAGTACAGTGAACAGAGGTGAGAGTTTCAGATGGTGCAATCATTCTTGTGTAATCTTATCATTGATGGGGGCCTCAAAACTAGATACCCCATTGATCATTGAAAGACAATAGTACCATAATGCAGATCTCCATGGTCTCACCAGGGTGCCTGACATGCACAGTGACAGTGTGATGACTTAAACTAATGACATGTCATTGTTCTCCCTTAGATTTGCCACGACACACCCAATTGCAGGACTCTGATGACCCACCCCTGACCGCCTGAGGACTGCCAGGCTCCAGATGCACCTGTGTCCCACCCGCTCTCTGAACCAGGCACCAACTCAGATTCCACCACCTCGACAGGCATTAGATATTTGTCTAGAATGTGAGTGCACAGCGGTGAGGGCACTTCAGACTCTCTTGAGGTGCAGGCGGAGGCAGAGAGTGTCCAGGGTGCTGGCAGTCAGAGGACTGCTGAGGACCAGAACGATGCTCAGTCAAAGACTGATGATGAGCCTCTGGAGTTGTCCTTTAGGTGGCAGATGCTGGATGTCCAGCAAGGTGTGTAGGAGGACCTGGTGGAGATCCGTGAGGGTATGTACGCCATGGTCTCCATTATGAAGGGGTCCATGCAGAGCATCAGCACTGCGTTGACCCTGAACGCTGAGAGCACTGCCTCCTCCATTAAGACAGTGGTGACTCTCATGGAGAGACAGCTCCAGGGACAGAATCAGGGGTTCCTGGGATTGCGCTCAGTCCTGCAAGCCCTCACACAGGCAATGAACTCAGGTGGTCAGTGTCCATGTGGGAGGTGGATGAGACACCCAGTATCTTAGCTAGGTACCCGTCCATCAGTGGTGAGCAGGGCGGTCCAGAGTGACCTTATGTTCTCGCATGAGCTGCCTGTCATCACTGTGAGCTCCACTCAGGGGGCTCTGGGTGACAACAGCAGCCCCTCCGCTCCTCAGCCAGTGACCATGGCACCTGCTGAGGCTGTGGCGATTGGGAAGATACCAGCCAAGGCATTGGCAGCTCCCTCTCAGGCGGGGCCAGCACAGGCTCCACTGGCCAGAGGACAACTGCCAAGGTCATCAAGCCGACAGGATGGCAGAGTCAGCAGGCTGTCTCCAATGCCAGTGCCAGCGAGGGGGGAGCACCAAGATATAGTGCTCGCAAAGATAAGTTTAAGGCACTATGAGCACAAGAGGGACAGTTTATGTTGTGCAATGTGTTGTTTATGTTTGCTAGTCTGGGACTGAAGACCAGAGAAGGTTCTGTTAATTTGTTTTGACTGTCAACATGAGATAAATGTTCTTTTGTCGTAATGGCCTGAGTATCCTTCAGCTTTTTTATTTAATGTGGTGCAGGGGACTCCAGTATGTACATGGACGGCTCAAAACCTTATTGCACAGGCACTGAGTGGACTTTGGGGTCAAAGGAAAGGGTCATTGCAGACATCACGATGGAGGCAGCAACCCTGGCATGAGGTGGTAACACTTATTTGGCAACCTAGCTGAAGGAACGTTGGATCAAGGTGTCCCTGGTGTCCCTACCTCCCTGGAGGTTACAAAGTTCTGCCTCCATGTCCTGAGTATTCTAGTCACAGTGCTCCTCTTCTGACTCATCACTGGATTCATCATCTGTGGCCTGTGGAGCTGCATCAACATCCTCTTCCTCCAGTGGGTCCCCCTTTGCCAGTGCCAGATTGTGCAGTGCACAGCATGTGACCAATATCAGTGACAACTGCTCTGGGGGGTAATTGTAGAGCTTCCCCAAAACGGTCCAGGCATCAGAAGCACATCTTGAGAAGACCTATGGCTCTCTCTATCAGTGTTCTTGTGGAAGCATGACTCCTATTATAACGCTGCTCTGCCTCTGTTCTTGGGTGGTGGAGGGGCATCATAAGTCATCTTATCACCTAGCAGCCACCCATCCAGTTGGGTTGGAGCACTGAAGAGCCTGGACATCTGGGAGTGTCTCAGGATATACACAGTCCGTGCACAGACTTTTAGAATCTGCATCCTATAGTCACACACTACTTGCACGTCCATGGAGTGGAATCTCTTCCTGTTGACGAAGGCACTGGGCTGACACACTGGTGCCTTAATGGCCATGTGTATGCAGTCAATTGCATACTGGATGCAGGGGAGACCAGCAATCACTGCAAAACCTCTGGCTCGCTCAGCTTGGCTGGCCTTATATGTACGGAAATGAATGAAAGTCAATACCCGCCTGAACACAGCTTCTGGTGCAACTTTGGAGAGCTGACGGGATACTCCACAAAGAACCCCCACTGAGCACTGGAAAGAGCTGGATGCATAGAAGTTGAGGACCACTGGCATGGGGTGTCCACCCACACAATCAGATGTGAACTCGGGCCCAATCATTTGACAGATGGAGGTCACTGGCTCCGTTGAGAGACAGAGCCTCCTTCGGCATTGCACCTCAGATTTATTGAGGTAGCTGCATCGGCGCATGTAAACCCTGGCAGCAGGATAGTGGCATCTTTTGTGGCCCCTGTCACCTTGGACTGCCTGCCCCTCTCCTCCCAGAGGTCGCTCCCCTAGAAGCTGCGTAGGGACACCTGGCCTCCTCTCCCTTCTGCCCCTCTCTTCCTCCTCAGAGATAATGCGACCAGCGGAGAGCACAATTTCCATTACTAGGGTTACAGAAAGTTGTCTGATACCTGGAAGGGTTCACACAGTCTAAATTCTCCAGGGCTCTTGGAGACACCAATGAGTCCTGAAATGAAGCCTGGAAATGCTAACAATGAAGCCACAAACAGAGATGAAGCTGTCATTTACCAATAAGCAACCAGCAGCAAACTATCTCCAAACTTCTCACTACTCACACTGGCAATGCTGCTGATCCCTTTTATCTCGCCTGTGGAAAAGATTTTTGAAATTGTCGGCTGGCTGCCTGCCTGTTTTGCCCGTGCAACGAGCGCAAAATCACATAGGCAATATAAAATCGGCATCAATTACCTTTTTAATGGCCTTAATTGACCTCATAATTAATGGTGGGTGTAGCTCCAGCACCCGTGCATACCCACGACAGAAATATTGCTCGAGTGTGCTTGCCCGACATCATCATGTGTAATTTTATACTCGAGCAGGTCGGTCACGTGCCCACCCACTCAGCAAAAAATTCTGCCGTTGTGTCTGAATTGCGTACTTTCACACAGGGCAATAAATTTTCAAGTCTCTGAAAAGTATCAGCACTTTGTTTGCCTGTCCAGACTTAGTTATGATGACCTTTGCTGGAGGCTGCTGTATGTTTTCAGGATGCTGGTTAGGGGTACTGTGTTTGTGTTGCGTCTTAAACCTTGCTCTTTTCACAACAGGACTGCGTGGTGTTTCTGATTGTGGTGTTGTTCAGATTTGGCATCTGTTTTGTCACACTGTCATGCCATTTGGCATTCATACTTGACACAATGGGCGGGATCGTCCATGCCCGCTGGCGTCAGGTGTGTTCGGTGACGTGAGCGGACAATATGGCTAAAAGGCCAAAAATCTGTTTCGTGATGTCGTGAAGCCAGCTTGCAATCGTCTGCTCTACCCGTTGATGGCGGGCTGCGTTTCCTGCCATTGGACATTGGGAACCTCATTGTAATACATCAGCATATCATTATCAGCCCAAACTCCCGGACTCACCCCTCTGCTGGATCATCTGCCCACGTCGGCGGGAAAACACACCAGCGCAGAAAATGTCTTGACAAGTGTGACGTGCAGAAGTCAGGACCTAGCCCCTGACTTGGGCCTTGCTCAAATTGCGGACATCTGAAAGCAGAAGATGCTGGAGCCCAACATCAACAGCACACTGCAGGAATGTCCATGGCTCTGCAGCAAAGCAGCTCACGGAAGGTGAAAAGTCACTGTTGATGCTCACAATGGGTGATGGTCAAGGGGATGGGAGAGGAAGGTCTAGGAATGACTGGAAGAGGAAGAGGTGGCGGGGGTGGTGAGGTTGAGAGGAGTAATGAAAGTGTGGGGAGGGTAAGGTTGGGAGGAGGAAAATGAAGGTGTCAGGGGCATGAGGTTGGGGGAAGGGGAATGAAGGTGTCGGGAGGTGAGGTTGTCTTGAGGTGAGGGAGAAGTCTTTGTAGAAGGCTTTCCATGGTTCTTTGGAAAATCACACAGGCAGATGATACACCAAAGGGTAGGCATGTATATTGGTACAGGCCCTTGTGCGTGTTGATTTTTACATACCCTCTAGATGTGCTGTCCAGCTATAGCTGTTGGTATACATGGTTCATGTCTATTGTAGGATTTTCCTCCAGCAAGCTTAGTGTACAGATCTTCAATCCTCGGGATTGGATATTTGTCTAATTTAGCAGCCTTGTTCACAGTTAATTTGTAGTGTCCGCAAATGCAAATAGTTTGATTTGGACGCTGCCTATTCTGAAAATTGTACTGGCTGGCTGATCCCTAGCTTCTCTAAGTGACACAATTCTGCATCCACCTTCTCCTTTAGGGCGTAAGGCACAGGTCCGGCCTTAAAGAACTAGGCTGTTGCCTCCGAATCTAGGTATATTTTTGCATGTAAGCTTTTATCTTTCCCAATTCATCACAGAATACGCTGTCATAGTTTTTTAACAGCTTAGGAATTCCTCCTGTTCTAACTTGGAAAATTCCTGACCAGTTGAGTTTAATTTTCTTTTAACCAATTGCAGTCCAGAAGGCTAGGTCCTTCACCTGTTATAACAATCACTGGCAGCTGGGCTGTCTGTTTCCTGCAGGATGCAGGCACAGAGGTGATGGCTTTCACCTGTATTGCCTCTCCAATATACATCTTCAGCTGAGCCATGATTTGCTCCAGATTCAGTGGCTGGGTCCCTTTGCTAAGGTACTTAAAGGTGTGTCTCCTACCATGGTGGTCGATGCTCCTGTGTCAATCTCCATGACTAGAGGCTTCCCATTCACTTGAAGGGTGATGGTGATTGATTCAGTTTTCACTGCCTTGACACTGTATAAGGGATAGACATCAGTATCTTCTGATTCAGGTATATTGTGCACTTCAGTCATCTTGGTCTGCTGTCTGATTGGCTGTCCTGATTTTGCCCTGCCTTGCTTTATAATATACCCTTTTTTATGGCAGTAATGACATTCTGCCTTTTTAAATCTACAGGTTTCTGGTACATAGTTACCCCCACATCAGTTATAAATTAATTTCTGAATTGCTGGCGAGATGCATCCAGTATTTCTTTTTGTTTTTTGAGTAGTAGGAACTATTTCCCGCTTTGCGGCTGTCTCTCTGGTTTTCGCACCACGCTCGGCAGTAGGTTCCCGCCCCAATGGAGAACGGTGCCATGTTGCGCACTCTGCAAAGCCTGTGAGTCCCTCTTAGCATTCTCCATTGCTAGCGCTATTTCCATGGCACACTTCAAATCAATATTAACTTCTGCAAGTAAATGGTGCTGAATGGTGGCATCGTGTATGCCGCAAACTAAACAATCTTGCAACATGTTATTGAGTATATCTCTGAAGTCTTAGTGCTCAGTCAACTGTTTTAACTTCATGATATATGTTTCAATTGACTCACCTGGGGCCCTTACTCTGGAGTTGAACTTAAATCTTTGCATAATCACTGATGGCTTAGGCTGAAAATGTGTCTTCACGAGGTCTACTAAAAGATTTGGAATTGGGCGCATTCAGGGCCATCAGGTTACAGATGAGGTTATATGTCTTGCTCCCGCAGACTTTTAGAAGAATTGCTTTCTGCTTCTCCTCTGCTGTTATTTCGTTCACCACAAAACAGAAACCTATGTGCTCTATGTACTGGCTCCAGTCTTCCATGGACGAGTCATACAGGTCGATTCTGCCAAGGAGTGGCATGACTGGTGAGTATACTTTTCTTTCTCCCCTTAAAAATCGATATACTCATATTCAGGAGGCAAGGTGCAATATCGGAACTATTTATCCTCATCGCCAATTGTAATAAACTTGGTGTACCGAACAAATTCCTTGTTAGAAACAGTAAACTTTATTCACAGAGCTCCTGATGAAGCTATATGCTTGAACCAGGTCCATGGCTAGAAACCTCCACCCTTGAGATTACCCATGCTTAGGGCTGATTTGTCTGTACAGTCATATGACTTCCAAAACAGAATGAAAGGTTTTACTTACAATCATTACAGTGCTCCCATCCTCCAATCTGTGGCCACCTCAATTGGTGGCACTGATGAGCTGTCGGCCCTTGGATTGGGATGGCAGTTCTTGGAGGTAGACCATCATCTTGAATTGGCTGCAGTGAGCAAATTATGGTCCCAGATCCTGCTGCCTGCCAAAGCAGGACCACATCCACACCCCTCTTTCAGCCCCTGCTGCTGAGATTAAAATCCAACCCAATGTTTCTGTTGACTGGAATGCTCAGGAGAAGCCTGCTGTACCTGGCTGTGTAGATGTCAAAACTCTTGGTGGCCTGCACAGCCTTCCCATCGTGACAGGAAGGCCCTTGCCACCAGCTATACAGTGAGCACCTGAGGAGCAGGAACATGAGGAGGAAGCAGAAGGGGAGGAGGAAGTGAGATCTAGATAGTCCCTTTTTGCCTGGGTTGTCCGTGAAGAACTCATCTAAGAACAATCCCAGTCACCACAAACTAAATTTCCCATTCACCAACAGACCATACTGTGGCTTAATTTTTGGGGACACCTAAAATGGGAACAGAAGGCTGGGGAGTTGCCCGCAAAATACTGGCATTGGTCTATGTATCAATTTCAGGACACCATTTCCAGCACAGAGTGAGGAGGAGGCAGGACAGCGCTTCTGGTCTCATCTGTATTGAGGCCAATGAAAGCACTTTAAAAGCTCAGTAAGAGCTTGTTAGAGTTGAAGGATGGAATTTTTCCATGAGAGGACATGTTTCAGGAGGTGTCTGTTGCAGATCTGCTGAAGGGAGGTGGGTGCAGAGTAGGGAGTCTCTCTGGCCCATGGCATTACACCCGCCCTACAAGAGAGTCTGCAGGGTAAAGGGGTCATTTTAAAAGGAGGTGCCCTTGGTGCAGCACGAGAGAGTTGGGACTCAGTGCTCGGGTATTGAATGACATCACCACTATCCTGACTTTGCAGCTGAGGTAAAAGAGCAAGGGGCAAGACTGCCATGGGCAATTCGGTGACCACATACCCAGAAAAAGGGCTGCAGCAGGCAATAAGAGCATAACTGTCAGATTTTGGGCTCAGTGGCAATGAGGGGCAATGCTCTACAGAGGAAGGACAGAACCCTGGGCATCAGGAGGGCACAGGAGAGGAAAAAAGGGGCAGAAAGGAAAAGTAGGCTAAACCCTCAACACAGGGTCTACCACTGAAGAGGGAACTACCTGGAGGAGACTGAAACACAGTACTGTGTCAAATTGTGAATCTCTAGGCAAATGGTCACAGAGATCTGTGCCCACATTGCCAATGACCTCACACCTCACAGCACTGGTCGTCATGCCCTGCCAGTAGCCATCAACATTACTGTGGCCTTGAACCTCTTGGCTCCAGGCTCCTTACAAGGATCAGCTGCAGACCTTAAGGGCATCTCAAGGGCATCTCACAATGTTGCATATCACTGCATCTCACAGTTCACTGATGCCCTCTTTGCCCGAACTGGATGGTACATTCATTTCATGACAGATGCAGCTTCAGAGGGACAGGGGGCACTAGGTTTCACCACCATCACTGGATCCCTCCAGGGGCAGGGAATTATCAGTTGCACCCATGTGGCCATCAAGGCACCCAGTAACCAGCCAGTTAGACCCATCAACAGGAAAGGCTTCCACACCCTCAATGTGGAATCACAAAAGGGCTTTCTCCATATGTGCACTTGCTTTCCTGACAGCTGCCAACATTCCTTCATCCTCCGGAAGTCCAGGCTGCCTCAGATTTTCATTCCAACCCAGAGTACACGGAATGATCCTAGGGGACAAGCGTTGTCCCCTGAAGACAATGCTTCTCACCCTTTAAAGGAGCCCCAAACAGAAGTATGGAAGTTGTACAGTCAATGCTACTCGCTCAGTAGGACAGCCGTTGAGCAGTCCATTGGGCTCCTGATCATGTGGTTCCAGTACCTGGACAGATCAGGTAGTGCCCTCCAATATCCTCTTGCAAGGGTCTCGATCGATATGGTTGTTTACTCTGCTCTCCATTACATGGCCCTCCAGAGAGATGTGGGTCTTGAGGACAAGGAGAAACCTTATCTGGGGAGGAGCAGGAGGTAAGAGATGAGTAGGGATTGCAGGTAGTAGGAGATGACACTGAACAGAGAGGTGCCCCTGCTGAATACAGGTCTCCTCCTGCCACACTCTGGGAAGAGGACCTCCCCCATCTTCTTCATGCCCTCCAGCATTATATCCCGATCAGCATCAATGAAGCTTGGGGCAACCCTACTCCAGATGCCCTCCAACTCTCCTGTGACATCTCGCTTCCCTCCTGTGCTGTGGAAAGCTTTGGCACAATCAGCAGATTTCTAATGTAGAACAACCAGCAACCTCAGTTTTGGCTGTCATGGGGAGTCTAAATCAGTCTCACATTTCATCTGATCCACCATCGTTCCCACTCCCATTGACCCTAAGTGAGTGGGAAACCCATTTCAATGGGCCGTGAGCTCTGAGCTCCCAAGGGTCAGATATTGGGGCGGGGGGTACCCCAAAGATGCACTGGGAAATTCCTCTTGGAAGTTCCCAGGTAAGGGTTCGCATGGCAATTGCCCCAAAGTGTACACTTCCTCTGGGTAATTGACCTATGCTGGGAACCATTGGAAAATGCAGTTTAAATCGCAAACTTTAGTTGATTCTGCCAAGGTTACACCAATATTTACTCAGAAAAAGTTAGAAGAACTAAAACCTCTTCTAACTTCTGGGTAATTATTGTAAAGACCCAGACTGACCCCATGGGACTCCCCACACCCTCTCCAATCCACACACCACCCGACCTCCGACACCCCCCAACCTCTGACACCCCCACACCGACCTCCGGCCTCCCTGTCCCCCACCCCCCCAACCACCCCTGGGCCTCCGACCACCCACAAGTACCTCCAACCACTCCCCCCACCAGACCTTTGACACCACCCCCATCCCCTGCCCTCCGATTCCCTACCTTCCGAACACCCAAATCCTATCCACTAACCTTCTCCTTAGCCTGTCAATTTCACTGGTCCTTTAAAATTAGCTGATTTATCGCAGCAAGTGCTGTAAAAAAAGGGACCTCCTTGAATCTGCTGGAGTTGCACTTTGCTGGGGCCTGTGAGGAGTCTTTCAATGCAGGCCCCGAGCAGCTCCGGCAAACAGAAGGGTCAATGTAAGTTTCAAGGGCAGTTAAGTATATATTTATTCCTGCTAATTCCTGCAGACCATCTCTTTCTGATGCTAGTTAGGAGTTACAGCCCCATTTCAATTAAGGGCTGAACCCCATGAAAATCTGAACTTTAACTGGTTTTCCACAAGAGTTGGATTTCTGACCTTAAATAAACCCAACTTCTGATTCCTACCTTCATCCTGAAAATTTGGTCTAACATCTCTGTTTCCCAAAATGTTATGTTTGCAATTTAACTATCAATGATAGCTTTTAAAATTCATGGTATATAGAAACATGAACAGGATGGAAACTGAATTACTTCACACACCCTGGATCAATAATTGCCTGCCCTCTGACCTCATGGCTCCTGAAGGCTACGTTCAATCTTGAGTTCCTGATGGTAACATCATGGATATTGATTAATAACTAATTTTTGCTCTGCTTGCCTTACTTATTGCTAATAATCTGACACATTAGATTGATTTGTGTATAGAGAAAAGAAGACTTTTGAATGTTTTGATATGTAAATCACATGGTGATTACTTCCCTACTTTAAATGCATTAAAAAAAATAAATCAATGGTCTCTCACTCTTAAAAAAGTATGTTCCACCTACTCCATATGCATGCATGCATGGTTAAATATTTATACATGCAGTTCTAACACACAATACCTTAAAAGTTTTAAGACTAGATAATTCCCTGTGCTTCAGTAAAGGAAAAATGTTTACTTGTTTCCAGTACTTCTGAACTTCTTCAGTGTCAATTGATTTCCTCAAAATTACCATCAGGACTTCACAAATGCCCCATCATCCCATCTATCTATGCACTGTTACAAATAAGTCATTCATTCTAAAATCTAAAACCTTTGGGCAGAATTTTCCCAGAACTGCACTGTGTGTGGTAGCAGGCAGGTAAAATAGAGTCCTACCCGCCGATGAATATGGCGGCTTTTCATGCCGTATCTTCCCGAGCCCCCCTCATTACTTATGCATTTCCAGGAAACACGCTGTTTCCATGGCGGGTGGGCTCTCATTTGCCAGTTCGTCACCACCCTGCTTTTGTATCACACCAGCTGCCATCTTTAAAAGGCAGCCGCCAGCAGAGCATTATTCGCCACCAGCTCAGCATTGCTGCATGGGAGTCATAGCCAGCAAATGCAAAAAGGCTGCAGCCCCCCGCTTCAACGAAGGGTCCCTCGAGCGACTGCTGCATGCTGTGGAGGCCCATTGGGATGTGCTCTACGCCCACTCTGGCCGCAGGATGGGTAGCAATGTCACCAACATGGATCGGGAGGTCATGGCAGCGGTGGTCAGCGCGAACGCCCTGTAGAGGAGGACAGCCACCCAGTGCGTCAAAAGGATGAATGATCCCCTCTGTTCCGCCAGGGAAAGTCACTGTTTTCATCACTCCCAACTCACACACTCACAAACCCATCATACATCCACAGGGCCCTCGCTCACTGCCAGTGCAAGGGATATAACCATTCACTCTTTAACACATCCATTACTGTATCATCTCATCTGTGGGATCACTCACCCTCCACCAGCGCAGAGACACACACATCGGTGGGACCTAGCTTTAGAGTAGCCTCAGGATCACAATCTGGTGAGCACATCACACTTTCTGATCCACAGCAGCAGGCGTAGGCAGGGACTTCCAAGGTCCCCGGCACTTGGAACATTACTGGAGGCCAGAATGTTGCTGAGCTTGAGTCAGATGATGAGCCTCTGGACTAGGTTATGTCACAGTTGCTAGAGCTGCAAACGCAAGCTAGGAAACAACAGGAAGGGAGGTCTGCTGTACTCCTCTGATTGCAAGGCATGATGGAGGAGTCCGTCAGTCTTCAGGCTGAGATGATAGCATAGGCATTGCAATGTACCAACGTCAATACTGGCAGAATGGCAGCCGCCATGGAGACCTTGGTCCGGGATGTCACTCCTGCACTACTGAGCAGGCTTAACTCCATCATTGATGCCATAGTTGGCCTCCAACAGTGTGTGAGCGAGAGGGGTACTGGGCAGCTCGATCTCACCCCAGCTATTCCTTCAGCTCACAGAGTCAGCCAAGGGCCCTCGGGCACCTTTAGGGAGGAGAATCAGCAGGTGTATGCTCCAGGGCCATCCACCCAGGTGACCCTGGGAGTGACCAGCCCATCTGACTCCCCTCTTCCTGTAACCTCCGCAGGTCTAGTTTCACAGGCCGAGGAGGGTGCCACTGCCACAAAGCAGGGCCTTGAAAGCAGGCCGGGGCCCTCCGAGTCTCAGCCCTCCAGAGGATGCCCACCAATGTCATCACAGACAGGGTGTCACAGTCAGCAGGCTGCATCCACCTCCACTGTGGATGTCAGGGGAGCACCAAGACGTAAAGGCAAGGTTAGGAAAGTTAGGTATAAGTGGTTGCACAGCCTGGCCATCGATGTTGATCACTTGTACACACTGTTCACAATTGTTAATAAACTCTCAAGAATGTCTCCCTGCCTGTGTTTTCTTGTACTGATGAGCATTGTTCTGATCACTCACATTTGAAACCTTTCTGCACAAGATAAAAGGCAGGTGGCTCTGTCCGGGGCCTCTTCCCTGTGCTCTGTGCAGCCTTCAGACCACAGTGATGGTCCAGCCTCACACTCCCTGGAAACATTACTGATGCCTGCACCTCAGTGGTGCTGGTCATTGCTTCCAGAATGTAGTGGGCAAGTGCCATTGAGTTCTCTCATACTCTCTGTGCTCTCAGCATCTTTAAGATGGGGTTGGCCCCCATCACACCAGCATCTGCCACTAGTGATGTTGTGCACCAGTTCCTGAAGGGCTGAGGTGCTGAAGGTGGACACAGCATCAGATGCATCTAAGGTTTCACGGCTGCGTCTCTGAGATGGCCCTGATCATGGAAGGCAAGAGAGCTGTCCTCGGCCAGACACGAGTCAGACACTCTCAGAGGTCATGTGGAGATCTATGGAGTGTCCTCACTGCATGTTGTCATCATCCTCCTGTGATCAAGAGACTATTAGGGCCTCCACTGCGTCCTCGTGACAGGAGCATTCTCACAGTCAAATGTTCATAACTGTGATGTGAAGATCTATGGGGACACCTCACTGCATGTCATCATTATCCTCCACAAATCTGGCAGTTATGAGGGCCTCCTGAGAGCACCTGCCTTGTCTAGCCAGTGCAAGCACCCCAGCCTGTCATCATCACCACCGAGGACTCCCTCATCCTCATCCCCATCGGAGGAGACGCGCAGCTCCTCCATCTCCTCCTCAGCCAGCGTCTCTCCCTGTTGCAGCATCAGGTTGTAAAGGGCGCAGCAGGTGACAACGATGCGTGACATCCTCTGTGGACTGTATTGCAGGTCTTCACCAGACTGGTCCAGGCACCGGGTCTTCAGCATCCCAATGGTCTGCTCCACCAAGTTGCGAGCTGCTGCATGAGCCTCATTATAGCGTCGCTCTGCTGCAGTCTGAGGCTGCTGCATGGGTGTCATCAGCCACAGGCTCTGCAGGTAGCTCTTGTCCCCAAGGAGCCAACTCTGCAGCCCCTGTGGTCCCTGGAAGACTGCAAGGATCTGTGAGTGACTCAGGATGTAGGCGTCGTGGACACTCCCTGGAAACAATGCGCATACCTGCAGGATGAGTTTCTGGTGGTCGCATACCAGTTGCACGTTCAATGAGTGAAGATCTTGCGATTAGTGAAGTCCACTGAGTGTAGCGATGGAGACCTGAGCGCCATATGAGTGCAGCCAATTTCACCCGAGATCCCGAGATCAGGGCAAATCCAATGGCCCTTGCATCCTGGCTGTCCAAAGCTGTGTGACATGGAGAAGATGTCATCCGTGACCTCATGGATGCATTTGTGGGTGGCGGATTGTGAAATCCCACAGAGGTCACCTGTGGAGCCCCGAAAAGAGCCACTGGCATAGAAATTGAGCACCACAGTCACTTTCACAGCCACTGGCAGTGGATGCCCTCCATGTCCCCTTGGCAGATGTGAGTCACCAGGTCCCTAGACATACGCAGTCTTCGGTGACTCTGGTTTTCTGTCACCTGCAGGAATGGCAGGCAGTGTCTATATACCCTGGGTGTCACTATGCTCGCTGTCACTCCTGGGCAGTGTGTGCAGGAGCCCCTGCTGCTCCTTCTTCATGAGGTTGCTGCTCCTGCCTTTGTGCAGCCAGGTGCCTCAGTCACTCTCTCCTCCGTCTTCTATGGGATCTGTCGGCCATCAGGCATGCAGCTAGGGCACCGCGATCCATGATCCTGACGTGGTCCTCCTGCAGCATGAGAGAGAGAGATGTGGTTATCATGGCTGTACTTAGCACCTTTCCTAGCTCTGTGTGACTGCTCCTTAATACTTCCCAGAGAGTGCTGGATACCCCTCAGTGCGCTGCATGGCTGCCCTGTCAACCTGTGACATGGGGGACACTGAGATTGCAAGGGGCTGTGAGCGCCTCCAGCAGTGACTGCTGCATGGCCAACATTGGTGAGGAGATTGTACAATGTGTGCAGTCCAACTGCTGCATGGTCCAATAAAGTGATGGTGGACTTAAAGTCTGTGCCGGGGAAGTCGGGGGGGGAGGGGGGTGTGGGTGGGAGTGGGGTAAGGTGTGTAGCGCTTGGTGGCCCTTTGATGCCTCCACGTTGCTTCCATGAGCGGGCAGGCTAGGAGCCTGACCCCAATCATGTCACTGTGGCTGCGCCTGATCTGTCTCAGTTGCAGAGTCATGGTCAGTTTATACAGGTGTCCTTAATGCTTGGCCACTTCCCTTGCTTACCCTGACCCCCACCTCGATCGCCTGTGCCTGGGATGCTGCGCCAGGGTCGCACTTGACCACCCCCCAACCCTCACCCACAGTTGCCTCCAAGTCTGGCCAGCACTTGCCCCCAGACACCCCCCATCCCCCATCCCCCACCCTCAGCAGTTGCCTTTAAGGCCAGGCATTAGTTTTCCATGCCCACCTGGCACCCTGATGCCTATAAACAACAGGCAAGCTGCGGAGAACGCTGCTGCTCACTCACCTCAGTTCGCTCAAAGTGAAAGTTGCCAAGTGCATATCACCTGCGTGCTGTAGTGAAAAACGTCTGCATGCGATGGGGTTCCAAGAACCTAGTGGGATGGCCTTTTAATTATATGCTAATGTATTACAGTAAGCTCCCCACCGACCAATGGCAGGAAATGTGGCCCGCTGTTGGCGGGCTGAGCAGAAGATTGCGACTTGCCTTCACGCCACTGTGAAGTGGGTCCCGCCATATTTTCCATGCACACCACCTATCATGCCTGCCACCATCGTGCTCGGAAAATTCCGCCCTTTACTTCATTAATGCCAAAGTCCCAAAGAATATAAGACATGTGCGTGTCAAACACAATGTCCCTTCCGCTGTTCGCAACAGGCAAAGTACTGACTGTATCCAACCAGCCCATACTTGCAAAACTCAGAACATAGTGTCCAACATTAAAATATGATCCTGTGATTGTACAACACTTGCTAAACAATCCTGATTGTGCTAAGAATGACACTGATAACTAATTTTAGATTATCAGTTGATCCGTTGGACTTGGCGTGTGACTCGCTTATGCATGCTAGAAGCTGTATAAGCCCTTTCTTTGCAGACAGAAAGAGCATGACCATACATCGAGCTTTTGTCAACTTAACAAAAGCTTGGGGACAGCCATTCCCTGCTTCATTCCCCTTCTCATGCTGTGTAAATTATTGTTCCCTTTACAATTGGTATTCTTACAAATCTATCCTGATGAGTGCAAGATGAAAAGCTTCAACAACATGTCTTTTTTGTCAGCAAGATTCACTTATCTAAACCAAACACATTGATAAATATATCTTGACAACAGTTAAGCCATTTTCTATTTAAAGTTTGACTTAGCAACCTAGTTACCCTCTCCAATATCTTAATTTTCAAGCAATGTAGCCATAACTTGAACTTGGGCAGCATTTAAAGTAAAATAGGAATGTGCTTGGTAACCAGAAGAAAGAAAACAAAAAAAATGGGGAGCACTGTCTAAATCTGCAAAAGGGGGCAAACAACATTTTAGCTATCTCATAATGCGCTGTCACAAGCCTTCATTTGAAGCAAAACTGGTTGTATTGAATCAGTCTGTTTTCTGTGCAGGAACAGTTGAGTATTCTGCTCTCTCAACAGGCTTTTTACTTCTTCACGCTCCATCAATTACATCCTTGTAGCTTCCTGTGATTAGCAGTGGATAGAATAATTCTTGGCAAAATTTACGTAAATGTATCATAAAGCAATATAACTAATAAATCAAAAAAAACCTCTCAGCCTTCCCTGGCACTTGTGCTATATTTAAGCTCTATGAAATGTGTCAGAATTATAATAATGCTCAGTCTTGATTTTGCTAATTTAAGCCACCCCGTATATTTGTGGCCACATTGTGATTCGAGATAGGAAATGTAGTTTTGAGATGGGGAACAGGATTTTTCAGATGCCCATCCACCAAAAAAGTGGGCAGAGAATGTATCTCTGCCGAAGTCAGCAGCCCTACAACCATTTAATATGGTTATTGGTTGAAGATGGGACATTCACCCCTAACCCGGAAGTCCCGCCTCAGAGAGCTGCCAGCCAATCCGATTGGCCAGATGCTCTGTAATCCCAGTAGTGCCAACAAGAGCTGAGGGGAGGGTGGCTGCGAGGGAGGGAGGTTGGGGTCATGCTGGAAAGGCCAGAACGTCGGGGGACCCCAATTAAGAAAGGGGGCCAGTGATGGAGGTGTCCCCTCCCTCTCCCACTTTTCGACCCGAGGCCCAAGCAGACTAACCTGTTGGGATTTACCCCTACCCCCCGCCAGCAATGACCCTGGTCACTGGCATTCGTGGCCTCAATTGGGACAATGGTGAACGGGCTGCCATAGATCTCACGTGCCACCATAAAATTTCTTACAGGTCGGGGGTGACAAGTAGGTGGCAAGAAGGCTCCCCTGATAATTTTATAGACTCCTCCCACCTGCAAACTTTCCAGCAGGTGCTTGTAAAATTCTGCCCAGGAAGTGGGACAATGGACCTTAAAATAATGAGTTGCATCCTATATGGTAACAAAGTTGGAATCCTGTGTTTTGAAGAAACTATCTCATTTCTGGGGATCTTAGTCACAATAACACTTGTCATGCTTTAATGAATCATCTGGAATAATGGCTGTGACTACGGGCCTGTAAATATCTTCAGCATTTCTTAACAATTTGTACAGAGGGTCAGGATCAAGAGGATCAATGAAGGTTACACATATACTCCTTGGAAAATAGGGTGATTGTATTTTCTTCTCTGGATGCCCATTGCTCAAAGACAGCATTTGACTGGATTTGCTGAAATGCAATGAACGGATTATATCAAATTGTGTTTGTAAAGTTCATTTTTTCATACTGTAAGAATTAACAGTGATCCATGTTTTCAAGTATGTTCTCCTGTAATCACAAGAGCAAATGATGGGAAGTGGTAAGAGATACTGAAATTTTTTTTAAAAATGGCCTGAATCTTTCAATATGGGGAGTGGTGAATAACTCAACTCAAGTAGCTGACGCACCTCATTGTGACTCTGAGGAAGTCCTGACACACACACATGTTGGGTACTTATGCAGAAGTTTAAACTTCCAATTGCTGGTTTTACCCTGTCTGGACTGCTGTATGATTCCATACGTCAGTGGGATGAGATGACCATTTCCACAGAGACTTTCACACATTTACTTAGAGCTTTTCCTAACAGATGTGAAACATGCTCAGGAGCACAGCTCAAAGTAAATCAGCTGAAGTGTCAAAGCCTCCAGAACCATACAACCCCAGCACAGCTCAGCACCCTCCATGACTATGCTCACCACTCCCCTCACCCCAGACAATGCTCACCCCTCTGTCCCAGTAATGCTCACCCTCCTCCTGACAGTGCTCACCTGCCCCAACAATGTTCATGCCCCTCCCAAAAATGTTTCCCCCTTCCCAAAAATGTAGTCGCTCCCCCCCGACCAACGACGATATCCCACCTCCTGAAAATGCTCACCCCTAACCCAACAATCTTCACCCTCCTCCCGACAATTCTCACCCCCATATCAACAGTGCTCATCTCCTCCCAACAATATTCACCCCCTGCTGATAATGCTCACCCCCCAATAGAGCTCAGCCTCTCCTGACAATATTCAACCCCTCCAACAATGCTCACCCCCATCAACAGTGCTCACCCCCTCCTGACAATATTCACCCACTCCTGACAATGCTCACCCCTCCAGCAGTGCTTACCCTCCCCGACAATGCTCACCCCCTCCCGACAATATTCACCCTCTCCTGACAATGCTCACCCCCTACTGACAATGCTCACCTCACCTTCCGACAATATTCATCCCCCTTCTAGACAGTGCTTGCTCTGCCTCCTGCACACTATCTTCCAACTCACCTTCCAGAGGCACTGGCTCCTGTCCGGGCCAAGGTCAGGTGAACCAGAGTTTTTGGGAAAGAAAGAGGATGAACTTTGTTCAGAGTGTGGGGTGGGGGGGGGCGGGGGTGGTGCGGGGACGGTGAGCTGGGAGGAGGATGAGCATTGTTGGGAGATTGGATGGATATTGTTGGAAGGGGATGAGCATTGTCGGGAACCGGGTGGACACAAGAACACAAGAAATAGGAGTGGGCCATATGGCCGATATGCTCCACCATTCGGTACGATCATGGCTTATCTTGGTCTTCAACTCCATTTTCCCACCTGTCCCCCATATCTCTTGATTCCCTGTGAGAGACCAATATCTGTCTCTCCTAGCCTTAAATGTATTCAATGATGGAGCATCCACAACCATCTGGCATTGAGAGTTCCAAAGATCCTTTAAGTGAAGAAATTTCCTTTAACCTCAGTCCTAAGTAATCAGCCACTTATCCTGAGACTGTGACCCTGTGTTTTAGATTCCCTGAGTACTGGAAACAATCTCTCAGCGTCCACCCTATCAAGTCCTTTCAGAATCTTGTATTTGTTTCAATGAGATCGCCTCTCCTTCTTCTAAACTCCAGAGAATATTGGTCCAATTTACTCTGTATTTTGGGGGGGATGTTGAGGGGATGTTCAGCATTGTTGGAGAGTGGGGTTGAGTGGCGGTGGTAGCATTGTCAGGACCAGGGTGAGCATTGGCTTGGGGTAAGTGTTACTGAGCAGTGAAGGGGGAGTGAGCCTTGTTCTGGGTGAGGGGGCTGAGGGGGAGGAGATGTGGGCCAGGAGGGTTGTGAGCATTGTTGGGGAGTGTGGGGGTGTGAGCTTTGTCAGGGAGGGAGTGTGAGCTTTGTCAGGGAGGGGAGGAGGAAGCTGAGCAGTGTTGTGGGTGACAGGTCCATTTAAAAACTCTGGAAGTCAATGAATTGAAAACAGATCTTAAGGGTGATGACAAAGGGAGAGTGGCTTTACTTGAGTTGTGCTTCACCACTCAGCCTCCTGACTTTGCTCATCACTGGCTTCAAACTGGAGTTGAGACCAGAAGGTCCAAAGGCTCCAGAGTAAAATAGTAAGTGGGCAGTTTAAATCGCAATCACCCACTGGCCAGGAGATCAGGAAAATATTTTCAAACTGTTGAAACAAATGATTACAGACATTAATCATGATATCAATATATCAAGAATCATGAATCTAGCAATATTAAGAACAAGCTATGTATTTTTCAATATGAATCCTCTCAGTGTTGGATGATTATATTACAGAAATTTTCCAGTTACTTCAGATCAAAAGAGATTTCTTCGCATATACCGGATACACCATTGAATCCCATGAAATTACATGGTGTAAAAAATGATGAAGGAAGTGACACAAATGAGCGTATGATTGACATGACACAAAGTACCAGCATCTGAATCCAAAAAAATATAGACTGATAAAAAATGTTCAAGGTACATAGTAAAAAGGAAAGCATTTAAACTATGAAATTTTGCAACACATAATGGCATTCGAAAGAGGAAAGAAATCTCTTGCTTTACAAATTGGTTGGGAAGATAAATGCAAAGGCTAAGTCATGTCTAACTAACCTAGTTAAACTTTTTGAAGGTCACTAATGCAGTAGATGCGGGAGCACCTATGGATATTATTGAGTATTATTTATTCAGTAAGATTCCACATAAGTGACAGTGAGTAAAAATGAGAGCGCATGAAATTGGAAGCAACCTGTTGATGTGGGTAGGGAATTGGGTAGGAGGTAGGAGAGAAAATCTGGACAATGGGTATATACTCCAAATTGCAGAATGTGACTAGTGGTCTCACTCAGGGATCTCCTACAGGGGCCTCAGCTTGTCATTACATTTATCAATAAGTTGAAGTAAATTTGCTAAATCTTCAGATAATGGGTAACAGAAATTTGGAACTCTGTCCCCCAAAAAACTGTTGAGGCTAGGTCAAGTGATAATTTCCAAACTGAGATTGGTGGATCTTTGCTCAAAAAGAGACTAAAAGGTGCGGAATCAAGATGGGTAAATGGATTTAAGCTATTGATCTCCTACAATCTAATTGAATTGCAGAATAGACTCGAGAGGCTGAGTAACCTGTTCCTGTTCTTCAATTCCAGTCAATAGTACAATGTTGTAGCTTGACCCTTAATGAAAATAAAAATAATTGATAGGAATGTTTTTGAGCCTGTTTGTATTGGATGCCTGACATCTGACTGTAGTTTAAAATCATTAATTGTGAGGCATTTTGACATGTACCCAACTGTTAGGAGAATCTAAACTGTAGTTAAATTGAGCAATAAAGACTATCGTTTGATCACAATTTTGACCTTTGATTTTGGTTGAGACTGATTTCTAGATGGGCCATATCACTTTACAGTGTCAGCTTTGGCTCACACGCTTGTGCAATCTTGCCTCTGGGTCAAAAAGTTGAGAGTTCAATTCTACTCCAGAGAGGTAAGAGCAAAGAAAACCCCAGGCTGACACTCCAATGTAGCACTGGGGGCGTACTGCAATGTCTTTCAGATGAGAAGTTAAACCAAGGTCCAGTCTGCCATCTTGGGTGAATGTAAAATATTTCATGGCACTATTTCAAAGATGAGCATTTGGGTTCTCCCTGGTGTTTGACCATATTTATTTCTCAACCAATATCACAAAAAAATAGATTTTTCAGGTCACTATCACATTGCTACTTGGCTGCTGTGTTCCTACATCAGAACAATGACAACACTTCAGAAGTACTTAAAAGCACCTTGTGACATCCTGAGGTTGTGAAAGGCACTATACAAATGCAAATCTTTCTCTTTTGAAGAAGGTCTTCTTGGGAAGCATGTCAATATGTTGGCAGCCTTTTATTTTGTAATCTCTCCAGCATCACGTCTAGCCACATTTCTTCATTGATCTGATTCAGCCCCAGTAATTACAGTTTAAAATTATGGTAATAGTAATATATTTTAATAAATGTTCTCTTTTATAGTAAAGTATACTCGTGAAGATAAACAAATATAAAGACAACTACAAATTCAATTCTATTGTTACTATTGTATTAATTTGACAAGATTTTGAAAGCACTTACGAGTTATCATAAGGTGCTTAATATCCGGTTTTGTCAACCAGAAAAGAGCTTTTACATACTGAATAACTTCATGCACATTGGTGTGACTAAACATACTTTCAAATTCTTATTGCGATGATTTGTTTCTTTTCTCAATTGTCTAAGTATCAGGAATTTAACAAGATACCGAGGGAACAATCAAGCAACATGGGGCTAAGGACTGTGTGAGGATTAATTTATGTTGAGGCATGTTAACCAAATTAAGACCAGCTTTGAAATTGAGAACTTCATTCACAATCTCCTTCATAAAATACCTTACTGAATAAAATTGTCCCCAAAGGCAATCACTGTTTCAGCTTTTCCAATTCTCCTAGCCTTTATTATGTACAACTAAATACTGGCCTGGGCTGTGTTTATTTTATCCCTCATTTTGTTAATTTAGTTTATCTGGTTGACTCTAAAAGAGATAAATACTGGCCTGAATTTTCAGCTCGATGAGTGGGGGCATTCAGCGGGCCCAGGAGCAGTCAGGAAATGGACCGCTGACCACGATCAGCCTACAACCATGATTTCACGTTGGCTGGCCAATTAACGGCCAGCCAGCATGAAATGCGCGCCAAAGAGATCAGTGCTGCTGGGGTGGGGGCAGGAGGAGAGCAGGCGATGACGATTCCGCAGGTGTGGGTGAGCGCTGAGAGAAAGCTCGCTGAAGGCAGTGAGCTGCCTCAGGAAGCTGCAGACCCGAAAACCATGAAATAAAGTTTTGAAAATCAGGAAAAAAACGTCCAAGCATCACAGTCAGGCACCTGAACATATAAATGATAAAAATGCTGTCCATAGATTTTTATTTTTATTTTATTTAATAACGGAAACACCATCCCACCCTTGGATGAGATTCCATGAAAAATGCAAAGTCTGTCTGGTCGATTCACCTGTCTGCCAAACATAACGTTGGATGGACCATGAAAAACTGGAGGCAATTGTGCTGTGAATGGGCTTAATTGCCCTTTCAATTGTCGGTGGGCGCGTTTCCAACTTTTGCGCGTGCCCACCAAGTGAAATACCGCGCAGGGCGACATCGAGATGCTCGCCCAACTTCTTCTCGTGTGATTTTACGCCCGTGGGGCATAAAATTCTGCCCACTGTTTTCATGCAAATATGAGTTTGAAATATATATCACACTTGCAACATCTGTACAACACCATATAGGCACTCCCCACCTCACCCAAAATCATGTGATTTGCTGGGAGAGGTGAAAAACCAGGGTTGCAAAATTCCATTCGGCTGCACAGGTGGTTTCTAGCTAGGGGAGCTGGAAGATGAAAACCATGGGAGATGTCTGCTCCCGATGACTTAAGGCACAGCTCACACCAATCATAGAGCTAGATTTTATGCTCCTTCACTAACGGGTTTGAAGGCAAGGTGGGCAGGGGTGGGGAAAACAGTTAAATTCCAGCCCATAATGTTTTGAAGGATGATAGTGTGGGCATCATGTAAAAGCACCAGAAGCATGCAGAATGGGCATGCCTAAACCTGAGTCAGTGTTTAAACCTGCCATCGTAACATTGCCTTGACCTGTTAATCCACACTCTTAAACATTCACAGCTGAGCCTGTGCTCAACTGCACAAGGGTCACCCATGAGTACTAGTTAAAGGGATCACCATGTAACTTTCAGGTGGGGTGCTTGACTTTTCTGCTGTAGAGTTCGTGGAAGTGTTGGGAACTGTGTTGTTGAAGGAGTTGATAGAAATTCTTTCAGTTAACTAGGGGTTCTTGGCCAAAATCCTGAAATAAAGAAGGAAACAAAACAACCATTCCATGATAATTTTATCCGACAAAATTCATGCAAATAGTACATGCAAACTTAACCCATCATTGTGCCTTCATGCAGGTGCCTTTTCCTGGTCTAGCACTCCAATGCAGTGCAGCCCCAGTGATTGCTACATGGCTGGTGGAAGTCCCAGACTATCAATGGAGGAGACTACAGATGGCCTTGAAGGACACCTTTGAGCAGCTCTGCGCCTTGAGGGCCGGGCTTCAAATTATACAGCTCAACATGGACAGCAGCCTTGGCTGGCTGGCTGGCCAACAGACAAGCAGGGTGGCAGTGGTTTGGGTGAGAGTCTCAGGGACCTGGAGAGAGTGTTGGGGAGCCAGAGAGAGTCTCAGGGAGTTGGAGAGAATCTCAGGGAGTGGGAGAGTGTCTTGGGGATCAGGAGAGAGTCTCGGGAGCGGGAGTGTGTCTTGGGGAGTAGGAGAGAGTCTCAGGGAACTAGAGAGGGACTCAAGGAGTGGGAGAGAGTCTCAGGGTGTGGGAGAGAGTCTCAGGGAGCTAGAGAGAGTCTCGGGGAGCCGGAGAGAGTCTTAGGGAGCGGAGAATGCCTCGGGGAGTGGAAGCAAGTCTCAGAGAATGGGAGAGATTCTCAGGAGGAGGAGAGAGTCTCAGGGAGTAGGTACGAGTCTTGTGGAGTGGGAGAGAGTCTCAGGGATCAAGAGAAAGATTTAGGAAGCAGGAGAGAGAATTGGGAAGTAGGAGAAAGCCTTGGGAGGTCAGAGAATCTCAGGAAGTGGGAGAAATCTCGGGAAGAGGGAAAGAGTCTCTGGGAATGGAATAGAGTCATTAGTGGAGAGTCTCAGGGAGCAGGAGCGAGGCTCAGGTAGTGGGAGTGAGGCTCAGGAATGCGGAGATTGTCTTGCGGTCAGGGAGAGTGTGTCTGGGACCAGGAGAGAGTCTGAGAAAGGGAGAGAGTATTGCGGAGTGGGAGAGAGTCTCAGAGTGTGGGAGAGAGTATCGGAGAGTAGGAGAGAGTCTGATGGAGCGGGAGAGAGTCCTAGCTAGTGAGACTCTCAGGGTTGACCAGTTAGGACTGAGATGAGGAGAAATTTCTTCACTCAGATATCTGTGAATCTTTAGAATTTTCTACCCCAGAGGGTGGTGAATGGTCTATCGTTGAGTATATTCAAAGCTGAACAAATCGTAATTTTGGTCTTTCAGAGCAGTGAATATTGTGCACCAGGCAGGAAAATGGAGCTGAGGCAGAAGATCAGTCATGAATGTTTTGAACCCATGAGGGGCCATGTGGTCTACTCCTGCTCCTATTTCTTATATTCTTGTTAAAAGATGAAAGGTAATTGATCTGATAGTTAATACTAACATTCTCTCTCCACAGAGGTGTCTGACCTGTCAAATATTTCCTGAGTATGGTGCTTTTAATTATATGAAAGAAAACTTTTTGACTTTAGTCATTTACACCTCCTTTGTTTCTTTGGTGTTTTGTTCCATTTCCATTTAACAACCCTTCCACTGATGCTTCCTCTCTTAATCTATTCCCTTTCCCTTATTGGTTCTATTAATTATGCTTGCTGATCTCTTAATTTTCAGTTCTGAAGGGCCAACCTAAATGGTCAACATGTTTTGACAACAGATGCTGATTGAACTCCAACTGTTAATTTTTCTGTAAAGGTGGGTCCTTACTTTCAATATCACTGTATTTGATACAATGAGCTTAATTTCTTCCAGTAGCTCACTGGTTAATTAACTCACATAAAATTATTTTACGTATTACTTTAATGTGGTCATTAACCTGTTTATTTTAAATGGTTTCACAATTATATTTAAATAGTGCACAAGGGAATTTTACATAAATGTATTAGCATGGGTACTACAATGTACATTAAATTCTTATGTGCGCAAACTATATTTGTAGAAATGATTATTGGATGCAATCCTCATTTTTACGTACACAAGGTGAACAGCTTGAGGGCAGTTTGCGCAGAATTAAACTGGTTGTATTACATATTGAAAGTTGCTATTGGTTTGCATCTTTAAATTGGCAACATGATACAATTTTCCTTTAGGAACGGTTTCTGGTGTTGAAGATAACTGTCACCATGACATTTCTGTCAGCTTTCTTTTTCAGGTGCTTAGTAATTTTCTGCTCTCAGAATCTTAAGTATCCCCGGATTAAATCTTCCCTCATTCCTTTGGCTAGTCAGAGTACTTCATTCACAGGCAGCTGAGGCTGTATCCACTATCACTAGTGCTGTTCACATCAAAGCTGATGCCACTTCAAGATTGTGATACTGTTCAATTACATAGCACAGATATACTGCAGGTTTCAAATAGTTTCCCACAAGGACTCTCCCTATTTCACCAAGGAGCAGGATCAGCATTGTAGGTGTTACATCTATCATCACATCCTTATACATTTATACGCTTCAGTACTCAGATGCTTTACAGATATTTGTGAAGCACAGATTGACATCATTTGGTAGATTTTCTAAATTGCCTTGTGATTGGTTGTCTGTCAGAGTGCATTATTAGCAATTGTTTGAACATTAGTGTGCTGCCCTTAGCTGCTACTCTAGAGTTTACATTGTATGGGTGAGCTCCAAACCATATTAAATGTGACCCTGGGAACTCACCAGACAGGAAATTGTGTATAAACCGCCCTTAAAGGATGATGGATGAATTTAATGTGAACACTCATCAATTGATGGAAAATCTACCGTATGATTCAAGATTTTAGGTCATCAGTGGTCAAAGGTAATAATTTTTTTCAAGAATGTGCCGGTCAGCACAGTGAGAACATACTTGTTGCTGAATCAGAACCTTACAACAGGTACATCCCACTCCAGGGCATAATCTAGGCTACCACTTCAGTGTAGTATTACATGAGTCCTCAATTATAAGAGGGGTCATCTTTCAGAAAAGATAGAAACCAAGGCCAGTTTTCCCAGTCAGTAGATGTAAATTATCACATTGAACTTTTCCTAAAGAAGAGCTTGGAGTTATCCTGCTTTTCTGCTCAATATTTATCCTTCTGACCACCAAACAGAATATATTAATTGGTCTTTCATCTCAATGCTGTGTATAGGGCTTTGCTATGTTGTAATAACTTGATGGAGCAGCAGGTTTGGTGAAGAAAAGGCTAAACTTTATTTAGGAGACATGTAGGGGTGCTTGCATGCTAGACCTGCCCACAGGATTACCCACATAATAACCTTGGTCAAAGCCCCCGTAATCGCATCACATGATCAGTGATTGATAGGCGGGAGGGACAATATATCTGGTTTCTAAATATGTGGAAATAGCTGCTACATTTTCTAAGAAAACAACAAAACAGAAAAATAAATTCAAAGATGAACCATTGTGAAGCATATTGGAACACCCTGGGGTCACTATATTATTATTTAAGAACTAAATTCTTTAATCCAGGCAAGGAGGATTGACTCAGAATGAGAGTCATAGATGAACTCTGGAAAATTGGAAGAAGTCTCTGTCATTAAATTTTGTGCTTTACTTAATTACCTAAATTCTGATGTGTAAATGTTAAGTTGTTCTGTGATAATGTTCACATAGGTGCAACACATTCAGCGTTCATGGAAACTTATAATTTTATTAAAAAAACATTGCTCTGTGGTTACTTGGAATTCTTCACAATTACAGAAGCAAAAATTAGCAATGAATCTGTGCCCTCCTGGATGCGGTTAAACACTGGGGACTGCATAATGTCAGTATGATCGCTCCCTAATGACTGAAAACAATCTTTTAAGTAGAAATCAATGGCTGCTGTGACCTTCATAGTTAGAAGTAATGCAGTGGCTATTGAAGAACGTGATTCCAGGTCTGTATGCAATGGATGCAATGTCAGTGAACATGTCTCTGATGGTGTGAAAACAATGTTAGATGGAACCAAATGATGCCACTGAAGTTTTGTCAATACCAGGCAGTTTGTTCTTGGCTTGTAATTTCCCTGAAAAGAATAATCCTCATTTTCCAGATGATCTTCTGTTTTCAGTAAAATTGAAATTGCCATTCAGCAGAGACATTGCTGACTTCAAGAATAGGGCTAAGTTCCCATCTATTTCTATATGAAATTTAATGTAGAAAATTACAAGTTAATGCGGTCAGGGTTTCTCTTGCATAATTAAATTAACTGGGGCTTTAATCGTTGAATGCTAATGCTCCATGGCTGTGTTTAATTCAAAGCAGGAGATATGAACTTACAATAATTATGTCAAAGAAATTGTCATCAGAAAAAATACCATGGCCCATGAGTGGAAGTTGTCCAATAATGTTACTGTAGACAGGAAGTTACAAGATAGAAATGGATTTATCACTGATACCAGACCAAGGGTGGGGGGAGCAATGCTTACTTTCAGACACAGTAAGATTACCAAGCCGATTTTTCCTAATGATGTGCCCCATGCTTAATATTTCCAACGCGACTATTCAAAAAAAATCAACAAATGTTGACAGAAAGAAAGAAATGATAACAAATCAATTATAATTCTTTTCATAGTTTTTTTAACAACTTTTTAAACATTGTCGATAAGCAACACCCCTTAACTCACTCTCGTGCAGCTTGGGAACATAAAAGTATGACAGATGTTGCCATACAGCAGTATTTAGAAGTTTTATTCCTTTTGAAAATGCTTTCCAAAATATACCACACCAATTGGAGAGATATAACTGCCAACGGTGTACACAGCCCCTTGTGTTTACAAACTCCCCTTACTATACAATTAAATGGAAAATTGATGGAAAATGCCTTCAACATATAACAGTAACTGGGTGGGCAGCATATTCATGGAGCAGGACAGAATTTTTCATCTTCTCTTCCACAAGGCAACCTATTTCTTCCACTGCTTTTAAATCCTGCAAACCATGCTCTGGGATGTTCCCATAACAGTGTCCAGTGGACAGGTTGTTAGCCTGACCGAGGGAGTTGGGAGATGCAATGCTGTGGGTGGGGAGAGGAGAGTGAAGTCATCAATCACTACCATTGGAAGCGAGCAACCTGCTGGATGTCAGGCTGTGGTTCTGTTCATCTGTTTGCTGAGGCTATGATAAGGAGGCCAATCCACTGCCATCAGACATCGGAACCCTGCTGTATGCCAGCCCAGTACTCAGAAAGCAGAACTCTCACCTCAGATCACTGTGGGTGGGACTGAATTAGATCATGGTTAAAATAATAGTCAAACAGAGAAGTGCAGGCACACCACAAGACAGCTATAACAAGGCCAGGTGTTCACTTCTTCCATGAATACGCTAAAGCACTTGGGTTTTATGTTGCTGCTGTATGATTTTTTTGTCTTGTCTTGAGCCACATTAATCAGACCAAACCCAGATGAGTCAGAATGTAAGAACAGATACAATGCAAATGATCAACCTTCCTTTCTCCGATTAACATCCTCCTCCTTCTAAACTGTGGTGGATTCTGTTAAAGAAAGAAAGACTTCCATTTGTCTATTACCTTTCATGACCTCAGGATGACCTAAAATGCTTCACAGCCAATGAAGTGTTATGTTCTTCCTTTCAATGTAACCAATCGTACACAATGATTGATGAAACAATAATGTGGGTTCTTTATTTGAAGATAAGATATATGATCAAACATACGAACATACAAATAAGGAGCAGGAGTAGGCCACTCAAGTCTGCTCCACCATTTAATAAGATCATGACTGATCTGATTTTAACCTCAATTCTATGTTCCTACCTACCCCCATAACCTTTCACCCCCTTGTTTATCAAGAATGTATCTACCTCTGCCTTAAAAATATTCAAAGACTCTGCTTCCACTGCTTTTTGAGGAAGACAGTTCCAAAGACTCACGACCCTCTGAGAGAAAAAAATTCTCCTCTTCTCTGTCTTAAAGGGATGACCCCTTATTTTTAAATAGTGACCCCTAGTTCTAGATTTTCCCATAAGAGAAAATATCCTTTCGGCATCCACCTTATCAAGCCCCCTCAGGATCTTATATGTTTCGATCAAGCCGCTTCTTATTTTTCTAAACTCCAGTGGACACAAACCTGGCCTCTCTAATCTTTCCTCATAAGACAACCCACCCATTCCATCTATTAGTCTAGTAAACCTCTGAACTGCTTCCAATGCATTTACATCTTTCCTGAAATAAGAAGATCAACACTGTACACAGTACTTCAAATGTGGTCTCACTAATACCCTCTTTAACTGAAGTATAACCTCCCTACTTTTGTATTCAATTCCCCTCACAATAAACAATAACATTCTATTAGCTTTCCTAATTACTTGCCGAACCTATATACTAACCTTTTCTGATTCATACACTAGGACACTATGTCTCGGCACCTCAGAGCTCTGCAATCTCCCACCATTTAGATAATATGCTTTTTTTATTTTTCCCACCAAAATGGACAATTTCAAATTTTCCAACATTATACTACATTTGCCAGTTCTTTGCCCACTCACTAAATTTCTTTGTAGCCTCCTTATGTCCTTTTCTATCTATCTTTGCCATCAGCAAATTTAGCAGCCATAACTTTGGTCCCTTCATCTAAGTCATTTATATAAAATGTAAAAATTTGAGGCCCAAGCACTGATCCCATGGCACATCACTTGTTACATCTTGCCAACCAGAAAATGACCCATTTATGCATACACTGGCTCCTGTTAGCTAGCCAATCTTCTATCCATGTCAATATATTACTCCTATGATATGAGCTTTTATTTTTTGCAATAATCTTTGATATGGCACCTTATCAAATGCCTTCTGGAAATCTAAGTATATGCACTAGTTCCCCTTAAGCCACAGCATGTGTTACATCTTCAAAGAACTCCAATAAATTGGTTAAACATGATTTCCTTTCACAAAACAATGTTGACTCTGCCTGATTACTTTGATTTTTTTCAAGTACCCTGCTATTATGTCTTTAATAATAGCTTCTAACATTTTCATGACAGATGTTAAGCTAACTGGACTGTAGTTTCTTGTTTTCTGTCTTCCTCCCTTTTTGAATGATGGAGTTACATTCACTATTTTCTAATCTAATGGAACCTTCCATGAATCTAAGGAGCTTTGTAAAATTAAAACCATGTGTCACCTATCTCTCTAGCCACTTCTTTTAAGACGCTCGGATGAAATCCATCAGGACTTGGGGACTTGTCAGCCCATAGCTCCAACAATTTGCTCAGTAATACTTCCCTGGTGATTGTAATTTTCTTGAGTTCCTCCCTCCCTTCCATTTCTTGATTTACAGCTATTTTTGGGATGTTACTTGTATCTTCTATAGTGAAGATTGAAACAAAATACCTGTTTAATTCATCTGCCACCTCATTATTTTCAATTATTAATTCCCCAGACTCACTTTCTGTAGAACCAAAATCACTTTGTTAACGCTTTTCTTTTTAAAAAATCTATAGAGACTCTTACTATCTTTATATTTCTATATAACTTTCTCTAATACTCCAATTTTTCCTTCCTTATCAATCTTTTAGTCATTCTTTGTTGTTTTTTATATTCTGTCCAATCTTCTGACCTGCTACACTTCTTTGCGCAATTATATGCATTTTCTTTAAGTTTGATACTATCTTTAACTTTTTTAGTTAACCACAGATGATGGGTCCTCCCCTTGGAATTTTCCTTTCTCATTAGAATGTATCTATTCTGTGTATTCTGAAATATTCCCTTAAATGTCTGTTACTGTATCTCTATGGACCTATCCCTTAACCTAATTTGTTACTTCACTCTGCTTTCATGCTCTCATACTTGTCCTTATTTAAGTTGAAAATACTGGTCTTTGACCCACTCTTCTCTCACTCTGACTGAATGTAAAACTTAATCATATTATGATTGCTATTTCCTAGGAGGTCATTAATTAAACCTATCTTGTTGCACTATACCAGGTCTAGTATAGCCTGGTTCCTGTTTGGTGCCATAAGGTGCTGTTATAAGAAACTACCTAGTCTTTAAAGCAAAAGTAAGGTATTTAGTTTGTGTTTAGGTGTCTAGTTTTTTTTCCCAGCTGCTGGAGACGAAGGTAATCCAGGCCGAACACATCTGTAGTGTTTGCAGCTCAAGAAGCTTCAGATTCAAGTTGAGGAGCTGGAGTCCGAGCTGCAGTCAGTGTGCCACATCAGGGAGGGGGAAAGTTACCTGGACACTTTGCTCCAGGAGGCAGTCACAGCCCTCAAATTAGGTAATTCAAATTTGGCCTATGATGAGGGACAGGAGGGTGTGACTGCAGGCGAGGCAGGTATGGGGACCCAGAGATTAGCATTTGAGGAGCCTTGGCTCCTGCAATTGTCCAACAGTTATGAGGTTCTTGCAAGCTGTGTGGATGAGAACAGAGACTGCAGGGAGGAAATAGGAAGGTAGTAGTGGTAGGGGACAGTATAATTAGGGGGATAGATACTGTTCTCTGCAGCCATGAGCGTGAGTCCTGAAGGCTGTGTTGCCTGCCCAATGCCATGGTTAAGGACATCTCCACAGGGCTGGAGAGGAACTTGGAGTGGGAGAGGAGGGATCCAGTTGTCAGCATACATGTTGATACCACTGACATTGATAGGATTAGAAAGGAGGTTGTGCTGAAAGAATTTGAACAGTTAGGAGGTAAATTAAAAAACAAAACCTCCAAGGTAATAATCCCAGGATTACTACCTGAGCCGTGGGCAAACTGGCATAGGGTAACTAAAGTCCAGGAGTTAAACGTGTGTCTCAAAGATTGGTGTGGGAGGAATGGGTTTCATTCATGGAGCACTGGCAACAGTACTGGGGTAGAAGGAAGCTGTTCTGGTGGGACGGGCTTCACTGGGACCATGCTGGGACCAATGTCCTGGTGAATCAGATAACTAGGGCTGTAGAGAGGGCTTTAAAATAAATAGAGGTAGGGAGGTTTCAGGAGAGGGGATACATAGGCTTACAAAGCAAAAGGATATGGCAGCATTACAAGGCAGCTATTTAGGTAATGATTCCCAGGGTGTGGCAGGAAGGGATGGAATGTACAAACATTTAAAAAGAGCAGCAAATAGAGTCAAAGGGGGGAAAATTGTAAAAACGCAAAATTAATGGCTCTATTTAAATGCACAAAGTATTCAGAACAAGATAAAGGTATTAAGAGCACAAATAGAGGTTAATGGGCATGATCTTATAGCCATTATGGAGACATGGTTACAAGGTGATTAAAGCTGGGAACTAAATACTCAAGGGTATGTGTTAGTATGAGATGGAATAAGTATGATAACAAAAACGATCTTGGATCGAAAGATGTAGAATCCATATGGGTGGAGGTAAGAAATAACAAGGGGAAGAAGACACTGGTGGAATTAGTCTATAGGCCCCTTAACAGAAGCTACACTGTAGGACAGAGAATAAATCAGGAGACAATGAGACCATAAGACAATAAGGCATAGGAGCAGAAGTGGGGCATTTGGTTCATTGAGTCTGCTCCGCTATTCAATGAGATCGTGGTTCATCTGATAATCCTCAGTTCCACTTTCCTGCCTTTTCCCCATAACCCTTAATTCTCCTATTGATTAAAATCTGTCAATCTCAGCCTGTATATTTTATTAAACTTACCACCAGTTCCTGTACTAGTTAAACCTTAGGAATAGAATAGACCTTAACCACGTATGAGGTACTCATCAAACATCTAGCTTCTTTCCCTGTAGTAGAGAAAGAACCAATTCCTACAGGGTTAACAAGTTTAAAAAAAAGCAAAAGCAAAAGGAAAGGAACACCTTCTTCCCCCCTCCTCACCTAAATCCCCCCACTCACTAAACTCCTTGCTGTACACTTAATTCCAAACTGCACTCGTTTGTTTAAAACACATTGCCTTCTTCAGACAGTAATTATTTCTGCCAGGCAAGGAACTGACCCCTGTTCTCCCTCCTAACAAGCAGGGATACTAACCACTCTACTAAAAAGGAGTTGCCCTAAGGTTATACACAAGTACTGTTAACTGGAAAACTCTATATACATGTCAGATCTCGACTGCTGCTGCCTGCAGACTGATAAGTAATGGGACTAAAACATGACATCCAGGTGGGTAGTGATTGCCAATAGTTTAAGACACGCTCCCTTGAAGGTGCATGCCATCATATCACAACATATGGTTACTGTTGTAACATAGCAGTCAATTTGTGCATAATCAGGTCCTACAAACTGCAAAGTGATAATGTTCAGATAATCTATTTTAATTGTGTTAGTTGAGGGATAAGTATTGGCCAGGTCAGTGGGGGAAATTCACCTATTCTTCTTTGATACTGTGCCTTGAGATCCAGGAATAATGCCAGGAATGGGCAGGTTGTCTTATGAGAAAAGGCTGGACATCCATTGGATGTTAAGCTTGTATCTACTGCAAGTTAGAAGAGTGAGAGGCAATTTGATTGAAACATATAAGATCTTGAGGGGACTTGACAGGGTGAATGTGGAGAGGATGTTTCCTCTTGTGGGAAAATCTAGAACTAGGGGTCACTTTTTAAAAATAAGAGGTGGCCCATTTAAAATGAAGATGAGGCAAAAAAAATTCTCTCAGAGGGTCGTGAGTCTTTGGAACTCTCTTCCTGACTGGATGGTGGAAGCAATGTCTTTGAATATTTTTAAGGTAGAGGTGGATAGATTCTTGGTAAGCAAGGGGGTGATAGGTTATCGGGGATAGGTGGGATGCAGTTTTGAGGTTGCTATCAGATCAGCCATAATCTTATTAAATGGCAGAGCAGGCTCGAAGGGCCGAATGGCCTACTCCTGTTCCTTGTTTGTATGTCCACCTGAGAAGGCAGACAGACCTCACTTCAACATCTCATCTGAAAGATGGCTTTCAACAATTCAGCACTCCTTTTGTACTGCATTGGGGTATCACCCCATTTTGTGCTTAAGTTTCTGGAATGGCACTATCAGGATGCAATAGACAGAGCTAAGCGATCCCAGAACCAATGAATCAGATCTAAGATCTGCAGTCCTGTCACATCCAGTTGTGAATGGTGGTGAACAATTAAATAACTTACTGGAGGAGCAGTCTCCACAAATATCCCCATCATCAATGATGAGGGAGTTCAGCTCAGTGCAAAAGAAAAGGCTGAAGCATTTGCAGCCGTTTTCAGCCAGAAGTGCCAAGTGGATGATTCATCTCAGCCTCTACCTGAGATTCCGAGCATCACAGATGCCAGTCTTCAGTCAAATCAAGTCACTCCACATGATATCAAGAAATGACTGATGGCACTGGATATTGCAAAGGCTGTGGGGCCTGACAACATTCTGACAATAACACTGAAGACTTGTGCTCCAGAACTGGCCACGCCTCTAGCTAAGTCGTTTCATTACAGTTACAACGCTGGCATCTACCCAGCAATGTGGAAAATTGCCCAGTTATGTCCTGTAAACAAAAAGGACAAATCCCACCTGGCCAATTACTGCCCCATCAATCTACCCTCGATCATCACTAAAGTGATGGAAAGAGTCATTGACAATGCTCCCATGAGGCACTTATTCAGCAATAATCTGCTCACTGATGCTTAGTTCGAGTTCCGCCAGGGCCACTCAGCTCCTAACCTCATTACAGCCTTGGTCCAAACATGGACAGAAGAGCTGAGCTCAAGCGGTGAGATGAGAGTGACTGCCTTTGACATCAAGGCAGCATTTGATCGAATGTGGCCTCAAGGAGCCCTAGCAAAACTCAAGCCAATGGGAAGCAGGGGAAAAGTTCTCCACTGGATGGAGTCACACCTAGCACAAAAGAACATGGTTGTGGTTTTTGGAAGTCAATCAGCTTGATCCCAGGACATCACTGCAGGAGTTCCTCAGGGTAGTATCCTAGGCCCAACCATCTCCAGCTGCTTCATCAATGACCTTCCTTCCATCATTGGGTCAGAGTGGGGATGTTCGCTAATGATTGCACACAATGTTCAGCACCATTCAATACTCCTCAGAAACTGAAGCAGTCCATGTCCAAATGCAGCAAGACCTGGATAATAATCAGGCTTGAGCTCATAAGTGGCAAGTAATATTCACACCAAAAAAGTGCCAGGCAATGACCATCTTCAAACAAGACAGAATCTAACCATCTCCCTTTCACATTCAATGGCATTACCATCGTTGAATCCCCCACCATCAACATCCTGGGGGTTACCATTCACCAGAACTGCACCAGTTATATAAATACTGTGGCTACAAGAACAGGTCAGAGGCTGTGAATTCTGCAGAGAGTAACCACCTCCTGACTCCCCAAAGCCTGTCCACTATCTACAAGGCACAAGTCAGAAGTGTGATAGAATGCCTGGATGAGTGCAGCTCAAACAACATTCAAGAAGCTTAACACCATTCAGGACAAAGCAGTCCACCTGACTGGTATCCCATCCACCACCTTAAATAATCACTCTCTCCACCATTGACGCATGGTGGCAGCAGTGTATATCATCTAGAGGATGCACTGCAGCAACTCAACAAGGCTCCTTCCACAGCACCTTCCAAAACCTGCAACCTCTACCATCTAGAAGGAAAAAGGCAGCAGATACAGGGCAACACCACCACTGCAAGTTCTCCTCCAAGACACACACCATCCTGACTTGGAACTATATTGCCATTCTTTCACTGTTGCTGGGCCAAAATCCTGTAGCCCCCTTCCTAACAGCACTGTGAGTGTTCCTACAACACATGGAGTAGAACTTTTGGGTGGCCATGATCGACGGGCCCGGGAGCGGCTGGGGAACAGACCACTGACCGCAATCGGCCCCCGACCACGATTTCAGACTGGCTGGCTAATTAAAGGCCAGCCAGTGTGAAAGTCATGCTGAAAGGCTTAGCGTTGCTGGGGTGGGGGCCGGAGGAGGGCAAGAGCTGAAGTCAACATGGGCGCAGGGGAGTGAAGAAGGAAAGCTCCCTGAAGGCAGAGAGCTGCTTCAGGGAGCTGACAAATTTAAAATCAATAAAAGCAGAATTTAAAATCCTGGAAAAAATGTCCACGTCTCAGAATGACCTCAACCTATGGATGCTGAAAGTTCTGTCCAAACATTTTAACCTTTTTTAAAATTGATCTCGGAAACCTCATCCCGCCCTTGGATGACCTTGCCTCAAAATGGCAAAGGCACCTGGCTGTTCGCCTGCTTGCCAGCCGTAACATTGGACGGGCAGCGAAAAATTGGTATCAATTGCTACTTTAATGGGCTTAATAGGTCTCTTAATTGTCAGCGGGCACGCTGGCAACTCTCATCGTGCGCTTATTTACGCTTGAGCGTGTCAGGCACATGCCCGCATGCCAAGCGGAAAATTCTACCCATGCACTGCAATGGTTCAAAAAGGCAGTTCACCACCACCATCTGAAAGACAATTAGGGATGGGCTATAAATACTGGCCTAAGCTGTGATGCCCATGTCCCAGGGACGAATATAAAAAAAAACTCAAACTCACAACATAGCCTCTGTGGAATGAAGTTTTTTTTTGAGTTTTTCAGGTTCATCATTCTCATTTCGTGAAGATATAAAATACCTTTTAACTCTTTTTGTGATTACCTTTGGATATACAGCTCAAATAATCTAAGCTAAGTCCCTAAAGCTAAATAAAAATAAAAAAAGTTAAAGAACAGTTGAAAGACCTTTGTGTATGTTTCCTGCTTTACAGAAAATGGAAAATTCTGTTCCTACATTAATATTTGATGTGATGCAGAATGCTGCTGCAATCTCCAAAGAATTAAAAAAAGAAAGATCTCGTAAAAATCCCATTTACATATTCTTTCCCTCTGCAAAGTTCTCATTCAGTGGGTTACATGGCCTGATTTACCAGGACCAGAGTAAATTCTTTAAGGTGCACTCTTGAAAGCCTTGAGAATTTTCATTTCTATTACATCAAATTTCAAGGTAAATCTGTGTTTCATTGGCCAACATTTAAATTCTGCAGCTGTAACTTGAACTGACAGATCACAGTAGGACTGTGAAAATGTTATCTCCTTCCAGACACATGGCTTTGCTCTGAACAACCGTGCCTAAGAACAAGGCCACAATTCTCTTTGAATTTGTAAGTTAGTTATAAAATGACTGACATTCTGTTAACTTTGTTTTAATCATTTATCAATAGCCACAAGTGATCAGTTGGCCCAGCAGGACTTTCATTCAAGAGGAGTGGATATTGAAATTGGTGTTCATGATGTCAATAAAGATTATAATGCCTTCCTCAGTCCTCTTCCCTCCCAGACAACAAGTGTTCAATGCAACTTACCAAAATACCTTATAAGTTATCCTGTTAAACTCCACAAAAACTTAACTGGGCAGAATTTTTAGGTCGGTGGGCAGGCGCGATCGGCAGTCCCAGGATTGGCTGGGCAACAGATCGCCGACCGCGATCGGCCCCCAACCGTGATTTCACGCTGGCTGGCCAATTAACAGCCAGCCAGCGTGAAACGTGCGCTGAGAAGCTCAGAGCTGCCAGGTTGGGGTGGGAAGAGGGCAGCGCTGATGGGAAACTCCCTGAAGGCAGAGGGCTGCCTCAAGGGGCTGAAGACCTGTAAATCAAAAATAAAGTTTTGAAAAGCAGAAAAAAAAATCTCCAAGTATCCCAACCAGGCACCTGAAAATATATACGATGAAAATGCTATCCACTGATTTTTAGTTTTATTTAATTTCATCACAAAAACCTCACCCCTTGGTCGAGGTTTCATGAAAAATGTAAAGGCCGCCTGGCTCATTCGCCCATCCACCAACCATAAGGTTGGGCAGACCATGAAAAATCAGAGACAGTTGCACCTTTAATGACCTTAATTGTCCTCTTAATTGACAGTAGGCGCACTTCTGACTTTTGTACGCCTGCCAACCAAAATATCACGTGAGCATAGGATGACGTCGGGACACTCACCTGCCGTCATCTCACATGATTTCGCATCTGATCGGGTTGGGCACGTGCCTGCCCACCGAACTAAAACTTCTAACCCTAGTGCTGACAATGCATATTAAAGTTATGTGAACAATTAGCAAACTTCTCTATAAATGGTGTGGAGATATTTTGCAAAGATCATAATTTGATTTGAATATTCATAGCGTATTATTTTGGGCCTTGTGTGACAAAAGGGAATATGTTAACAGGGAGCATCACCTACCTTTGTACAATTGTGTTGCAGGTGGGTGACTCAGTGTGGAGAGAGAACCATCAAAGGATTGACTAAACAATTTAAGAGGAAACTCAACCCTAATTAAAGAAAACATATAGCTTTTATTAAAAGTTTACTGACAAATAAGAATCAGTTAGTGAGGTAATTTAGGTAATTAGCCATAATCCATGAGGGACCATAGGCTTCTCTCTCTGTTGGAGGGAGAGAAAGACAAGTGATTATATAGCTTGAGGAGCACCAGTTCACATCAAACATGGGGCAAAGCAAGAAGGCAGCCCTCCATGAACTACCAGACAGTATAAGGACTGAACCCACTCCATTGGCGTCATTCTGCACCACACTCTAGCTATCTATCTAACTGACCCCCATAGAAAAATGCATTTGCTTGAGTTCCAAACTGTACACAATTGGGCTGGAGAAGTTTAATTTGTGATTTTAAAATGGTCAGAAGAGTGGTAAAATTTTACCCTACTGCTGTTGAACTGATGAGAAACAGGTATCCCAAAAGTAATGTCCTAATTGGGATTCAGTATTCAAGTTATTAGGTTACAAACTAATGTTGCAATATTTTTGAATAAAATAGTATCCACTTGGGATCAATTATTCTAGGAAACTTGCAGACAATAGAGGTCAACAAACACACAGATATAATGCAAAATGCCACGTCTCCTCTGATTAGAACAAAATATGTTACACACTAGATTTCTAGTTCATCACCTTTCAAGCAGAGCCGTGAAAGGAATATGAACACGTTGTCTGTGCTATACTCATAATAGAGCTGATGCTGTGATCCTAGCAGGTAATGCCATCTATAACTGGCATGTCATAGAAAATCACCAGGAACATAGGAGTGTAAAATCAGTTCCATATCAGTAATGGAGCTGATTTCAGTAAAATTGTTCTTGCATGCCACAGTTATGCTTATTTTAGTATTAGTCGTGGTTACATTTGAGAAGGTTAGTGTTGAAAAAGTGGTACATACAAGTGCCCTGTCTAATTTCTTACTGACTCTAAAATCAATTATTATCTATCAAGTATTAGGTATGTTTGCCAGTTATATTTCTCAATGATAAAATGTCTGATATTTGAAGGGCAGGGAGATGTAATATTTGAAAGGTGTGGCGAGATGTAGTATTTGATAGCAGCATATTCTTGCAGAGTTCCAGTAGATGAAGTCCAGTCATGGAGATAATAATATATTTCATTTCATAAGCTCCTGGCCAGTAAAAAACCGGGTGAATTCAATAAAGGGCCGGTGTTGTGTTCCACCTGGTAGCAAAGATGATAATATACCTTCTGGTTTCACTAATTTTATTGAAGTCCAATATTCAAACTCACTTCTAAACAATTCCCAGTGCTGAGGCTTATTCACTCAGAACACGTATTGGAATAATCACAGGTGCTGTCATGATTTTCTCTCCATAACAACCAGAAAATCATGCAGATAACACCCAGATTCCTGATTGTAGTCCCAGTAAGAAAGTTTCTGTGCCAATACTTTATTTTTGGAAAATTGTCCCAGTGGACCAATTGACAGAAGGGAGCTCATAGGCATGGGAACCTTAGAGACACAGGAGAGAGAAAAAGAGATTGACAGAGAAAAAGAGAACAAAGTGATCTCTTCTGGTTTGCTGATCTTAGTGGATGCCTGTATATTGTTCATGACTGTTTGTTCATATGCAGTAATTGTTCATGATGGTTTAGGTATGCATCTACATCCATTATTGTCATGGTGGTTTAGTGATGGATATAATTCTAGCTTCACAATGGGCTAATGTGGAAGAGGCTTTGGTGTCTCTGGCAATTTAATGATGATGCTCCCTGGTTGTTGATTCACTTTTTTATTGAGTGTTAGATCAGAAGGACTTACATTTAATGCAAAAACAGAAAATGCTGGAGAAACTCAGCAGGTCTAACAGCATCTGTGGAGAGAAAAACAGAATTAACGTTTTGAGACTGTTTGACTCTTCTTCAGAGCTAAAGAGAAGAAAAAATGTGATGAAATTTATACTGTTTAAGGGGGTGGAGCAGATGAAGCTGGATAGAAGGCCAGTGATAGGTGGGGGCAAAGGAGAGATTGCCAAAGATATCATGAAGAAAAGGACAATGGGGTGTTAATGGGAGTGGTACTGGCTAAAGGAGGTGCTGATAGTAGCATTAAGGTCAGAAAGCAGAATGTGTTAATAGCAGGACAAAGGTAAGCACTTTGAAAAGAATAACATGAGCAAATGACTGGTGGCCCTAGTGGGGGTGGGTTGGGGGGAGGGGATGATGGTGGGAGAAAAGATTGAAAATAGGATAAAAGGTGAGGATAAAACAATGAATAAAAATGAAAATGAATAAAAATAAAAATAAATGGATAAAAAGCAAAAATTAAAAATGAAAATAAATACTGAAAAAAGGGGGGAAAAGGGGGTGAGGATGGAGGAGAGAGTTCGTGGTCTGAAGTTGTTGAACTCAATGGAAGGCTGTAAAGTGCCTAATTGGAAGATGAGGTGCTGTTCGTCCAGCTTGCTTTGGGCTTCACTGGAACATTGCAGCAGGCCAAGGACAGACACGTGGGCATGAGAGCAGGATGGTGTGTTGAAATAGCAAGGGACAGGAAGGTCTGGGTCACACTTGTGGACAGACCAAAGGCGTTCTACAAAGCGGTCACCCAGTCTGCGTTTGGTCTCTCCAATGTAGAGGAGGCCGCATTGGGAGCGCGAATGCAGTAGACCAATTTGAAGAAGATGCAGGTGAAGCGTTGCTTCACCTGAAAGGAGTTGCCCCCACCTATTGCTGGCCTTCTATCCAACTTCACCTTCTCCACTCCCCTTAAACAGTATAAATTTCATCAAATTTTTACTTCTCTTTAGCTCTGAGGAAGAGTCATACGGACTTAAAACATTAACTCTATTTTTCTCTCCACAGATGCTGTTAGACCTGCCGAGTTTTTCCAGCATTTTCCGCTTTTGTTTCAGATTTCCAGCATCCACTGTATTTTGCTTTTATCTTACAATTAATGTCATGTTTAGCATTGTTCCTTCAATCATTATACTTCCAGTTCAGAGTTTGGAAATCACTGAGTCCAGCAAGAGAGAGAATCAGGCAGCTCATTGCTGACACAGAGAAAATGTACATACCTGCATCAGATGTATTTGAAGAGATCACAGCAGCATGAGATTGAAATCTAACAATGTGAATTTGGCTGTGAAATTCATTGCCATAGTGCCACCTCGAGTGCTGCTTCTCCAAGGCATGATGTGCTACTGGCCACTTTGTGTGCCACCCACTCAGTATTTTGTCAGGAAAAGAGCGCACGAGGGAAAGTCTCCATCATGCGCTGGAAGACTGTAAATCCATGCTATCCTGACATCACACAGCCCAGTGACTTAATTTTATCCAATTTGGATCACATTCGTCCAAGTAATGAATGTCTCAATCATGCAGTAAACACCAAATGTGAATCTGCAATATGGACCCAGGGCCAGACACTAAATTGCAGGTAAGCTAATTTTAAGAACTTCTGCTGTTGCAAATTGTCTGGAAGTACTCTGGGATGTTTTTGGAGGAGTTGTGAAATTCCATGGCAGGGAGTGTTGCTGCATCCTCATCATGGGGCAGAGGGTTAGATGACCTTTCCACCAAAAGGTTGTAACAGGTATGGGGGCTGCATTTGCAGTGCCTCTGGGTCTGCAGAATGGCAGCGGGATGGAGCAGAGGCCCTCTGTTAATTTGGAGCCAGACTCCTCCCTGATCCTTGACAGTGACAGAAGGTTGTCTGGAAGGCCAGCCAATAAATCTCGATGTGTATGCCCATCACTGTTCTCCTGTAATCTGCGCCCATCAAGGTCAGCAACTAAGTCCTCCGATTTAGAACCTGTCTGCGACCTCGCACTCCCCTGAGCTGGTAAACAAACCTCCCTTTCACCCTGACATAGCTGAGGCAGCTTGTGCCTGGTTGACTCAGCACTTTCTGATCCCAACTCTTGGTTCCAAGATACCTACTGTGCCAATATCTCATCTGGCGGGCTCAAGTGTCAGATCAAGTGATGTGGCTTCTTCATCAATGCCATTTTGTTGCTCTTTACCTTCCTCCTGAGGCTGCTTATACAGGGTTGACACCAAATTTTGGGAGTCTGAAAGTAGGAAATTAGGAGGTGAGGATTGGGTGAGGGACATGAGTGGAAAATAAGAAACCCATGGTCACACAACCTTCAGCTTTCTCATCATGCCAGATAGCAGGACAAGTGTGAGCTCAGAGTTGAGAAGGGACATAAAACAGGGGCATACTGTCATCCTGTTCTCAGTGATGCCAAAACTCCAGCCCGATGATGCAGAAAGCCATCTCCACTGTTGGGCTCAGGAGATGCAGGCATCCTTGTCCACTGCCAGTTCTGCTCTGCTCCCTTCCATTGTGTGCCACTTTATCCTGTAAGAGAGATGGCAGCACTGTGTTACCTGTTATAGTTTAATAATTGCCAGGTATATGTAGGCAGTGAGCAGTGGGTGTGAGACTGGCAACACTATTAAGTGTGATGGAGTATCTGGATGTTAGGCATGATATCCGAGTGCCAGAGACTGCCAATGGTGAGTGATGGAATACAGTGTGAGAGGTTGGTGTTATGGTGGGTGTCATGTGGAGATGCGTCACTGACCTTGATCACCCATGTGAAGTCATTAGAGTTCTTGCGGCTTTGCTGCCAGTTCTTCAGGTCCAGGTGTTGAGCATTGATCTCCCTGGCTACCTGGTTCCACTCCTTTCTGAGATCGGTCATTGAGGGCCAGCTGGTCTCCCGTGGAACCATGGCATCGTCTCTCTTTCTGTCCACCTTTGATTTTTGTCTTTTCTTCTGTCGATTCATCACAGTGATGATTTGGAACCTTCTTTACTTCTCACTGCCTGCAATCAAGCAACATCTATTGACTTTTAGCAACATCTAGCTAAGTGGTCAAATTCAATAGTATTTAAACTGCTTCATAAAAACAGCAGCCTGGGTAATGATTACTTTTACCACGGTTCAAACACGGTTGACCTACTCTGTTCTATGTGGGCCTCTTTGACTCGGTGGCCTGTAAATTGTTAGCTTTTCTGGCAGCAGTCTCCACCCCAAGTGTTATTTTGAAAGCTTCTCTGTTTATTGTGCATCCATGTTTTCTTCAAACTGCACACAAAGTGATTTCATATTGCACCTTTGAGAAAACCTAAGTCATACATTTTGTACAGTTTACTTAGTTTTGCCACAGATTGATATAAATAGAAACATGATTAGGCCACTCAGCCCCTCAAGTCTGTTCTGTAATTCAATTATATGTAGGTTGATCTGTATATTTCATTCTGTCAAACAGTCTTGGTTCTGTAACAGTTGATATCTCTTCCTGACATAAATCTATCTTAGTTTTGATCTTTTCAATTCACCTAGCATTAACAACTTTTGCAGGAGAGACTGCATGAAGAAATGTTTCCTGGCATCACCTCTGAATGACCTAACTGTAATTTGAAGGTTATGTTCCCTTGTTCTAGGCTCTCCATCAAAGGAAATTGTTTCCGCCAACCTATCAACTCCATTAATCATCTTAATCAACATAATTAGATCACCTTGTAGTCTTCTATACTCAAGGGAATACAATGCAAACCTAGTCTGTGCAACCTCCCTCATAATTTAATCATTACAACCCCCGTATCATTGTGGCGAATCTGCATTCCATACCCCTCAAGGTCAATGCGTCTGTCCTGAGGTGCAGTATCCAGGACCAGACACAGTAGTCTAAATGGAGTTTAAAAAGAGCTTTAAATAGCTTTATCATCCTGTTGCTTCCTTGGTTAAACTTGAGCCATTCCCAATAATGAGTGGCTTTGGGCTAATGACCACAGAGATCAACTCTTCATATGCTTTGTCTTTAGGGTGGACAGGAGTGATCAGCTTCTTAATTCGTATGTGTGTTGAAGGTTTGCAGGTTGCAAATAAGTTGCTTTCAGTTGCAAATTCATTTGCATCAAAATAAAAGTGAGTCTTTCCACATACCCACTCCAGCTAGTGTGAGGGGTCCTCAGTTAACTACTTGCAAGTACAATACATACCAGAAAGCACTCAGAATGAAACACTGGCAAGACACTTGCTTCCAGACTCTTAGGGCAGAATCATCCCATATTTGCACTAAGTGTGGTAGTGGGCGGAGAAAAGGGTATTTTACCTGCCGCCTACAATGGCGGCTTTTCGTGCCATATTGTCCCCTTCCCAATGCATTCTTGGCAATCATGCCAGGTTGCCGGTGGGGCAGCCTCTGGTTCGCCCATCCCACCATCACCCCAAGCCTTCAATAATCCAGATGCCATATTTAAAGGCCACCCCTGCACAGAGTTAGCACTCTTTAAGGGATAGGAAGCTGTTGGGAACTGAAGGCTGCCAAAGGGAGGAAACATGCTGCCCCCAGATTTAGCGACGTCTCCCTTGGCTCTGGGCATAGGCCAGCAAGCAAGGTCAGCAATACAACATGGGAGGCAGCGGTGGTCAGCGCCAATGCCCTGCAAAAGAGGACAGCCACCCAGTGCAGAAAGAGGGTGAATGATCTCTGTTCTGCCAGGGTAAGTCACTCTTCTCATCACTCTCAACTCACACACTCACAAACCAATCACACATCCACAGGGTTCTCACACCTCAAGGGACAACACCACTAACTCTCACACAGACCCTCACATCTCCATCAGGCTCATATCCTCTTGAGCTCACATCCTCATCCCACCCATGTCTCCACTCATCACGTAAACATTCCATGCAGTGCCGCGTGTCCTTCTCACACTCTCTCCATTTGTTTCCATGCAGGAGAAGCTGGCTCATAACAGCAGGGAGAGGTCCCAAACTGGGGCTAGGGTGGCCCACATTAGGCCCCTCACTCACTTTGAGGAACATGCCATCACGCTGACTGGTGATGATGTGGACCATGAATGCAGCGACAGTGAGGTCAACGGCAAACACCCACATGATGCACCACATCATCCCTCTCTCAATGCAAATGTGAGTGCTCTCTCTCCTGCTTTTGACTCTGCTGCCATGCACTTATTATCTCTACTTTGGTTCACAGGGAGCACTGCCAAGAGACTGACACCCTCAGCCAGCCGGTCCCTCAGCTTCATCCAGGTCCTCACCTCCATCCAAGAGGACACCTCCTCCATTGAAGAGCTGGAAATAAGCAGCCTGGAAGACCCATCACAGTGCTTACCCAGACCCTGCACCAGCACAGAGACACACACCTTGGTGGGACCTAGATCTAGAGCTGTCTCAGGTTCACAATCTGGCGTTCACCGCACGGAAGTAGGTCCACAGCAGGAGGAGGCAGGTTCAGCTGCGCTTCCCGGCACTCGGAGGACTGCTGGAGAAGAAGCATCTGTGAGTTCCAAATCAGATGATGAGCCTCTGGATTCAGCCTTCTAACTCATCCTGGAGAGTTGGCAGAAGGCTGGTAGGAATCATGCAGAGCTGTTGGAAGCCCTGAACAGAGTGGCACACAAGTCGGAGGTATGAATCCGCTTGCTCTCTGATGAAGGGGTGCCCACATGTGCTCATATTGATGTCTCCATGGAGTGGATAGCGAACGCCATGGGGACCCTGGTCCAGCAGAATGCCAAGGTGCACATAGACCTGCACTCCCTCGCGGTAGCACGGATGAGTTACTGCAGTGGCAACATGAGATGGAAACGGGGCAGCTCGACAGCCCTCCAGGTGTTCCCTCCCCTTAAGGAATCAGACCGGGGGACCCCAGACACCCAAAGGGACGAGGAACGGCAGCTGGATACCCTAGGGTCATCCACCCAGGAATCTCAGAGGTGTCTGCTCCCTCTGAGTCCCCTTTGCCTGTGACCCCCTCAACCGCGTCCTCTGTCACCGCAGAGGGAGCATCTGGCCCACAGGAGGACAGCCAAAGAAAGGCGGGGACCTCGTCTTTGGCTCTCCAGAGGACACATGCTAAAGTCATCAGAGGCAACAGGGGCAACCATTTCACAGGCTGTCTCCACACCCCCCCTGCAGGGCCAGGGCAGTACCTAGAAGAAGTGGTAGGCCTAGGAAAGTTAAGTATTTCTGATCACAAGCGGTTGAATGGGTGAACACATTTCGTCACTTTGTAATCTGAAAGCATATTCATTTTCATTAAGTAATGTGCAATGGTGTCTTTCAGCTTCATTTACAGGCTTCAGGAGTCCTCCCACTGCATCCCACACTAGCAGCTCAGCTGCACACAGCCAGACCACCAAGTGATTCTAGAGGGAGAAGTGTGTGTGTGGCAGGGCCTTTTGGTACAAACATTCTCCCCTGGACGCAGGGCCTTCCTCTATCACACTCATCTCACTGTCCTGAGTGTTTTCAATGCTGCCTGCTGGAGTTGTCTTTCTGTTGTCCATCTGAGCTGACCTGCATCTCTGCCCACCCATTGATCGCACTCCCATGCAGCACCTGTACCTGCCCAACATGAGGCTCCGTTCACCTTTGATTTGAGGAAAATGGTAGTTGTCATGTTTTTACTGAGCTCCCCTGTCCTTTCCCCTCCCCCAGTCACCCATGTCCTATCCACCATCATTGTTGGCCTCCGCATATCACCTTCCACCTCCCCAGCATCACCTACCAACCAGGACCCTTTTCTTTCCAGGATGTCCAGGTGAATGTGTACATTCCCTACCATCCCGAGAATCCCATTCCCATCCACGTTGACCTCCCCGCCCTCCTCCTTCCCATCCCCAGTGTCCATGTTTGCCTCTGAGTCCCCATCAACCACCCTCGCCGTCCCTTCTACCGCTACTGTTGCAGCCTCACTCTCCCACCCTTCCGGCTCAATCTGCCCCCTCTCATACTCACCATTCTCTCCGACCATGCCCACCTCCCTAGGAGGCAGTCATTGACTCCACAGGCCCCTCCCTTGCACATTCACCTGGACATTCCCTCTTTGATCCCTCCCCACCCTTACTCCCTCCTTCACCCTTACTCCCACCTCCGCTCTTACTCCCTCTTCCGCTCTGGACTCCTTCCCCCCTCCGAATGCTTTCCTCCCTCCAAAGTCCTTCCCCCGTCTGAGCTCCTTCTTGCCCCCAAAGACCTTCTCCACTCGGAAATCCTTCCCTCCTCTGAACTCCTCCCCCCACACGAAGTTCCTCCCCCCTCTGAATTCCTTCCCCCCTCCAAACTCCTTCCTCCCCCCAAAATCCATCCCCCCTCCGAAATCCTTTCTCCCTCAGACCTCTTTTGCCTCTCTGAACTCCTTGCCTTACACCCTCCTCCCCGCTTCCACCTACCACCTCAGTTGCTGCATTCTCTCCCGTTACACCACTCTGCCCCTGTACTCGCTCCTCCCTCCTAACCGCACAACCCACCCCCCCAACACCTTTGCTCCCCCCCTCAACCTCACCGCCCTTGACACCTTTGTTCCCCTCTCCCAACTTCAACCCCCACCCCAGCGGACCTTCCTCCTTTGCTCCCCCAGTCAAATCTAGACCTTCATCTCCCACCACCACCCACCCCCCCCACCCCACCCCCCCAAAAAACCCTGGTACACCTTCCTCTCCCACTCACAGCAGGGCCTTCCTCTGTCCGCCCTCAATGATCATCTGTAACAGCCCAGTAATGTCCTGAAGCAGACCCCAGACACCAACAGAGACCTCTTAACTTCTGCGAGCTGCTTCATGGCAGAGTCATGTCCATGAGGACCCATCCAGTATGCGGCGCACATATTCCTACAGGATCCTGTTGCTGCCGGGCTCGAGCACCTTCTGCTCCTCGGATGACTGCGATGTGAGCAAAGCTCTAACAGTAAGTCCTGACTACTGCATGTTGCACTTGTCTGTTCTGGGTCGGCGAGTTTTCCCGCTGATGTGGTTGGTAAATTTGACATGGGGAGATGATTCCGGTGGGCAGGCAAGATGATAAGATGCAAATGCATTGAAATCAGGTTCCCAACGTTAGACGGCAGGAAAGGCGGCCCGCCATTGATGGGTGGAGCAGACACTTGGAAACTGGTTTCACGACACCATGAAATCGATTTTTGGCTTTCTCGCCATATTGTCTGCTCAAGGCCGCCATGATGCTCGATGTCAAGGGGGGCGGAAAATCCTGGTCTTAATTTCAACAATTCAGATCGAAGTCCACACTCATTCCTGATCTGCATCTCTTCCTCTTTTCTAATCAACCCCCATCTGGCTTCTTCTATAAAAATAAAAAATAGGCATAGTTCATTTAGATTTTAAAAATAGCATGGATTACTTTCTCATTTAATTACGCAGTCACAGAATCACAGTGCAGAAGAGACCCTTCGGCCCATCGAGTCTGCACCGACACGTGAGAAACACCTGAGCTACCTACTAATCCCATTTACCAGCACTTGGCCCATTGCCTTGAATGTTATGATGTGCCAAGTGCTCATCCAGGCACTTTTTAAAGGATGTGAGGCAACCCACATCCACCACCCTCCCACGCAGTGCATTCCAGACCGTCACCATCCTCTGGGTAAAAAAGTTTTTCCTCACATCCCTCTTAAACCTCCTGCCCCTCACCTTGAACTTATGTCCCCTTATGACTGACCCTTCAACACGGGGAGCAGCTGCTCCCTATCCACCCTGTCCATGCCCCTCATAATCTTGTACACCTCAATCAGGTCCCCCTCAGTCTTCTCTGCTCCAACGAAAACAACCCAAGTCTATCCAACATCTCTTCATAACTTAAATGTTTCATCCCAGGCAACATTCTGGTGAATCTCCTCAGCACCCCCTCCAATGCAATCACATCCTTCCTATAATGTGGCGACCAGAACTGCACACAGTACTCCAGCTGTGGCCTCACCAAGGTTTTATACAACTCCACATGCCCTCCCTACTTTTGTAATCTGTGCCTCGCTTGATAAAGGCAAGTGTCCCATATGCCTTTTTCACCACCCCACTAACATGCCCCTCCACCTTCAGGGATCTATGGACACATACGCCAAGGTCCCTTTGTTCCTCAGAAATTCCTAGTGTAATGCAGTTCATTGAATGTTTCCTTGTCAAATTACTCCTTCCAAAGTGTCTTTTATACACAATTTTAAGCAATCTTTTATGCATTTAGGAATGATTGCTTCAAATAGCAGAGGGAAAGGAATGTTGTAATGGCTTTGAAAGATTTCTCTGATACTGGTTCTATACACCATCTATATGTATCCACAGTATCTTAATGTTCTGGCTAATCTTTAGTGACTCCTGAAGTAGATGTATTATCAACAAAATGGTTAATTATAAGGGGCAGCCATGCGGAAATGAGCAATTTGCATAGATTGTGCTCAGTTATATTCCTGATTCTGGGCGGTGTCTTTTATCCAATTGAAAGTCTAACATAGCTCTTACATTTATACAGCAAAACTGAACTAACACCAAATCAGTGAGGAAACATTATACAATGCCATTCTATTTGCACCTACTGTGTTATGCCTACCTGACACACAGATTTATTTCTGGGAACCTCACTGTGTACATGCAGGAACTTGCTTGCATCCATCATGAGCAGTGGTGAGCTAATTTTTGATGGAATCAAACCTCTCAGGGTGCACAATAATTTCCTGTGGTTGCGCATAGATTCAGCCTGGTTATTAGAATGAATCAAATAACTCAGGGCTGCGGTGATGACGGAGGGAAAGGGAACTGAACTTGCATCAGTAAGTGGGTTGATTTCAGTTCATTGTTATTATACAATGTGAATTCATAACTAGGCCTTCCTTTTCTAAAGGACTGACAGGAGGTGCAATATGGAAACCACTTCATCTTAAAACAGTACACCTTGGCTTATGCTAATAGTTCAGAGGTAAATTTTGCACCTACTAAAATTCTTCAATGTAAAATGCATATTAATGCACAGATTTACATACAAAAATACTTTTTTTTGTAATTGTATCATTGAAAGCTTTTGCTTAAATACTTTTGCAGTGATAATATGTACCACATATAGCAACTATCTGGTAGACATCCATGCTTCATATTTTTCATAGAATGTGACTAGCTGCTAATGGTTTAAATGGAAGTTTGCAGCATTTGAATAAGATTTTCTTTGCATTGAGTGGCATTTGAGTTTCAACCGTGGTAAAATATTCTTTTTGACAGATCAGCTTGCTGATCGTGCTTGTTCGACATCATTTAGCACTGTTTTCTCAGGATCTGCAACTCACGTTAACTAACCAATATAAAACTTCTATATGCTAAGAAGTCTCAGTACAACATACTCTGTTTTGTGCCTCATTATTTCTTGCTTTTCTGCTTGACTTTGTAAAAGAAGCCTTCACAACACACTCCATACCGCAAAGATTATTTAGGAGACACACTTATGATTGCCCTATTTACTCAACTTCATGGCATCCATCCGAGCATAAGAAGGTATCAAAATATGACACATTCCACCTGGGTGATGAATAGTGGCAACCTGTGACAATTTACAGCTTCATTTTTCTTATCTTGGATTGAGGAATGCCGTCAAACCATCTTATGGATAGAATCAGGAACTTGCTAAGAAGAGAATTATAAGTAGGAATTTATATCCTAAAATCTCATGTACAGCACCTTGATCATTAAAAGAAAGTGTCAATTTTATCTGCCTTGTCAGAATTCTTTTTGTTGACTTTTTTGTTACCTACATTTCTCAAACCCCTGTTTAACTTTTGGGCTTTCTTTTTATCTATCTCCTTTCTTTCCAACTTAATTTCCCTTCTTTTTCACCCTCAACATTTTCATCTCCCTTTTATATCCTCATGTTTCTTTCCTCTTTCTCTGTCTGCCTTCTCTTTGCTTCCATTGGCTATCTCATTTATTCCAGACGGAAACATTCCAGATTTGCATTGAGCGCAGTAGCGGGCGTGAAGAAAGACATTTTACCCGTAGGCCACAATGGCAGGTTTTCACACCGTAACGTCCCATTCCTGCCTCATAAATTATGCAGCCACAGTAAACATGCCATCTCGCTGGCAGACAGCCTCCAATTTGTCCTCCATGCAGTTACTTTGCCGCTTCCTTATGCCAGGCTATATTTAAACTGCAGCCGCATGCACACTTCTCAATGCTTGTAGCCCAGGACTGCTCCAGTGTAGACATGACAAAAGCCAAAAAGAGTGCAGCCCCCAATTCAGTGACGCATCCCTGGGACACCTTCTGGACATCGTGGAGGACGGCTGTGATGTCTTCTACCCCCGCTCAGGCCGCAGGAGGCCCCACAGTCTTACCACTCTAGCTTGAGAAGCAGTTGCAGAGGTGGTCAGTGCCAATGCTGCACTCAAAAGTTTGGCCATCCAATGCATAAAAGGATGAATTCATGACGCCAGGGTAAGGCAACTATCTTATCACTCTAAACTCACACTCACAAGCCTATCACACATTCACTGGCAGCTCACTCACTGCCAGCTCAAGGGATGTCACCACTCACTCTCTCACACACAACCTCACATCTCCATCTGGACTCATCTCCTCTGGAGACTGCCTCCTTAGTCCTCACCATCTTAAGGCCACTGGCGCAGGTCAGCATGTAACTCCACACATACCCTGGGATACCCCCCTTCCCTAGTACATCCCTTGCCCTGAGGCCTCTTCCCCTGCCTATGGCCACTTCTCCTTCTTACCAAGCAAGCCCAAGCCGTGCAGCCATTGAAAAGCCACCCCGCTTTACCGCTGGTCTACTAGATAGAGATCTGCCCACGAGCCCGCCTAAAAGTGATGTGGTGTGGCTTGCGAAGCCTGGCACTGATGACTGCGAGTGCTGCTCGAAGCTAGGTCAGCAAACAAACCTCGAAGTTCCAAGTGAAGTACAGCTCACCAGGTGCGCGTTGCTTATGTACAGTTGTGAAATACCTCAGAGTGTTTGCATGATGAGCTGCCCAGATGATCCAGCATGGGGGGATGATTCCGATGAGCAGGGCTTATAATGAGATGCTAAAGTATTGAAACTAGGTTCCCAATGTGCAGCAGTGGGAAACACAGCACACCATCGACAGGTGGCACAGATGATTGCAAACTGCTTTCACAACATTTTAAAACCAATTTTTGGCCTTCTCGCCATATCGTCTGCTCATGACCACCATGATGCCCGCCACCCAAGGGTCTGGACAATTCCGCCCTCAGTTTTTATCAATATCTCTCTCTTTCTCCCTTCTTTTTAGCCCCATGGTTGTGCTGATTCTGAATTTTTTCAGCAAAATTTCACATTATTTTAGATTAATCACCTGCTATCATTGAAACTATTTTCTATGGCATGAGAACTTATTGCATGTTGGTGCTGAAACAAACTTGTTGGGCAGATTCTTGTGCTGTCCCCCATGGCGGGTTTGGTGACAGGGGTCATTTAATGAGGCGCGAGGTTGCGGGGGGGTGGGGAGGTTGAAAACTCTTCCACATTCCCATCTCCACCCTAATCAAGACCTTCATGTCTGTTGCCAAATGAGACCCTTAAACTGCAATGAATGCCCACTTAAAGGCTTCATTCCACCACCACTGGTGTTAACCCAGCGGTGGATGGGGAATTCACTGTGAGAGCCATCCACCCCCCTCCCCACCTTTTATGTCTTGAGTAAATGAGTTCGTTGGTCAACCAAAATCTAACTGCACACCTTCCTATGATCTCTTCAGTTGTTGCTTGCAGGCAATAACAGGGCAAGACTGATGTAAGAATATACAGTGATGGTTTATTGAGACATAGGGCTGAGCACCAGATCATACGTGCTCACTCAGAAACCTCCAGGACTAGATTTACAGTTCCCAGTTGCCCGTGCTGTACAGTGATTTGTCAGTGCTGTCACATGATCAGAACACTTGCATTCTCTTAAAGGGACAGGGACCTCACTTTACCACACCACCCGTTCCCCGTGATCACCAGCCCGTGATTCCCCCCCTCCCGCCATCACTCACCACTGGCCATAGATTCAGAGATGATCCTAAGCCTCAGGACACCATCTCCCCTGACTGGCCGATTGGCCAGCACTCTTGGTGAGCGAAAATTCTACTCCCGTGGTCCTTGATCCTGGAGGAAGGCCTGCCACTGGCCTGTGAAGTGCCTGAGGTGATGTGCAGTGCGCCTTTCCAAAAAGAAGCAACACGGGGCTCTCGCCAGCTCTCCAAGCAATGGCTGAGACTACCATCACCTCCATAAGATTCTGTCCCCTGTCTTGGGGGAAACAAAAAAATAGCTTTACATTATCAATGGAATTGTTTGCTGTGGTTTTGTTGAAATTTGTTATGACTTTTATGGTTTGATTCAAGGCATCTCCAAGGGAAATTGGCAAATGGTGTTTACAAATCTACAAATGAATTTTGTTGCAATCATTTGGCATGTTTATGCTCGACACAATTTTCCTCCTGTATTATTCTGCATAAACAAATCATTGTGATGTCTGTTTTTGAAGTGCAGGTTAATGGCTCCATTGCTGCAAAAGCAAAATCCTGCAAATAAATGTACAATGAGGTACAAAAAGCATTAAAAATGCATCTTTGAACATTTCAAGGCAGGATCCTTCACCCTGATTGAGTCATGCAGTCATGAAATCATCATTTACTTTAATTTCTAATCAATAGTGCAACCTCTTTCCATTAGCACAATATATTGCTAACCCAATCACTACTTGCATAAGATCTTCTTGGTTTCAAGAAAGCTGTACGACTAATTATTTAGGGAATATAATTTATGAGGTGAAACAGTGGCATTTCATGGCAGCAATTAGGCATTTAAAATGTACTAGGAACCAATGTAGAAATAACAAGAAGAAATTTTGTTTGAAGGCAACATTTCTTTTCATCAGGTTGGAAATCAGGTTAGAAGCAATCCGGTTTATATAAAAAAGGTGTTTCTGAATTTAAATCCTAAACCTTTATCATACTTAAGCATGAGATTTATTTAATCATATATTAATATTTTTACAACCTACATGGTTATTTGTTTTGTGAGGTAAAATATTGAATTTTGACTTAAATGGAATAGGTTTAATGGACTTCACTAGAAAATGGTTTGATATTGTGGAACAATTGTATTAAAATTAGGATTTTTTCATAAAGTGGCTTGGTGATGTTCACTGTTTTAGACCATGTCTGCTCCCCTGTGGTGGTTTCTTTTAACTGCAGCAGTAGGTTTTTTTGCTGTTCTATGATAAATATTTTTGCATAATGCTTAGAGAAATTTTTCAGAGTCTTTTGACATAAAATGCATTTCCAATTTTGAAGTGCAATATTTATGAGTGTCTACTGATCTGGATATTTATGCATTTATGTTCAGAAACATAAAAAGGATAAAATCCACAAAGAGAAATCATGGTTAACTAAGCAATTCATTCTTTTAAATATCTGTGGAATAACCAGAATATATATTTCAGTGTTACACATATAACCACACAGTATTTACTCAAATGGTGCATGCTTTTTATTATATTAAATGTTAAATTGTCAAAAATTATAGTTAGTGTAATATTAACTATTTTAAATAGTGTATGAGATAGAGCTCCTTCTTTGAGTGCAGTCTGCAATCTGGGTGCAAACTGCACTCAAAATTGCACAAGATTTTTCAACTGATTTTATTGTTCATGTATCTGCTCAAAATCGTTTGCATAATCACAAATGTAAGATTATCCATGACTGGCACAATCAGACAGTGTTTTAGAACTTTATTTTGCATGAGAAGGTATTCTTGATATACTTAAGAGAGGCAACCAGCTGCAATTTTATAATTATAACTAAAAATGGGCTTAGCAAAAAATAAGTATTTTTATCAAGAGTCTCTAATCCATCATCTGTGAGTAGCCCAATTCTAAATAACTGAAACTGACTTTTGTTGGTGTACAGTAGTCAGTTTCTTAGTAAAATAAATATGTTTTATTATTTGAAAGATTTTAAAGGTGCCTCTTAGTTCTCTGCCACAAACAGGTCTTTGGCAATGTTTTTATTGAATCATGGCTAAGTACTCTGATATTTAGCTATGGGTAGGGTGAGGAGACAGGTCCTGAGTGTACCTCATCTGAAGTGGGGATTGAGCCCTATGCTGTTAATTTTAGTTGCACATTTTAGTTGTCTAGATAACTGAGCTAACTAGCCCACCACCTAAACAATGCCATCTTAATTTTAAGAGACTCTTCAAAGCCTGCAAATGGGTAAAATTAGCAGAAACTTGCCATGGTGATTTTTAAAATGAGAGCATGGTCAGTTTTGTAGGTGGAGTCAGATTCCAGCACAATGCTTTTTAACCAGTGGAAAACATGACAGAATCCTAATTCGCACTGAACGTAACTCATGTTTGAAATTCCTCGATTAAGACAAAAGACAATTAAGGCTGAAGCATTTGCAAACATTTTCAGCTAGAAGCACTTGAGTGCATGATTCATCTCAGCCTCCTCCTGTGATCCTCAGCATCATAGATGCTAGTCTTCAAGCAATTTGATTCACTCCATGTGATATCAAGAAATGGCTGAAGGCACGGGATATAGCAGAGTTTATGGGCCCTGACAGAATCCCAGCTGTAGTACTGAACACTTGTGCTCCAGAGCTAGCCAGACCCTTAATCAAGCTGTTCAAGTACAGCTACAACACAGCTATCTACCAGACAATGTGGAAAATTTCCCAGGTGTATAGTCTGTCCACAAAAAGCAGGACAAATCCAATCCAGCCAATCATTGCCCCCTCAACCTACTCTCAATCATCAGTAAAGTGATGGAAGATGTTATCAACAGTGCTATCAAGTGGCTCTTAATCAGCATCAACCCGCTCACCAATGCTTAGTTTGAGTTCTGCCAGGGGCTACTTGGCTTCAGACCTTGTTTCTGGCCTTAGTCCAAGCATAGACAGAACAGCTGAATTCTAAAGGTGAGGTGAGAGTGACACCAAGGTAGCAGTTGACCCAGAGTGCCATCAAAGAGCCTTAGGAAAATTGAAGTCAATGGGAATCAGGGAAAAAAACCACCAGCGGTTGGAGTCATACCTAGCACAAAGGAAAATGGCTATGCTTGTTAGATGCATTGATGACCTTCTGTCCAACTAAGGTGAGAAAGTAGGTATTCACTGATGATTGCAAAGTATTCAATATCATTTGCAACTCCCAAGATACAGAAGAAGTCCAAGCCCAAATGCAGCAAGACCTGGACAACATTTTCAGGCTTGGACTGATACGTGGTAAGGAATATTCATGCCACATCAGTGTCAGGCAATGGTCACCTCCCATTATCAATGCCCTGGGGTGAGGTCACCATTGACCAGCAACTGAACTGGACAGGCCATACAAATACTGTGGCTGCAAGAGCAGGTCTGAAGAACACTTCCCAGTTAAGAAGACTCAGAACATTAACCCTGTTTCTCTCTCCACAGGTGCTACCAGACCTGCTGAGTTTTTCCAGTATGTTCGGTTTTTATTTTAGTCAGGAATGTGGTGGAATTCACTTATCTGAATAAGTGCAGTTACAAAAACTCAAGTAGCTCGACAGCATCCAAAACAAAGCAGCCGACTTGATCAGCACCCCATCCACCACCTTAAACATTCACTCCCCCCACCACCAATGTACAGTGACAGTAGTGTGTACCATCTACAAATGCACTGCAGCAACTCACCAAGGCTCCTTTAACAGCACCTTCCAAACCCTCGACCTCTGCCACCTAGAAGAAGGGCAACTTACACAAGGGAACCTGCAAGTTCCCCTCCAAGTCACTCACAATCCCAATTTGGAACTATATCATTGTTGCTTCACTGTCACTGGATCAAAATTCTAGAAATCCCCCCCTAACAATGCTGTGGGTGCTTCTACACCATATGGACTGCAGTGATTCAAGAAGGTGACTCATCACTACCTTCTCAAAGCTCTGTTAAATCAAATTTGTGCAACTGTTTCTTTAGCATTCACCCAATTGTTACTAGTTTCCTTTTTGTAACCATAATGCCCAATTTCCACAATAGAGTAGTTTTAGCAATGTTACGTAACTCGTACACCATGCCATATATGAAAATAACAAGCAGCAATGGAGAAGCCGCTCGCCGACTCATCTGTCCTTCCAACTGAAGAAAGTAGATTTGGAGGCAAACAACTTTCAGACAGGATAGAATTGACTCCAAATAATTTAATAGTAATTTTGCAATCAAGGCATCAGTCATGGTTTAGTTGTAGCACTTTTGTCTCTAAATCAGAAGGTTATGGGTTCAACCAGAGACATGAGTATATAAATTAAATAATACTTCAGCACAATACTGAGATGGTGTAAAACATCCCACAACACTTTTAAGACAAAAGCAGTGAAGTCCTCTCATTGTATCCTGGCTACCATTCCTGCATCAACCAACAGCACCAAAATAACGGGTTGGTTGTTGCATTTGCCTAAATTAAAACGGTGACTACACTTCATTGATTGGGAAGTAGCTTGCAGATATATGAGGATGTGAAAGGTGCTTTATAAGTACACGTTATTTCTTTCATATTTGCGTTTATATTTGCTAATTAAGGATCAATACCTTGGCAGGCAAGGATAACTCCCTTTCAAGTCTGAACCATGTCTTTGAATTCATCCTGGACTGGTAAAGTGAGTTTCTTTTCTCTGATGGGCGACATGGTTTTGATTTGGATAATCTAGTTTCTGGTGCCCATAGTCCTGTACTATACATGAGGCAAAAATTCACTACTCAGTTGGCAAAGTCTTCAAAATGAAAATGAAGGAAATTTAGAAAAAATACAGATGTGCTCTTCTGAGGTAGGGTGAGGTGACATTTTCAGCACCAAGCACACAGAACATGATTCCACATCTACACTCTGCTGTCTCACCTATGGAATATTTGATGTAAACACTAGTTACCCAAAGTAGAATATAGTCCTGCTCCCAAAAGCAGCGTTTCTCTTGATGAGTGTAAATAATAATGCAGAAACATTTTTTGTTATAATGCTGAAGCAGTAATTTTGTAGCACAATGCACTGGTTTTCCTATATAGTGCAGAAATGGTAGGACAAAAATTCAAGAGCCCATGATTCCCTATACAGTGACATCCCAGTGTTACATCATATCTAGGTGAGATGCCCAGGTGATGTGATTCCCACATGAAAGAAATATTGTAATAACTTGCACGATGCCAAATATGAAAATTGCTGAAAAAAGACATTTTGTTGAAGCTTTTTGTCATGCACTCAAGAAAATCACAAGAATACCAATGTCAGGGGAAGCAACAACTTTATACTGTATGAAGAGAGACTGCTGATTGGTTGGAAAGTGGACTCTGATTGGTAGAGGTGTAGCCATGGACAATGCACCAGTTAATGGTAATTGACAGTTAACTGCCTAGCATTGTTTGAAATTTAAACCAGGCAGCTTGATTCTGCCTTGAGAAATGAACCAGCAAATGGCTTTCACTTATTTTCTTTAGCTGAAACAGGCACAATGTGTGTACATGTTCGCTCTGCAAAGTACAGAGCCCTGTGTATTGATATATGTAGCTTCTAGTACACGTAAATGTGCCACACTGTGAGCCTGACCATCAATCTTAAATTGGTTGTCAGCATAATTTTTAGTGCACTGAGGATTATTTAGCAAATATTGTCCAATTGCGGAATCGCATCTAATGTTGGACACCGCGTTTTGCAAGCACAGGCTGGTTGGGTATGGTCTGTACCTTGCCTGTTGCGATCACCGGAAGGGACATGCTGTTTGATATGATCTGCCAATGTTTGGCAGTCTACATACCTAGCATCACACTGGCACTGAAATTCATATACCTGACATTAGTATTCTTGCAATTGTCCTGATGAGTGCAAAATGAAAAGCTTCGACAAAATATCTTTTTTCAGCAATACTCAAGTTCTATACTACCAAACAACTATATGCCAAATATCCTCTTGCAGTCAGTTACAGGCCAGCCTAAAATACAGATCCAAGTTTGTTTATATCACAATTTTCTTCCCTGTTTCCTTAATGTCCTATATCTAATTACTTATTTTGGTGTACAGTTCCAAGGACACTAGTCCTCTGCTAACCTACACATGTAGTCAATCTCCATTCATTCTAAACAATGAGAGTTTCCAAGATATTTGACTGCAGGAATATCGCAACTGAGTACAATTTTGCCCTCATTCATCATTCATGCATGCATGCTCTCCCACCAGAAAATAATCAGGAGCAGGTACCCTGGCTGATTATTCCCCACTTGAGGAGACAGAGATAGATTGCCATAGCCTGATGGCTGAGTTAACTGATTTTAGATCAGTGATTTACCTCAGGTAAAATTCATCCAGTCAATAACCTTAATGAAAAAGTTGGTATTGAGTACAAAATGGAATTGCGAGCTGTGTGCTTCAAGTGACTTTCACTCAGCATTTTATCCGTGGAGAGAGAAAGAGAGTTAATGTTACAGGTGAAAAGTCAGACAAACGTTCATCGACCTGAAATGTTGTTAACTTTGTTTTCCTCTCCACAGAAGCTGCCAGACCTACTGTGCACATGCAGCATTTTCCATTTGTATTTCAAGAGTCCACAGTATTTTACTTTTGTATTTGTTGTAGGACGCATTTCATCTCAGAAGTCTCTATGATCTTTCTGGCTGCAAAGAGCCTTATCCTTATGTCCAAACAGGCAAATAGTCTAAAAATACACATTGTCTAGCCTATTACATGGAGACTGGCCACGTGAGTAAGCTAGAGGAAGTGCACTTTTCAAAGGTCAGTGGAGAACACAATACCGAGTCAGCAGGCAGATGCTATGATCCAGGGCCTGATGCACTGATATAGCCATGGTGCAAGTGAGGAGCAGAAAAACAACATGGTACCATTTGCATTGTTAATCATTTGCTACCACTTACCTTGTCATTATATGGTAACCCTTTACTCTCTGCCCCTATTCTGAATCCTTCAGACAATTCTATCTCTGCAGCCACACAGAGGCACATCTGTTTGCTTTTTCTACTGGAATCTACCCATCATAAATCCATGTTTTAACTCCTTAATCATTCCTAAAGATTATTGTATTTCTTTAAATGTAAAACAGAATGTTAGATTTTGTATTACAGCCTTATTCCATGTACCAATAATTGGAAATGTATATAAAATATTTGGGTTTTTCCTGTTTTATTCACAAGGTAGATTTTACAAATTGGCACATGCAGCACTGAACGTTCTGTGCCAGGAATATGAATTCATAAATCTTTCCAAATATCTCCAACAAAATCATTGAAGTAATTTTGCTTTTCTAACTCCAGATACTGGTGGCTTTTGGATGAAAGGAACTGCAGTACATAATTGGTTAATGTGGGAATGAATACAGTATCTCCCACACAGTGATGTAAGGGAACAATGACCCACAAGTAGGGGTCAGTGTGGAGTTGGACAGAGCCGTGTAGCATGGAAACAGCTCTTAGTTTGGACCTTTACCATATATATGTACATAGTTTCCAGTAGTTAATAAATACTTACTGTTGAACTACCTAAGATTACAAATACCTTTAACAAGATCTACCAATCTAAGTCCAACACCTTACAACATGGTGGCAGCGAATGGAACAACTCAAAATCTCGGAGAGACTGCAGGAGAAAATTAAAATCCTGGAAAATAGAAGAAAAAAATCAAAGAAATATTCTGACCTGAAAAGAAGCTCAAGAAGCGAAAGCACAGAAGGAAATCACCAGATTAAAAACTCCAAAGCAAAGCCTGAAAGTATCACAGTCCTTGAAAGGGCGAAATTTAATCAAGGCAGGCAGGAGAACCTGTCGACTCTTCATTACTGAGCTGTACAGAGTGACTGAAGTCTGTGATTAAGGTGACCTGAAATCTGAGCTAATCAGGGATAGAGTACTTGTGGGAGTAGCGGACAGCACCCTCTCAGACATGCATCAAGCGAAGGAAGATCTAATCCTTGAGAAGGCCCCACAGATTGTCAGGCCATCTGAAATCTGTTTGTAGGGGAGAAAACAAGCCATGGTATAAAGTAAGCCCCACTGTCCAGTTAATGAAACGGCACAGAAACAGGGACACTCCAGGCCAAGGCAAGCAATACACTAACCAACTAGTAGAGTGACCAAGCTCACTGTGGAGCAAAGCATTCCACAGACGTGATCAATGTTCAACAATTTCAGCCGAGTGCTTACAATGTAATGGAATAGGACACTGCAGGAAGCTGTGCAAAACCAAAACATCAAAATGCACTTAAGATCCCAAGATCAAGATCAAAAGGACCCACACCATGCTTCTTGGGTGAGGTCAAAGATCCTGGATTTTCATTCTGGAACACAGACATCTTGGTTAATTCCATTTCACAAACTTGAAGTTACACACAGGAGCCAGTGTTATGGTTCTATTGGATAAAGAGCCGTGACTGAGAGACCTCTGCCTACGAACAACAGACACACCACTTTAAGGGCCCGGAGGAACCTGATTTTCGGTCATAGGCATGTTTGTGGAACCATTAGAATGGCGTCATCCATAATCAGTCTTTTTCTCTCTTGAGCAGAGATGCCTTTGTCGCCATAAATCTCCTCAATATGGCAGAAGATGTCAAGACAACCACTGTATAAATTAGAGAGAACTGCAAGTTCCTGAGAGCTCCAGCAAGAAAGATCCTCTTGACTGGGAGTTCAGCTCTGAATTGTCTTTTCTCTTTGGAGACCAGGTTTGTCCACTTTTGTTACAGGTGCTAGAAGCCCCTCATTGATCAGACCGTCAGCCACTCAGATGGTTACCTCGGAACCTCGAGTAGGTGACAGTCAAGAGAGGAAGAATCAATGAGACGAGCCTCAGCTCCCAGCTCTGGCGCCAGTTGGAGAGATAGACCCTGAAATCACAGAGCAGAAGCTGCAATCCCCAGCCAGCTTGACATAAGAACATAAGCAATAGGAGCAGGAGTAGGCCATTTGGCTCCTCAAGCCTGTCCCACCATTCAATATGCCCCAGGCCTCAACTTCGTTTCGTGCCAGCTCCTCATAGCCCTCAACTCCCCAATATTTCAAAAACCTATCTACCTTCTCTTTAAATACTTTCAGTGATCTAACCTCCACAACTCTCTGGGGTAGAGAATTCCAGACATTCACTACAGTCTGAAAGACAAAGTTCCTTTGCACCTGTTTTAAATGAGTGTCTCCTTATTCAGTAACTATGTCCCCTTGTTCGAGTTTCCCCCACTAGTGGAAACATCTTAACATCTACCCTGTAAAGCCCCCTCAGAATCTTGTACATTTCAATAAGATCAACCCTCATTCTTCTAAACTCTAACTAATAAAGGCCTGACCTGTTTAGCCATTCTTGATAAGTCAACCCCTTCATCCCAGGAATCAGCCTAGTGAATCTCTTTTGAACTGCCTCCAATGCCAGTATATCCTTTCATAAATACGGGGATCAAAACTGTACACAGTACTCCAGGTGTGGCCTCACCAACACCCTGTACAGTTATGACAGGACTTCCCTATTTTTAAATTCCAACCCCCTAGCAATAAAGGCCAAAATTCCATTTGCCTTCTTAATTACATGCATGCTAATTTTTTTATGTTTCATGCACAAGAACATGCAGTTCCCTCCGTGCTGCACTTTTTTTAGTGTCTCTCTCCATTTAAGTAATAATCTGGCATTTGATTTTTCCTACCAAAGTGCATGACCTCACACTTTCCTACATTAAATTCCATCTGCAAAGTTTTTGCCCACTCACTCAACCTAACTATATCCCCTTGCAGAGTCCTTATGTCTTCATCACAACATGCCCTCCCACCTATTTTTGTGTCATCAGCAAATTTGGATACATTACACTCTGCCTCCTCCTACAAGTCATTAACATAGATAGTAAATTCTTAAGGCCCTAGGACTGATCCTTGTGGCACTTCACTAGTTATGTCTTTCAACCCTGAAAAAGACCCATTAGTCCCAACTCTCTGTTTTCTGTGTTAACCAATCTTCAATCCATGCTAATACATCACCCTGAATACTGTGAGCTCCTATCTTGTGCAATAACCGAATGCCTTCTGGAAATCCAAATACACTACATTTACCAGTTTCTCTTTTTCAACTCTGCTTGTTATATCCTCAAAGAACTCTAGCAAATTTGTCAAACATGATTTCCCTTTCACAAAACCACGTTGATTCTGTTTGATTGCGTTAAGCTTTTCTAAATGTCCTGCTATTTCTTAATAATAGACTCTAGCATTTTCCCAACAACAGATGTTAGGCTGACTGGCCCATGGTTTCCTGCTTTTTGTCTCCCTCCCTTCTTGAGCAGGGGCAGTTTTACAATCCGCTGAGACCCTCCCAGAATCCAGTGAGTTCTGAAATATTTTGACCAATGCCACCACCATCTCTGCAGCCACTTCCTTTAAAACCCTTGGATGCAGGCCATCAGGCCCTGGTGACTTGTCTGTCTTTAGTCCCATTAGTTTCTCATGTACTTTGTCCCATGTGATAGAGACTGTTACAAGAGCTTTCCTCCCATTAGCTCCTTGCTTACCTAATATCATTGGAATGTTTATGGTGTCCTCCACCGTGAAGACCAATGCAAAATATTGATTTAAATTATCTGCTATTTCCCTGTTCCCCACTATCAATTCTCCAGTCGCATCCTCCAAGGGTCCCACACTCACTTTAGCTACTCTCTTTTTATATACCCGTATAAGCTCTTGCTGTTTGTTTTTATATTTCTTGCCAATTTACTTTCATAATAAAATTTCTCCCTCTTTATTAGCATTTTACTCATCCGCTGCTGGTTCCTAAAAAATTCCCAAACCTCTGGCCTACCACTAGCTTTGTATGCTTTAGTTTTTGATTGGATACTCTCCTTGACCGCTTTTGTTAGCCACGGGTGGTTCATCCTTCTCATCGGGTCCTTCTTTTTGAGCGGGAAAAATTTTTGCTGAAATTGATATGAAATATCTGCTTAAATGTCTGCCACTGCTCATCCACCATGCAGCCAAACGCAAAAGTGAGTTTACTACCAAGCCACACCCTCACAACATGAAAAGTCATCTTCCATCCCAGCATGCATCACAACAAGTCACACAAAAGAAGAAGAGAAAAAAGCACTATAGAGGCAAGCCCAGAGTTCATCTGCCCCGTAAAGAGCGGGATAAACCAACCACCATCTATCATTATAATTGGGGAACCGATGAAGTGCAATTCAATGCCAAAGAACAGAAAAAGATGAAAAGACACCCAGATGACAGAACAACCTCCAATTCAACAAAGTTTACCTGCAGCAACAGAGCCTATCACTCCTCTGACAGTAGTGAGAACAAAATACGGAAGGGTTATAAGGCCTCCAGACTGCCTGAACCTCAGAGATTTGAAGGGGGAGATGGGGGTAGTAGTAATATTGTGAATACATGGGATAAACTGGGATAACTCATAAATAGGTTGGATAATGGCTTGGAGGAAGGTGTAGTATAGGGGTCTGGCACATAAAGGGTTAAGATGGGGCTGGGTATAGTACCACACATGAAGTGATGAAGCGAACACGTGATCCATACCTAGCTGTCAGTATAGTGTTGGAAAGATCCGTGTGTAGAAGCAAGCATGGAGACAGCTCCCACCTTGGACCTTTACTGTACTTATGTATGTAGTTTCTAATAGTTCTAGTAGTTAATAAATACTTACTGGGCAGAATATTCTGCCTGTTGGGTGGGCGGGCCCGACCTAATCTGCGGCGGGTGTGGAGCCGATCCCCGGCGGAGAAGTGGGCCCCGCCGCCATTTTAAGTGGGCCCACCCAGCGTGATGTCTGCCGGGAAGCACTGTGCGCTCCCTGTGCAGGCGGGGGGGATTCCCCAAATGCGAGAGTGTGCTCTCTTGCGCATGCGCATGAAAGAGCGCACATCTTCCTGAGGCTAAGTGCTGCCTCAGGGAGATCGCTGAAAGTTTTTCAAACTTTAAAAATAAAAAAATAAAAATAATAATTTGCATGTCCCCCTCATGTGACAATGTCACATGAGATGGGACATGTTAATAAATTTCACTCAAACTTTAATAAACTTTTTAAAACTCTACATGAAACCTCATCCCGCCGATGGATGAGGTTTCATGTTTTTTCAGAAGCCCACCAGGCAGCTCCTGGCCTGGTCACCAACCTTAAGGTTGGATGGGCAGGTCCTTTAATTGTTTTAATTAGCCTGTCAATGGCCTGAATTGGCCATTGACAGTTTGGCGAGTGGACAGCTGATCTTGCCGTGCCCCTGCCTTCCTGAAGATTTAAATGGGGCGGGATGATGTTGGGGGGGACCCCCGATGTCATCCCGCATAATTTTGCCATCGGCGGGCGGGCCCCGCCTCCTGCTCACCGACGGAAAATTTCAGCCCACTGTTGAACTAACTTAGTCTATAAACACCTTAAAAAGACCTACTGAACTATGCCCAACACCTTACAACAGGAACCACTACTTGACTTTTCCTAAACTATAATTTTGCCTAAATCTTTTGAAAAGTTTTTTTTAGATTTTGTTGGAAGGATTACACATCGTCAGGGACAATCACTTTATTCTAGGTAACTGTGTGTTGTTTTGTGGGCCAGATTTTAAGACCAGAAAGGACCTCAGGAGTTTATTGTCGGTGTGTGGGCATACCTTCATATCGGAAAGCTAATAATCAAATTAAATTTGGAGGACAACTGTGGATCTATTACCAATCTCAGAGTTCAGCAAGTTAAATGTTGGAAGTATTCAGAAGATTTACTGAACACCCTCACTAAAGAAATAGCTGCCTCTCTAATAAAGGTTATTGTGTTATTGAGGTATGATCTGCAGAATGTAGTAAGCAGCCATTGAGCTCAATTTTCTTGTCCTTTCTAGTCCTGATATTATTCATACCAACAGCTATCTAATTATGTCTAATTTCATTAAACTATATTCTTATATAGGTTCAAATATCCAACATTTTTTCTTCTATGCAGGAAAACCATTTTTGAGCCCAATAGATGATTTCAGAGACCAAGTTTCACAAAAGGTCCATCTATTTTAACCACGCAGAAATTTAATTACCAATATAAATTTCATTTGTGAACTAATTACAAATTTTTTCCTGTGACTGCAGAAATCTTTGTGAAATGTCTAGGATGCCATCATAATGTGTGAATAATATGGTTGAGAGTTACTTCATGCCTAAGTAGAATGAGTGATAATAAGTAAGTGTATGTGTAAATGAGAAGATGATAAAATTATTCATGGATGGATCGATGCGCTGATGATTTTCAAATAAAGCACTAAATAATCAAAATGTAGGTTTTCCCCAACTAAGCGACTTTCATTATACACATTCTGTCTTTGGAATAAAACATTTTATGAATTAAACCAAATGTTACTTTATCCAGTGTTAGTTCAATCCACCTTTGGGGAGATTAAAAGGAGCATGTCTGCTTATGACATGGATGTCTGGTGCAGATCATAAAGGAGATTAATTGTTACACTCCCTGGTTCTGCTGCTGCATGAGTAGATAGAGGGCAATGTGAAGCAACTTCTTTAAAATACAGTCAATCCGCTTGAGGGAGTGACTGACACCATTGAACCTGTGGCAGATCCAAATTCATAACATCCATCAATATGCACTGTGCAAGCTTACACATATGGGTCACGACCTTCAGGGGATGACTGTCAGTGAAAACAAAATGGTGTGAATGTTAGAGGAAGGTATCATGGGCGGTTATAATCTGCCCCATTTCCTATATTACAGCAGTAACTACAATTGAAAAGTACTTAATTGGAACGTCTTGAGGTTGTGAAAGGTGCTATTGAAATTTTAATTTATTTATAATTTAAAAAGCTGAAACTTGAGCCTAACTAGATTAAATATATATGGAGCTGTGAGTAAGATATGTTTAAATAACTGGACTCTGGTTGAATGAGCTAAAATGACCATTGAAGAGATAAAAATCAGTGCAAAATTTGATTACGCAATGGGTGAAACCAAAATAAAAAACAGGTTTGTGCACTGTTATCAAAATATTAAGGCCGGAATTTTCCCTTATTGCACTAAGTGCAGTGACGGGTGTGAAAAAAAAGTCATTTTCCTACCAGCCACAAGGGTGGGTTTTTGCACTGTATCGTCTGCTTCCCGCCTCATTACTTATGCAGCCACAGGAAGCACACCGTCTGGCTTGTGGGCAGCCTCTGAATCACCCACCACACCATTACCTTACTATTCCCTCACTCTGGGTGCCATATTTAAACTACAGCCATACACACAGTTCTTAATGCTAGCAGCCCAGGGCTGCTCCAGTGAAGGCATAGACCTGAAAGCCAAGAAGAGTTCATTAATCCATCCCTGGAAAGCCTTTTGGAGGGCTGCCATGATGTCCTCTACCCCTGCAGGAGGTCCTGCAATCTCACCACTCTGGCTTGGGAGGCGGTGGCAGTGGTGGTCAGTGCCAACACTGCACAGAAGAGGTTGGCCATCCAGTACAGAAATAGGATGAATGATCTCATCCATGCCACCAAGGAGTGGCAACCATCTCATCACTCTAAACTCACACACTCAGTAAAGTGATGGAAGGGGTCATCAACAGTGCTATCAAGCAGCACTTGCTTAGCAATAGCCTGCTTACAGGCACTCAGTTTGGGTTCTGCCAGGGCCACTTGGCTCCTGACATCATTATATGGTTCAAACATGGACAAAAGAGCTGAAATCTAGAAGTGAGTGGACAGTGACTGCCCTTGACATCAAGGTATCATTTGACCAAGTGTGGCATTAAGGAGCCCTAGCTCCTTAGCAAAAACAAAGGGCAGAATTTTCCCCCCATTGGGAGGAGAAGTTGATGGGCAGGCACGTGCGGGCACCCTTCTGATTGGAGGCGTGGCACCATTTTACGTGGGCAGGCCAATTAAGGCCCACCCAGTGTGATGTCCGCAGGTAAGTGTTATGCGCTCCCTATGCAGGCGGGGTGGAATGCCTAAAATAAAGTGTGCGCTCTTTCACGCATGCACACGAAAGAGCACACCCATCTCCCTGAGGCTAAGTGCTGCCTCAGGGAGATCGCTTCTACTTTCAAAAATATTAAGAATAGAAAAAAAAGTTCCCTTACATGTCCCCTCATGTGACAATGTCACATGAGTTGGGACATATTCATAATTTCCAAAAAAACTTTATTAAAATTTTTAAAACCCTACATGAAACCTCATCCCGCCTGTGGATGAGGTTTCATGTTTTTTCTACTTCCCTGCAGAGCTCCTGGCCTGCTCACCAACCTTAAGGTTGGATGGGCAGGTCCACTAATTACTTTAATTGACCTGTCAATGGCCTCAATTGGCCGTTGACAGGTCGGCTGGTATGCAGCTGATTTTGCTGTGCCCCCACCTTCCTGAAAATTTAAATGGGGTGCGGTGATGTTGGGAGTTCCGCCTGACGTCACAGCATGTCATTTTATGTGTCGGCGAGCAGACCCTGCCCCCTGCTCACCAACGGTAAAATCCTGCTCAAAGTCAATGAGAATCAGGGGGAAAACTCTCCGCTGGTTGGAATCATACCTAGCACAAAGGAAGATGGTTGTGGTATTGGAGGTCAATCATCTTAGTTCCAGAACATCTCTGTAGGACTTCCTCAGGGTAGTGTCCTAGGCCCAACAATCTTCAGCTGCTTCAACAATGACCTTCCATCCCTCACAAGGTCAGAACTGGGGATGTTCATTGATGATTGCACAATGTTCAGCACCATTCGTGACTTCCCAGAGGCAGTCCATATCTAAATGCAGCAAGAACTGGCCAATAGCCAGGCTTGGGCTAACAAGTGGCAAGTAACATTCATGCCACACAAGTGCCAGGCAGTGACCATCTTCAAGAAGAGAAAATCTAACCATCGCCCCTTTACATTCAATGGCATTACCATGTCTGGATCCCTCACTATCAACATCCTTGGGGGGGGTTACCATTGACCAGAAACTGAACTGGACTAGCCATATAAATATTGTGGCTACAAGAGCATGTCAGAGGCTAGGAATCCTGTGGCGAGTAACTCACCTTCTGACTCCCCAAAGCCTTTCCACCATCTACAAGGCACAGGTCAAGGGTGTGATGGAATACTCTCCACTTGCCTGGATGAGTGCAGCTCCAACAACACTCTAGAAGCTTGCCACTATCCAGGACAAAGCAGCCCATTTTATTGGTATCCCATCCACAAACATTCACTCCCCCCACCACTGACACACAGTAGCAGCAATGTGTACTATCTACAAGATGTACTGCAGAAACTCACCAAGGCTCCTTAGACTGCACCTTCTAAACTCACAACCACCATCATCTGGAAGGACAAGGGCAGCAGACACATGGGAACACCACCAACTGGAAGTTCCCCTCCAATTCACTCACCATCCTGACTTGGGAATATATCGCCATTCCTTCACTGTCACTGGGTCAAAATCCTGGAACACTCCCTACACCACATGGACTGCAGCGGTTCAAGAAGGCAGCTCACCACCACCTTCTCAAGGACAATTAGGGACAGGCAATAAATGCTGGCCTAGCCAGCAATTCACAGGGCCATCACACATTCACTGGAATCTCACTCACTGCCAGCTCAAGGGACATCAGCACTCATTCTCTCACACACAGCCTCATATTTCCATCTGGCCTCATCTCTTCTGGAAACTGACTCTTCAACACTCAACATCTTGAGGCCACTTGCACAGGTCAACACATGCCCCCACATGCACCCTTGGATACTGCCTTCTCCAAGCAAGCCCTAGCCCTGCAGTTGTTGAAAAGTCACCCCCACCTTTCTGCTGGTTTGGTAGGTGACCTGGCCCTGAGCCCCTCTAAAAGTGATGCATTGCTGCTTGTGAATCGTGGCGCTGATGACCGTGAGCACTGCCCGAAGTAAGGTAGGCAAACGAGCCTCGAGGTCCCGAGCGAAGTGCAGGTCGCCAGGTGCACTTTGCTTATGTACCGTTGTGAAACACGTCGGTGTGCTGTCATACTGACATGAGCTCATGATACAGTGTGAAGGGAATATTCTGGTGAGCAGGGCTTATAATGAGATGCTGAAGTACTGGAATTAGGATCCTGATGTGTGGCAGCGGGAATGTGGCCTGCCATTGAAGGGTGGAGCAGATGATCACAAACTGGTTTCATGATGACGCAAAGCCGATTTTTGCAATCTCCCGATATTTTCCACTCCCACCCACTGTGACACCCGCTGCAAACCAGAGCAAAAAATCTCAGCTTAAGGCAGAACTAGGTCACACATACATGAGGTAGGTGCAATGTAATATAAGTGATAGTAAATGCAATCTCTGAGGTTGACTTTAATCGCTCAGGCCTGAGAGGGACCAGGATGGATTTACTTTTCCCTTCATCACTCCTGGAATTTTGATCTGATTTTTCACCTCTCCCTGGAGATTATATGGCAGTTAAAGGATAAGGAATCTCTTGGTTTGATGCATAAAGCACTGAAACTGTGGAACAGGCCAGATGAAACAACCACTTTTTTCCTGTCCACATATAAATTAAAATGGCCATATATATGAAAACAAAAAATATTGTTTATATACTCTGAAGGGAAAAAACACAGTTTGGAGCAGTACTCTTATTTCCCAGTTTTACTGGTGTTTCATTTTAAGGTATACAAGGTCAGTTCAGGCAAGCATTCGCATTTCCTAGTTTTTACTGTTTTTTCCTTCTGGGTAATGTTTCAGAGGATTGATCAAGAGAAAGCAAAGTGAAAAAACAAAGCAATGGGCTGGATATTGTTGAGAAAACAGCAGTGGCAAGAATACTATTCTTCCCCAAGAGACTGGCTGGGAACTGGATGGGCCTGTTTAATCAGGCAGGAAGGTGCAGGGCGGAGCCAATTGAGGGCTTTTTAAGGGCCTCACCCTGCTACTACTGGTATTCGACCAGCAGCAGGCAAGGGGCTCGCCAGCTGGAACAACCTGATAGCAAACCCTGAAGCAAAAACAGAAACTGCTGGAAAAACTCAGCTGGTCTAACAGCATCTGTGGAGAGAAAGACAAAGTTAATGTTTTGAGTCTCTTCAGTGCTAAAGAGAAGTAAAACTGTGATGGAATTTATACTGTTTAAGGGAGGTGGAGTAAGTGAAGCTGGATAGAAGGCCAGTAATAGGTGGGGGCAAAGGAGAGAGTGACAAAGATGTCATGAACTAAAGGACAAAGGGGGTGTTAATGCTAGTGGTAAGGGCTAAAGGAGGTGCTGCTAGTGGCATTATGGTAAGAAAGCAGAATGTGATAACAGCAGAACAAGGGTAAGCACTGAAAAGAACAACATGAACAAATAACAGATGGACCTTGTGGGGGCAAGGTGCGGGGAAGGGAAAATAGATCGAAAATAGGATAAAAGTTGGGAATAAAACAATGAATAAAAATGAAAATAAGTAAAAATGAAAATAATAATGTGGATAAAAAGTTTTGCTTTTATCACAGCAAACCCTGTTGGATTTACCTGCAGCCTAATAGGGGCGACCCTAGTTCTGAGGCACTCTGTGCCCAATCAAGAGACCCAACATCAGGAGGAGGCTGGCCAAGGGAAGCACCCTCCTGCCTTTTCTATTAACCCCTTGTCCCCTCATCAGTGCATCCCTCTCTGGGACCCCCATCCCATCCCACTTACCACTCTCCAAGGGTTCCAGCGGTGACCCCTAATGTAGGTTCCAGTGCAGTACTATCAATGGCCACTGTGCCCAATGGCACTGTCAGTACTGGAGAGCTGCCAGCCTCTGATAGGCCAGCAGCTCTCAGGGGGTGGAATATATGCTGCATGCTGGATGGTATGGCAATTTAATGTCCCTTGTGGAGCAGAAGCCCGGCAGCAGGGTTCCTGCTGCCAATTATGCACTTTATTCCATCGGGGGTCCTGGAGATTGGGTCAACAGGGGTACAACCACTTGTCATTTCAGATGTGGAGACCCCTCCACCCATGTTAATTTTCACTCAATGTGTGAATAATGCACGCCATCATTAATGTGAGAAACTGGTGTTGAGGAAAAGAAGCTCATGAATTGTGAATCGACACAAGTTGCTGGGCAATTTGGACCACTTCGCTGTTAGATTAGTGAAAACATCTCAATCTTAACCTCCTAGTGAGTTTTATGAAGTTGCCTCTTTTGTGCATTAATTGCTCATTAAAAACTGCCACAGATAGCTAAGCATATTAATTAATATGATAATTGTTACTGACTCCCAATGAGGCTCTCTGGTCCAGAAAATGATGAATTAAAAGCGTGGAGTCTTATTTCTTCAGGTAGTAAATTGCTGTTAGAGATTTTAAGTGCCATTTATTTTCTTACTTTTCCTTTCTGTCTTGTTTTTCTTTCTTAATCCAATCTTTTTTTCCCTCTCTTAGGCCAGGATTTGATGGCTCCGCCACGACGTGTCTGCCCCTGGCAGATGCAGTGAGCCATTTAAATTTCCATTCAGTTCGGTGGGACCATAATATCGCGCCAGGCAGGAGCGCCGTAAAATCCTGACCTTAATTTCTCTTTCTTTACTTGATTTGATATTGAGTTAACTTACCTTCCTTCTTTGTCCTTCCTCTGTTGTTTCTGAATTCTTAAATCTCAGGAAATACATTGCTGCTCCCATCATTCACCGAGGTCACAGACACTCCATCAGTTGTCCTCCAGCAAATTCCACTCCAATATTTTATTTTATAAGTAGAACACAAGTTTTTCAGTGCTGGCACAAAACGTACTTGCATACAATGGAAAGATTAGGAATTCTCAAGACTATTTTTCTGTAACCAACAGTAAAACCTATGCCAATTCAGCCATTTATCTATGGTCTGAGTGGAGGGTTGGTATATATTCTTAGGACTTAAACATGTGTCTAGTCCTCAGTCCCTGAGCAGCTTAATGAAAACTCCAGAAAGTAGAGAATGTTGGCTTTCAAAAAATTTGACCTGACAAACATTTGAACCCCCATCTTGCTAGTTTTCCTCACTGAGAAGATTGGAGCTTTTGACACTGTTTATGGCAATATTTAGATCTATCAGAAAAAGCATGATATTTTTATTTTATTGTCAAGAATCAGAATCAAAATGTGCACAAATATTGTTTGAGGCAAATGTTTCATGCAGTCTGGTTCAATCCAGTTATGTCTAAATGTTTTCTGCTATAGATTTACACTTAATATTATTGATTTTTGACAAGAGAGATATCATCATGGTACAGTCAGGAATAATCTTCAAAAGGTGGCATCAGAACAAAACAAGATGCACGCTTTAGGGAAATTAGCAAGGAAATAGATGAGGCTCCAGTCTAAGATTCTGAGGAGGTGCAAATAAGAAGTTGTACCAGGGGATTTTTTTTATATTCATTCATGTGATTTGGGCATCGCTGCCTAGGTCATCATTTATTGCCCATCCCTAATTGCCCTTGAGAAGGTGGTGGTGAGCTGCCTTTTTGAACTGCTAGAGTCCATGTAGTGTAGGTACACCCACAGTGCTGTTAGGGAGTGAGTTCCAGGATTTTGACCCAGCGACAGTGAAGGAATGGTGATATATTTCCAAATCAGGATGGTGAGTGGCTTGGAGGGGACCTTCCAGGTCTGCTGACCTTATCCATCTATATCGCAGTTTTTATGTCTTGGGTAAATGAGTTAGTTGGTCAATCAAAATCTAACTGCATGCCTTCCTATGTTCTCATCAATTGCTGCTTGCAATCAATAACAGGGAGAGACTGATGTAAAAATAAACAGTGATCATTTATTGAGACATAGGGCAGAGCACCAGATCATATGTGCTCACTCAGAAACCTCCAGAACCAGACTTACAGTTCCCAGTTGCCTATGCTGTACAGTAATTTGTCAGTGCTCTCACATGATCAATATCCTTGCATTCTTTTAAAGGGACAGGGTACCTCATTTTACCACAATAGTGGTCATGGGTTTGGAAGGTGCTGTCTAAGGAGACTTGGTGAGTTCTTGTAGATGATGCATACTGCTGCCACTGTGTGCTAGTGGTGGAGGGAGTGAATGTTTGTGAGTGGGCTGCCAACCATGTGGGCTGCTTTGTCCTGAATGGTGTCAAGCTTCTTGAGTGGTGTTGGAGCTGCACTCATCCAGGCAAGTGGAGAGTATTCCATCACACTCCTGACTTGTGCCCAATAGATGATAGACAGGCTACGGGGCGTCAGGAGGTGGGTTACTCACCGCAGGAATCCTAGCTCTTGACCTGCTCTTGTAGCCACAGTATTTATATGGCTAGTCCAGTTCACATTCTGGTCAATGGTAATCCCTAGGATGTTGATAGTGGGGAATTCAGTGGTCGTAATGCCATTGAATGTCAAGGGGTGATGGTTAGATTTTCTCTTATTGTAGATGGTCATTGCCTGGCACTTATGTGATGTGGATGTTACTTTCCATATGTCACCCCAAGCCTGGATATTGTATGAAAGATACAAGGAAAGAGTTTGAATTTTATAGCACTTTTCACAATCATAGGATGCCTAAAATGACTTCACAGTCAATTAAGTGCTTTTTGAAATGTTGTCACTGTCATAATGTTGGGACGTGCAGCATCCAATTTTCACACAGCAACATCCCACAAACAATAAATGAATAAATGATCAAAAAAACTGTTTTTGTGGTCTTAATTGATTGAGGTATAAGTGTTGGACAGGACAGCAGCTCTCTGTTCTTCTTTGACTAGTGGCATGGAATTCGTGACATTCACCTGAGAAGGCAAGCAAGGCCAAACAGCCCATCCAAAAGCCAACACCTTCAACAGTGTCAACGTAGAATATGTATTTAAGCCACAACCTTTGGATATAGAGACAACGGTTCTTTTACTAAGCTTAGACTGATATTCGTAATAAATAATGCCATAATATTCAAAGAGGAATGTGAGATGGGAAATTGTAGGCTAGTTAATTAATCTAGCTTTGGCAATAGAGAACATGTACATTCTACAATATTCTAATGATGTTTATTTAAAGATCCTGAAAGCCATAGGCAGTAGCCATTGTGGTGTTATAATAACAGCATTTACATAGTGCCTTTTATATCAGACTGCCTCAAAGTGCGTGTGATGTGACAACTATCTCACATCTCACTGACACTGGTGTGATGTAGGACATTTAATGAACCATCCCTTTTACAATCGCCTTGGCACACTTCTCACAGTTAGACTCTCAATCACTATGAACCAAAAGCAACATCCCTTCAGTTCTCTGCTTCTACAGAGATCTCATATCCTTTAGGGCCCACAAGGTTCTAGATTTTAATGTTTGCACTTCATTTCTCTCCAAGTCATTGTGAAAGATGCAATAATTAACACCCCACAAGCGAATTGAGCTCCGATTTTGACTTAATGGTTAAATGTTCATTTATAGATTTTAAACAAGAGTAAATAGAGAGTGTCTTTTTCTACCAGCAGTTTATAAAATGTGCCAGCATTAGCACTTTTAGTTACACTCGAACCAGGATCACCAGAATTCTGATAGCTCTCAGGATCCCTCTGTAAAATTTAATTGAAATTAGCCAAATTAACAACATAAGTGTAGAGTAAAGGATTAACATCAGGAGCACATGATACTGATGTAACTATTGATGTAACAATGACGCAATGTCATATGACCAAGAGACAGGTTTGGTGGGAAGCAGAAATATAACCTCATGCAGAGTACTGAGATGTATATAGATCTGTAAATAAACAAGAATGGTTTTTACGAATAACATTCTATGATAGCATTCCTAGGGTATTAGACAAACCCTAAACAAACCCCAACTAGACCCCAATCTCAAGATGAAACACAGTGGATGTGGACAGTGGGCCGAGAAAACCTCTAAGAAATGACTGTATACCAGAAAGAGCTACAAATCCTTGGGAAAAGGACAAGAAGAAAAAAAGATTGAAGACTCACCTGAGAACAGAGCATTGTAGGTGCTGCAGATGCAAGCAGCAACACAGGCCCAGAGTCCAGGCAGTAGTGAGTGCAGATCACAATCTACAAGCCAAACTACTGAAGCAGCAACAGATCCACAGCTTAGGGTAAGCATGGAGTCTACATTGCCACTCCCAGAGCCATTCTGAAGTGCTGAAGGCTCACAACAGGCTCAACACTGGGATAATTGGAGGAAGAGATTCTCCAGATACAGAACAGCTTAAGGTTTGCATAACAGGAACCAGCAGGAACAGGTCAGTACTTTATGCTGTAGGGGCCATAGCAGACAATGTTATAGCAAGACAGGGTGTCGATGAAGCTTCAAGCTAAAATGAGGAAATCCTTCCGGCATTTGATTCATATTTCAGTGTTTGAAATAAAATGTGATCATTAAACAAGTGAAATTTAAGATGAGGCAAAAACCAGGTGAATCTATGGACTCGTGGAGAATTGTGACTCTGAGATCTCAGCAATGAATTAATACACAATTGTACAGTGGTTGGAGTCTTAGATGAAACTCTATCAGAACTACTGCAAATGAGGGAAGATTTAACTCTCACAAAGGCAGTATAAATAGCGTGGCAGACCAAGCTTAGGAAGTTAAATAGAGCAGATGTGCGTGGGAAAGTGATGAGACTTTGAAAAAAAACAAGTGAAGCCATTCAAGACATTGGACAAAAAAGAGAAAACGCAGTGAAGCAAAATCCTGTGAAATCAGGAAAAAGTGCGTCGACCGCCATCTTGAGATGCTCTCGGTGCAGCAGGAAAGCCCTACACAAGCAGGAAGAATGTCCAGCAGGTGGAGCTGAGGGCCACAACTGTAAGAAGATCGGACATTTTAAAGGAGCCTGCAGATCCAAAGTTTCTATAGCCCATAGGAAGAAAGACATAACAAAGAAACCAAGTAGAACCCAAGAAGTGGAAAAGCCACAGAAAAAACAGATAACCTTCATGGGAGAAGTCAAGAAAACAGAAAATAATTACTGGAGGATTAAATTAAAATTTGATAGTCACCCGACAGAATTCAAGCTAGATACTAGGACAGGCATTTCAATATTATCGGACGATGTAAAATGCCATAAAAATATCATGTTACAGCTATCCTCCATCCAGTTGCAAGGTCGACAAGGGACTACACTAAAAGTAATAGGCCAACACTTGGCAAGATTAAGATAAAAGGATAAATAAATTGTGGAACTCCTGTATGTGATAAAGAACCAGGAACTTCATTACTGAGCAGAAAAGCATGTTTGCACTACCCTGACTTCCCCCAGCCCCCTGAATACCCTCCAAAATGCCCGAATACCCTCCCTACCCACTGGCAACCCTCCAGAACGCCCCAGCCAATCCCCACCCACCCCCCCCGCCCGACTACCCTCCTGACACCCCGACTACTGCCCTCAACTCCAGACTATCCTCCTGACACCCCTATCGCCCCACCCCAACTACCTTCACGACCCGCCCCACTGACCACCTGACACCCTCACCCACTGACCACCTGATGCCCCCCACTGGCCATCCAACATCCCACACTGACCACTTGTTCCTCCCCACTTACCATCTGATCCCCCCAACCACCCGACCTCCTCCAGCCACCTGAACACCCCCCCCCCGCCCCCGCCACTGACCACCTGCACCCTTGCCACTGAGCACCCAACTCCTCCAACCACCCAACCTTAAACACATTCCTCCCCACCCCCATCTGTTAAGGAACTCAAATACTTACCTTTAATCCTTAGGTCGGGAACTCCAGCGCATGTGCCAGCCAGCAAATGGCTGCACATGAGTAATTCTGTTTTTTTTTTTACCTTCGTCAGGCTGGGGACCAGCCCTGTGCACCTGCGCAGTAGAAAAGAAACAGAACTGTGCGAAGAGGCAGGTCAGATGACCTGGCAGGGAACGCTATTGTAAGAGTGTGTCCCAAGGAACAGGATACGGGGGAACAGGGAGGAGATACCAAACCAGGGAGGGGGACTGGGAGAGGTCCCAAAACGTAGTTCCAGGTAAGTGATGAAGACTGGGGACAGGCATAGGTTCTCTTAAGTGAGCTTAAAGATAAGAGCAGAGTAATAGGTTCCAAATTCAAGAAAGAACAGCAAACAGCAGACTTTGAGTGAAGTGGGCACGCGAGGGGCCCTAAAGATCTGACAAGGCAACCGAAAGTTGGTGACTCTGTTCCCTATTTTCTCTCTTAGTTCCTTTTTTTAAATGGCAAGGTATGTTTCTACCTTTCAATCCTTAGGAACTGTTCTACAATCTAAGGAATTCTAGGAGATCAAAATCAATGTATTCACCATCATTGCAGCTATCTTTTCTAAAACCCTAGGATACAGGTCATCAGAGCAAGGGGAATTACCACCACTTAGTCCCATTAGTGTCCCCTGTACTATTGTTTTACTCTTACTGATTTCATCAAATTCTTCATTCTCACTGGATCCTTGGTTCCTCTCCCAATTATTTCTGGAATGTTTTTTGTGTTGTCTACTGTGAAGGTAGATACAAAATATTTGTTCAGTGCCTTGCCAATTCCTTACTGCCTTTATAATTTCACCTCTCTCTGCCTCTAATGTGCCCACATTTCTGTTTTCTGTCTCTTGTTAGTCTACTCTCCTGTTCTCTTTTCTCTTTCCTTATCAATTTCTTGTTCTTGCTTTGCAGATTGTAAAATCCTCCCAATTGCCAGACTTAATACTATTTATGCCAAGAATATGAGCCTCTTCCTTTGATTTAATACTAACTTTAAATCATCTTGTTAGCCACGTTTGGAATACTTTTTTCTACGCCTTTGTTTTTGTGCCTTAATGGAATGCACATTTGTTGCAAATCATGCATTAATTCATTATGAATTATTTTTAATATAGTTTTATTTATTGAGTAAAGACAGAGTGTAAAAATAAAGAAATACCCTCCATGCTAAAGAAAAGGAAAAGGAAACAAAATTTAAGAAGAAGAACCCAAGAATGCATAGGAACATAGAAAGAGGAATAGGCCATGTAGCCCCTTGAACCTGTTCTGTCATTCACTGAGTTCAAGAGAAGAAATTTAACCCCCCAAAAATGAGTGAGTTTGGGTTGGGAGGATGTAAAAATGTTAACTACCTGAATCGCGATCCCAACCCCAACTCCAAACCACCCATTTCCAGTCTTAACGAAGGTGGGACAGGAGCCGAGCAACCATCGCTTGCACGAGGCAATTTAAATATTATAATGAGACTCCTTGCTTCATACTTAGTGCTGAATTTTACCTGGAGGTGGTGGCCTGCAACATTTGGCCATTTAATGACTATGCGGCCTTTAATTGGTCTGAGGCAGAGCATCTGCCCCCGTCAGATAGGAAGTCTCACCTCCGAGAAATGCTGTCTAATTAACCAATCCAACAGGTAAATGAAAAGGCACTTACATCCTGGATCCAGCAGCCCATGCCCCCCTTTAGCTATTGAGAACCCCAAGGCCTTGAAAACTTGGCTGACATTGAATTTAGAATGGTGTTTAAGACCAGAATTTTATGCTCCCCTGGATGTGGAGTGAGAATGGTGTCCACTGCTGCGATTGCAGGCAGTCCTGAAGAAGACACTCTGAAGTAGCCTTGAATTTCAGGTAGGTCTGGGTCTCGAGGGGACTAGCTGGCAGGCTCTAGCATTGTGGGTTGGTGTCCAGGATTTACCCTGTGGGTATGGGAGGGGAAACATGGGGTGGGGGGAGGTGAATATCTTGGGGGCCTCTGATGGGCATTGGGCAGAGGGCACACACCCACCCCCCCCACCCCGGATATGATATCACCAGATGAAACTGGGCACTTGGTGCCAGCTTACCCCAATGCAGGTAAAATCCAAGCAGTGGCACAAGAGGCCCTTATGTGGCCATTAATTGGTCACCAGGGCCTCAATTGGGCCGTGGGCAAATGGGCTGCCAGATGCCTCCTCTACTGTGATTAAAATACCCACAGGGACTGACGGGCGATGAGCATGATTCTGCTGACATGGCACCTAATTTTACACTCCACATCCAGGGGAGCATAAAATTCTGGTCTTAAACACCATTCTAAATTCAATGTCAGCCAAGTTTTCAAGGCCTTGGGGTTCTCAATAGCTAAAGGGGGGCATGGGCTGCTGGATCCAGGATGTAAGTGCCTTTTCATTTACCTGTTGGATCCAATGTGCCTGTTTTACTAATTTCCACAATTGGCCACCCCACCCTCAGCCCTTTCTGATCTCCTCCACGAGTCCATGTATCTCCTTCCACCCTCAACAGTTCTGGTCTTCCTCGGCCCTGGCCTGTGATTGCTTCTGGCCCACAATCCCCCCAATCCGGGCCTCCCTGATGCTGTCTCATTCCGTAGCCCAAATATCCACTGATCTAGCTTCCTCAACCCAGCTGCGGACAGAAACCAGGAAATGGAGACAAAAGACATTCAGGTCTTGCCACTGAAAACCTGCTCTTCCAGGTTTCCCAATCTATATCCTCCCCAGCGGTGCCTCACACTTCTCACACTAACATCCAAACATATGCTAATCTGTGATCTAACTCCATAATAAAGTAAAAGAGTGTTGGAGAGAAGCTGAATAAAAAGATGAACAGCTGTGACATTTAGATATGGAGTAAATCAGTTGGTTCACTATAGAGGATATAAGAAAAATTCCAGTGATAGCTATGAATCGAGAGTTGGAGGGGAGAGAGGAACGTGGTCAAATTACAATTACTGAGGAAGCAGTACTGAGCAAACTGATAGAGCTACAGGCTCACAAGTCTCCGAGTCCAGATGGACTTTGCCCTATCATCTTAAAAGAGGCGGCTAATGAGATAGTCGATGCATTGATGTTAATTTTCCAAAATTCCATAGATTCTGGAAAGGTTACATCAGACTGGAAAGTAGCAAATATAACCTCTCTATTCAAGACAGAAGGTAGGCAGAAAACTGGAAACTATAGGCCAGTTAGCTTGAGATCTGTCGTGAGAAAGGTGTTAACTCAATCATTAATAAGGTTATCGCTGGGCACTTAGAGAAACACAATGTAATCAGGAAGAATTAGCATGGTTTGGTGAAGGGGAAATCACATTTAACCAATTTATTGGAGTTCTTCGAAGGGGTAACAGGCTTTGTGGATAATGGGGAGCCTGTAGACATACTGTCCTTGGATTTCCAGAAGGCATTTGATAAGGTGCAACATCAAAGGTTATTGCGGAAAACAGAAGTTCATAGTGTAGGGGGTAACATAATAGCCTGGAAAAAGGATTGGCTGGCTGGCAGAAAACAGAGTATGCAAAAAATAGGTATTTTTCTGATTGGCAGGATGTGACTAGTGGGGTGTCGCAGGGTTGTGTTCTGGGTCCTCAACTTTTTATAACTTACATCAATTACTTAGATGAGGGGAGGGAAGGCATGGTTGCTAAATTTGTAACCAACACAAGGATAGATAGGAAAGTATTTTGTGAAGAAGACATAAGACATTTGCAGACAGATATAGATAAGCTGAGTGAGTGGGCAAAAATCTGGCAGATGAAGTATAATGTGGGAAAATATGAAACTTCACTTTGGCAGGAAGAATAAATAGCAGAGTATTTCTTAAATGGAGAACGACTGCAGAATTCTGAGATGCAGAGGGATCTAGGTGTTCTCATACATGAGTCACAAAAAGTTAGTATGCTGGTACAGCACATAATCAAGAAGGCTAATGGATTGCAGTTCTTATGAGAGGAATTGAACATAAAAGTAAGGATGTTATACTTCAGTTATACAGGGCATTGGTGAGATCACATCTTGAATACTGTGTGCAGTTTTGCTCTCCTTATTTAAGGAAGGATGTAAATGTATTGGAAGCAGTTCAAAGGAGGTTTACTGCATTGATATCTGGAATGAGCAGGTTGTCTTATGAGGAAAGTTTGGACAGGGTGGGCTTATTTCCTCTAGAGTTTAAAAGAGTGAGGGCTGACTTAATTGAAGTGTATAAGATCCTGAATGGTTTTGACAAGGTGGATGTGCAAAGGATGTTTCCTCCTGTTGGTGAGTCCAGCACTAGGGGCACTGTTTTAAAACTAGTGGCCGCCCTTATAGGACAGAAATGAGGAGAAACTTTTTCTCTCAGAGGACTGTGTGACTTTGGAATTCTCTGATTCAGAAGGAGGTGGAAGCGGGGTCACTGAATATTTTTAAGGCAGAGGTAGATATATTCTTGATAGGCAAGGAAATCAAAGGTTATCGGGGATAGATGGGAATGTGGAACTTGAAACACAAACAGATCAGCCGTGATCTTACTGAATGGCACAGCAGGCTCGAGGGGCCAAATGGCCACCTTCTGTTCTTATTTTGTATATTTGTACATTCATATGAGCTAAAACTAAAAAGGAAGACTACTAGATGTTAGAAATGAAATAAAAGGAACATGTGAAGAAGTTAAAAAAGGCGTTTCTGAGTGTGGATAAACTAACAAGGACAATCCAAGGAAAACTACAATTAAGTAGCAGCCCCTGCAGGAAGTCAGAATTAAAAAGGCTACCCAAGAGATTTAAAATTAAAATGGGTCAAATGAAAGAAGATTAAAAGGGAATAAGCCAACCGTCATCTCATTAGAGTCTGTGCGATGTTTACATACTGAGAAAACCAACTATAATAAATGGGTGAAGAGAAATTGGCTGTTGATCAATAAGCTTATGAAAATGGATATGGCTTGAGGGAACATGATACATAAACTTATATTGCAAGGAAATGGGAGTGGATAATTGAGAGTAAGTGCATGCAGTACTAAGTCAGAAATCTAGCTGAGCTAATGCTGGAGCTGAAAGTGAATAATTAGGGATTGGAACTGGATACATCAAACTAACCTAATAGTCATTGTACTGCACTAATAGTCCTTCCATGGCATGTTGTGAAATTGAATTCATGAGGGACCAAGAACACTTTAAGAAGGTAAATTAATATACAAGAGAGAAAGGCTGGACCTAAACCAATTGGGAATAGAGGAACTTGCAAGGCAGATCGATGAAACAATTGAAAATCATTTATACATGTTGGGAAAGTGGGGAGAAGGGCAGGGCATGAAGGAAACTGATTCCCAGAAAGGACAGATCATAGGGTCAAAGATAAATCATAGGTGGGTGTAGATACAGAGGGTGGAGGATGAAATTCAAACTTGGAGAGTGCAAAGAAATGTCAATTGCAGTTTGGCTCCCTGTTATTCATCCCCACCTATTTTCCAATCTGATTTTCCAAATATAACAGCATCAGATAACCATTAGTGTATAGCTTTAAATTACCATGGGCAGAAACCTTCCAGATTTGCACTAAGTGTGGTAGTGGGCATAGAAAAAAACCTTTTACCCGCTGGCTGCAATGGCAGCTTTTCATGCCATATCGTCCCAATCCCGCCTCATTAATCATGCATTCCTGGGAAACAAGTTGGGTTGCAGGCGGGCAGCTTCTCAATCGCCCGCCACACTGTCACCTCGCCACTTCCTCATGCCGGGTGCCATATTTAAACTGCAGCCACGCGCACACCTCTCAGAGCTTCCAGCCAGGACTGCTGCACAGAAGACGTGGCCCCTAAAGGCAAGAAGACTGCAGCCTCTCGATTCAGTGACGTATCCCTGGAATGCCATTTGGGCACAGTGGAGGCCCGCCGTGATGTCCCCTACCCTCGCTCTGGCTGCAGGAGGGGCAGCAACATCATCAATCCGGCTTGGGAGGCAAAGGCAACAGCAGTCAGCGCCAACGCTCTGCAAAAGAGGACAGTCACCCAGTACCGCAAGAGGATGAACAGTCCCCTCCGTTTCACCAGGGTAAGTCACTCATCTCATCACTCTCAACTCACACATTCACAAACTCATCACATATTCACAGGGATCTTACTCATTGCCACTTCAAGGGACATCACCATTCACCCTCTCACACATACCTTCATTGTTCTCACTCTGTCCATGGGACCACTCAGCACATATGCCAGGCATACTTATCATTTGGCCTAGCAGGAGTCCCACTTATACTCTCTCCATCTGTATTCATGCAGGACAAGCGAACACACAAGAGGGAGAGATCGCAGGCAGGTGGAGGAATACCTGACATCAAGGTCCTCACATACTTTGAAAACGGGCCAAACAGCTGGCCGGCAAAGATCTGGACCCTTCCTGTGCTGATGGTGAGGTCGGCAGTGCTCAACCAAGTGAGGATCCAACAGTGCAACATCCATCAGACAACAATGCTGTGAGTGATGTCTCTTGATTAATTATTTCTCCTTGCTTTAACAGGCAGATCTGGGAAATAGCTGAGGCTGTCCATGACCCAGCTCCTTGACTCAAGCGCTGAAGACACCTCAGAAGAGGAATCTGCTGAAACCCTCATTGAAGACCCATCACAAAGCTCACCTGCACCCTCCACCAGCGCAGAAACACACACCTCGGTGGGACTAAACTTTAGAGAAGCCTCGGGGTCACAATCTGGTGACCATAAGATCATAAAATGTAGGAGCAGAAGTAGGCCATTCAGCCCATCGAGTCTCATGACCCCTTAACGCATCCTGGAGAGTGCTGGCCACCACTTTGATGGCCAGAGTTTAGTGCACTACATGGCTGCCCGAAACCTCATCCACTGCTGTCCCACTTCGCCCCACTGGACTGCACGCTGTGCTCTCAGCTCAGGTGCAGGCATTCTCCTAACCCACAATACAAGGCTGCACTCTTAGCTTGAACCATGGAGGTGACTGGTGCAAACCTGAATGATGACATTGCAAGGGGCTCTGAGTGCCTCCCCCAGTGACTGCTTCATGGTCAGTTTTAGCACGGAGATTGTACAAATTGCCCAGTCATCTAATTGTTCTGCAGCCCCCAAAATATTTATTAGCTTGCAGTTTGTGCCTGAGGGATGAAAAGCTCTGGAGCATTTGGTGGCACTTTCAGGCTTCTGAGTTGCTTGAGTGGGCAGATAAGCTAAAGGCCAGACTCCAAGCATATCAATGTGGCTGCATCTGAACTGTCTCAGCTGTGCAGGAATGGTCACTGTATACAAGGTGTCTCTAATGTATGGTCACTTCCCTCCCCGAGCCCTGGAATATGCTTGTGCATTATCATCAACCGCAGTGCAGCCCTTCCAACATGCACCCCCCTGAACTCACCTCAACCGCAGTGCAGCCTTTACACTGGCACTGCACTGTCAGCCAGCTAGGAAAATGCAACTTGCCTGTGCCTTCGCCTGAATGTGCAGCACCTCAATCTTGAGGTCCAACAGGCATCCTTCACGAGCGTTGCTGAACATTACTGTGCACTCACCTCTGAGTTCCCTTCAACATGCAGCTCGCCAGATGCACACTTTATAAATGCTGTTGCGAAACACATCGGCATGCAATCACGCCGACATGGCTGGATGATCCAGCGGAGGGGGCTGATTCTGGTGAGTTGGGCTTATAATGAAACGCAAGTTTATTACAATGAATTTCCTGACATGCAGCGGCTGGAAACGTGCGACAGTGGAGCAGATGACTGCAAACAGGTTTCACGATGTTGTGAAACTGACTTTTGGCCTTCCTGCCATATTGTCCATTCACACCCGCCATGATGCCCGACACCAGTGGGCACTGAAAATTCCGGCCCAATTGAATAGATAGCTTATTTTCATGAAAGCAGCACACAAGGCAAATTAATACTATTCCATTTTAGATGTCACATTAACCATCGCAAACTCATAGCTGTACGTTACTATTATTCTAAAGCCCCTTCAGCCCTCTGTCTAGGAAGGTACGGGAATACCATGACCAAAATGGTATTACTCCTAAAACAAACAAAGAGATGGTTCACACAGTCTCTTTCACTTGGTTCCTGGATCAGCAGGTCTGTCCATCAAAACAGTGATTTCACTATTCATAATCAGGCCTCATACAGACTCAAAACGTTAACTGTATTCCTCTCCGCAGATGCTGTCAGACCTGCTGAGTTTTTCCAGGTATTTTTGTTTGTGTTTCAGATTTCCAGCATCCACAGTTTTTTGCTTTTATCTCACAACAGAAAAATTCAGCTGGATATCATGCAAATCCTGGACGGATCTGAAGATAGGCCAATTTTCTCCAAAAAAAAACATATTTGATCAGTAATAGTATTATGGAAAAATGACAAGTTTTCCTCTTCTTGGACCCAAATTTCTCTATTTATTCCATCTCTTTCCTCTAATTCCATACATATTTTAGGAAGATCAGGAGAAGGGTAACCCTAATTTTAATGTTCTTTCATAGGCTATGAGAATGGTGGTTTGCTGACATTGTCTGGAATTTTTCAGGCCCTTTGAGGACAGAGCTGGGAGGTGGGAATGAGGCAAAATGGCACAGGAAGGTGTCGGAGGGATGGCGATGCTATTTTGACAACAACGGGAAAATTAGCAGATGGGTCAATTAAGGGCCACTCCATAAATAATGAATAATAATAACAACAGAAAATGCTTTAAAAACTCAGCAGGCCTGACAACATCTGTAGAGAAACAGTTAACATTTTGAGTCCATATGACTCTTCTTTAGAGTTAAAGTGAAGCAGAAATGGTGTAGCGGGTGAAGCTGGATAGAAGGTCAGCGATAGGTGAGGGCTGAGGAGAGATTGACAAAGAAATGGACACAAAACAAAGGGAGTGTTAAGGGCTAAAGAAGGCGCTGTTAGTGACATAAAGGTAAGAAAACACAATGTGTGAATAGCAGAACGAGGGTCAGCACTCTATGAAAGAACAGCATGGAACAAATAACAGACAGCTGATAGTTGGATTAAGATAAGAAAGCAATATGTGATAATAGCAGAACAAGGGTAAGCATTGTGTGAAAGAACAAGATGGAACAAGTAACAGCTGGCCCTTTTGGGGGTGGGGTGGGGGCGGTGATAGGGAAAAAAGGTTAGAGAATGGGATAAAGGGGGGATAAAAAAGGGGATAAAAATTAATAAATGAATAAAAATAAATAGAAATAAAATTAAGTGGATAAAAAATTAAAATGAATGTAAAAAAGGAGTGAGGATAGAGCAGACAGTTCATGATCTGAAGTTGTTGAACTCAATATTCAGTCTGGAAGGCTGTAGAGTGCCTAATCGGAAGATGAGGTGCTGTTCCTCCAGTTTGCGTTGAGCTTACTGGAACATTGCAACAGGCCAAGGACAGACATGTGGGCATGAGAGCAGGATGATGTGTTGAAATGGCAAGCAACAGGAAGGTCTGGGTCATGCTTGCAAACGGACCAAAGCTGTTCCGCAAAGTGGTCACCCAGTCTGCGTTTGGTGTCCCAAATGTAGAGGAGACCACATTGGGAGCAGCGAATGCTATAGACCAAATTGAATGAGGTGCAAGTGAAGTGCTACTTCACTTGAAAGGAGTGTTTGGGCTCTTGGACGGTGAGGAGGGGGGAAGTAAAGGGGCAGGTGCTGCACCTTCTGCGATTGCATGGGAAGGTGCCGTGGGAAGGGGATGAGGTTTGGGGGTGATGGAGGAGTGGACCAGGGTGTCCCGAAGGGGATAGTCCCTATGGAATGCTTACAAGGGGGGGTGAGGGGAATATGTGTTTGGTGGTGGCATCATGCTGGAGTTTGCAGAAATGGCAGAGGATGGTCCTTTGAATGTGGAGGCTGGTGGGGTGAAAAGTGAGGATAAGGGGGTCCCTATCATGGTTCTGGGAGAGAGGGGAAAGTGTGAGGGCAGAGGTGTGGGAGATGGGTCAGACACGGTTGAGGGCCCTGTCAACCACAATGGGTGGGAAATCTTGGTTAAGGAAGAAGGAAGACATGTCAGAAGTGCCATTTTGGAAAGTGGCATCATCGGAACAGATGCGACAGAGATGAAGGAATTGAGAGAATTGGATGGAGTCCTTACAGGAAGCTGGTTGTGAGGAGCTGTAGTTGAGGTAGCTGTAGGAGTCAATGGGCTTGTAATGAATATTGGTGGACAGTCCATCACCAGAAATGGAGACAGAGAGGTCAAGGAAGGAAATGGAAGTGTCGAAGATGGACCATGATTAAGATAAGAAAGCAATATGTGATAATAGCAGAACAAGGGTAAGCATTGTGTGAAAGAACAAGATGGAACAAGTAACAGCTGGCCCTTTTGGGGGTGGGGTGGGGGCGGTGATAGGGAAAAAAGGTTAGAAAATGGGATAAAGGGGGGATAAAAAAGGGGATAAAAATTAATAAATGAATAAAAATAAATAGAAATAAAATTAAGTGGATAAAAAATTAAAATGAATGTAAAAAAGGAGTGAGGATAGAGCAGACAGTTCATGATCTGAAGTTGTTGAACTCTATCACAAACTCTGAAGGAAGCTTGATATACTGACAACAATATAAAAATGTAACACCAATGCATAAATTTTTCCCACTTTGCATTATAAGGTCTGTTAGTGCACACTGTATGGGAATTGACTGGGCTATCCTATGCTGAAGGCAAGGACCCAGATTTCTGTTCCAGGGTTGGGTGCGCAGAGATGAGATAATTCCCAGCTCCACAAACCCAACCTTTAAAAATGGCTCCCTGGGCACTGGATTTTCAGTCGGAGGACTAGAATAAGAGTCAGGGCAGGTGACCTAGGAAGAACTAAAGAGAATGCCAGATGTAGAGGCAGCATGGGCAGTAGGCCTGTCTTGGGGTTACAGCATTGTGTACAAGAATGAAAAAATAGCTTAAAATATCCTTCCAGTCCTCACCCCTCACACCCACTCACCCCCATGCACCATCCATGACAACCCATGTCACCTCATGCATTGTGACCCACCCCTAATGTCCCTTTTTAGCACCTGTGCCAAATTTGTGCAAACTAATGCCAACCCATGCTTCCCCACCCACCACCTTGCCAACTCACCTAGTGATAGAGGGATGGAAATTGGAAGCAAAATTGATACATTTTTCCAGGTCTAGACAAGAGCATGAAATGGCACCGGTATAGTCATCAATGTACCGAGAATCCCTTTTCTCTACATTCATTTTTTATTTTTTATCCACTTATTTTTATTTTTATTCATTTAACCTCTTTTTTTATCCCCTTTTATCCCATTTTCTATCCTTTTTCCCCACTACTTCCCCCACCTCACCCACAAAAGGGCCACCTGTTACTTGTTCATGTTGCGTACCCTTGTTCTGCTATTATCACATTCTGCTTTCTTACCGTAATGCCACTATCAGCACCTCCTTTAGCCCTTATCACTAACATTCACACTCTGTTTGTCCTTCTCTTCATGATATCTTTGTCAATCTCTCCTTAGCCCCCACCTATCACTGGCCTTCTATCCAGCTTCACCTGCTCCACCCCCATTAAACAGTATAAATTCCATCACATTTCTACTTCTCTTCAGCTCTGAAGAAGGGTCATACAGTCTCGAAATGTTCACTCTGTTTTTCTTGCCACAGATGCTGCGAGATCTGCTGAGTTTTTCCAGCATTTTCTGTTTTTGTTTTGTGACTTGATGCTTTCTTACAGAGGGAAAGCATTTTTAACAAAAAGGCCTCTTGGCCCAGATTTTCAGTATGATGGAAAAGCTCTCCTTTGTGGCAAAAATAGCAGAAATGCCCGAAAAGCAGAAGTCCCGCCCCTGAACACAGCACTTCCCATTTTCGCGGGACACATTTCGCACATGCGTGGTTAATGGAGGCCGCTGGATTTTGGTAGGCCAGGTGTGTGACACCTGACATGTGCAGATTAGACCAGTAAGAGCAAGTCTGAACTTGGTGGATTTGTTTGGATAGCTAGGGTTTGGATACCTTTGGAGAGGTAAGGTACCCCTTTGGACCTGGTCCTTGGATACCTTTGGTTAAGTCAGGTGCCATTTGGGAGCATTAAAAGTAGAGATGAATGTGCATAAAAAGTGCATAAACTCATTACTGTCAAGCTTATTGGAAATGTCAACAGACTTGTCAAAATAGTGCCTGTCATTTTGATTCATTGCATACGATTCATGCCTGTCAAGGCATTTAAAAGTCCATCCCTTTAAAATCTTTGAACAAAAATGTCTGGAATTTAAAAAAAAAACATTGCTGCTATTTCACTCCGTCTGTTGAAATAAGCCTGAGGGTTTCTGTTACTGGATTAGTGCTGCTTGACTGATTTCACAACCATCCATTAACACAGTTGAGTGCCTGCCATGTTACAATTTGATTGATAGCTACAAAGTGATTTTAGACACCTTGAAGAGGGACTATGAATTTCAATGCTTGTTGTTATCAGGGATTGTGCACCTGAATGAAATGTTTGTTGTTATAAGGCTTTATTTAGTTCAAGGAACGTAAATGTAGTAAATGGGTTTTTATGAATGAGTGTTTTTTTCAACATAGTGAAGCCCACAGAAGACACTTCGAATTTTACTTTCTAAAACTTTATTTTTCCCCTCACTGCATGAGTCCTGAGGTCTGCCCATGGTGGATACTAGGTGAGTTGGCAAGGTGGTGGGTGGGGAAGCATGCGTTGGCATTAGTTTGCACAAATTTGGCACAGGTGCTAAAAAGGGACATTAGGGGTGGGTCACAATGCATGAGGTGACATGGGTTGTCATGGATGGTGCATGGGGGTGAGTGGGTGTGAGGGGTGAGGACTGGAAGGATATTTTAAGCTATTTTTTCATTCTTGTACACAATGCTGTAACCCCAAGACAGGCCTACTGCCCATGCTGCCTCTACATCTGGCATTCTCTTTAGTTCTTCCTAGGTCACCTGCCCTGACTCTTATTCTAGTCCTCCGACTGAAAATCCAGTGCCCAGGGAGCCATTTTTAAAGGTTGGGTTTGTGGAGCTGGGAATTATCTCATCTCTGCGCACCCAACCCTGGAACAGAAATCTGGGTCCTTGCCTTCAGCATAGGATAGCCCAGTCAATTCCCATACAGTGTGCACTAACAGACCTTATAATGCAAAGTGGGAAAAATTTATGCATTGGTGTTACATTTTTATATTGTTGTCAGTATATCAAGCTTCCTTCAGAGTTTGTTCAAAATTGTGCTGAATTCCAGTTCTAATAGGGCTCATATTTCATGATCCCCTGTTTCTACTTTATCTTATGGTATTCTGTTTTTGGAAGGTTATCTGGAAGTTACACCAAGTTTCACATCTATTGGCTCCAAATTGTAATCTTAATTTTGTTTATTATTAAATGTTTGCTCCCTTTCAAACACTTGCTTCTTGTAATCACAAATTTATCCTCATGAAATCTTTGTTAACACTAATTTTAGATGACAGAACTACTGGATTAGAAACTCTTAACATTGACTAATCTCATTGTGAATGTTACTATTACAATCCCCATGGGGAAACCATAAACCAAAATAACAAAATTTACTGAATGACCTCCAAATGAAGAAATTACCAACATGATTCCACTTTTTGTTGTTTTTACTTTAACACTAATCAGAACCAATGCAAATTACATATGCATTAACAGGCAGATAGATACTTCAAATAAAAAGAGTAAATTTTTTCTTTAAATACTTCTTTATACAACAAGGATAGATCTTGTGTAACAACAAGCATTCACATCATTCCCCACACAAATGTGAATTACGTAGCTACACAATTCCAAAATATGCTGCTCTTTGTTCATGCAGGACAGGTCAGGAGTCCTAGCCAACAACAGCTTTCACCTTTGAGTTTCATGGGTATGATTATCATCAGCAACGCACACTACCATGAATTTTCTCACCCTCAGGTCATGACAGTCCTGATAGTGTAGCATTCCAGAGGTCATTTACAACTGAACAGCCAATGACACCCCAGTTCATGGTTTGGCCACTTCCGAGAAAAGATCCAGCCCTTTCACGTCTCCGAGCTATTCACACAGCTTTCCAGGTTTTCCACTTTTTTTAAGACAGCTCACACAGTACCTCTAAGAGCTCATGTCTCATTTTCTGCCAAACAAAAAAATTGACCTCTTCCTGAGAGCAATTTGTTTCTTCTCCTCACAAGAATTTGGCGTTTCTCTTTCTTTGTCTGCTTTCTCTTTGTGTCTGCATCTGTGTGCTGATCACATTCATCTTCAAGAGCCTCTTCTTGCAGCTCTCCCTTGTGTCTGCAGCTTTCCTTTGTGTCTGCCAGCCACATGACTTCTTTCTTAGCTTCATTCCTGGTCAGGGGTTGCTACGTCATATGGACCAGTATTTCTTATTATCTAAGAAAATTGCAATTGATCCCTTTACAATTGATGCCAACTCCTAAAAATCCATTCCAAACATTCTGAAAAACAATTACAGATTCCACAGTCCTTTTAAAGAAATTGCAAATTTTCCTTACTATACTGCTCCTGGGTCAAAGTTCATCACAGTTACCTACTGCTAGCAGTTCTTAGAATGCATGTTAAATCCTGCTAAAGATTACATTTCACTTTCATTTAGCACAGGAACTGTAATTCCATCAGCCTCCTCTCACTGGCAATTTTAGGTACATATGGCACCTCCTTTACTATAATGTTTAAATCATTCTCAATCATTCAATATTATTCAATTTTAATAAATTGCAAGTGAGTAACTATATAAAATGCACTTGCTATTGCTTTTCAGACAAGAAAACCAGGAGCAGACTTTAACTGTTTATTTACTGTCCCCTTTTTGATAGTTTGCTGTACATCTTATTTATCTCAAAATAATGCAGAGGTTACTCTACTTCTAAATCCAAACAATTTATTTATAGAACTTCAAACTATCTCAGAACTTCAACTCACACATGTTCGTAGTTCAGAGCCCAAATCCTTTCTGGAACCTTCCCTGTGTAGGGTCAGTATTTACCTCACTAGCTCCAACCACAGGCTTAAGCAATCAAGCAAGTGCATAAAGACCAGTTACCAGACTAGCATGATCAAACAGATTAAATAAACCACTGAACATTACATTTACCAGCATGCCAAGACTCAAAATTTGGGACAAATGCCTTTGCCTTTCTCAATATTGGTGCCTGGGGATATGTTTTTCCAAATGAAAACTATATACTACTTAACTTCATAGAGTCGTCTTCGTTCTTTTAATGGATATTTTCTCCACACACCACACTCCATCCCAGCTATCCACAAAGATTTTGGGCAGAATTTATCATTGCCCATGCAGGCACCTGATACTCCTGACATAAGGTTAAGTAGTGTATAATGATGTCTGGTGGGGTTCCCGAAGACATTACACCACATCCTGAGATTACTCTAGGCAGGCGTGTGTGAATGTTAGAGGTGTGCCCGCCATCAATTAAAGGGCCTATTAAGGTAATTAAAGGGCCAATTGACATCAATCTTGAGTGGCCATTTAGTTTTACAGTCGGCGCACAGGCAATACGGGCAGGCAGGAATCACGTATTTTCAACTTCCAACATCCAGGTTGGGATATAAGGGTCAGAAGGAATGGAGATGTGAGAAGGTAGGTGTTTGGAAGTGAGTTGTTAGTCTGGGCATTACTGATTAATTAATTAAGCATTCTGTTGATGTTCTCTGTAGTCTGGGAGACTAAAATAGTTTGAGGCTTTTACAGACAGGCCTCTTCATAATAAACGTTAAACCTCGGCAAAACCTAAGGTTAGGAATGGGCATTGTTTTTTTCAGCTGGAGACTCTTCCTCAGATGAGGGGGAAAGGGCAAAAAGGGAGAGGAGGCCAGGTGGCTGGAGGCAGCATCATGAAATCTGCCCTCAAGACCAAGAAGCACAACCTGAAGGGGTTGAAGGCTAACAAGCCTTGCAAGGGAGAACAAGCCAGTGAATATGTCAATACTCTGCCAGAAGAGTCTACAGGCTGAGATCCAGTTACCTTTAGATGACCTGAGGTCCAGTGCCGAAGAAGGATTCGCTTCTCAAGGGAGACAGTCACCTCAATATGTGACATGATAGTGCCACTAGATTTGGGTTCCCACCTACGTAGTTGGAAGTTATCTCGGGGCCTAAAATTGCCCTTAATTTTAATGTCCTGGGTTTGTTCCAGAGGCCTGTTGGAGACCTGCGTGGAGTGTCACAATCCACAGTGCACAGCTGCATAAAGCTTGTAACAGGTGCACTGTTCAAAAGGGTCAACACCTTCGTATAACGCAAGACTGACGAGGACAGCCAAGCAGAACAATCCAGAGGATTCGCAGCAATTGCAGGCTTCCCAAGGATTCAAGGAGCCATTGACATCACACGTGCCCATCCAGGCAGCTGCTGGAGAGCCGGTGGCCTTTGTAGCTTGAAAGGGGTTCCACTCTCTGAGTGTCCAGCTAGTATGCGATCACCAGTAGCAGATCCTGCAGGTTTGTGCCAGATATCCTGGGAGCTGCCATGATTCATACATTCTCTGTCACTCCCAAGTGCCAAAGCTGCTCATAGCTCCTAGATGCTTGGATGGCTGGCTGCTGGGGGACAAGTGATATCCTCTTAAAAGGTGGCTAATGGCATCGATCAGACACCCAAGAGCACCTGTGGAGGAGGGGTACAACAAAAGCCATGCATATTAAGAGGACAATAGGCTTCCTGAAAATTAGGTTTTGTTGCCTGCACCGCTCAGGAGGAGCTCTGCAATATCCTGCGCAACTCATTTCCCTTATTGTAGCTGTGTGCTGTGCCCTGTACAATCTGGCTGTCTCAAGGGGACAACAGATGGAGGGTGAAGAAAGCATCGTGCTCCCAGAATCCGTGAGGAAGATTCTAGTGCTGACTCAGAGGAAGAACCTGCTCAACCACAGGGTCATGAAGATGAACCAGCAATGAGGCAGCTTTTGGAAGCTTTGATTCAAAGGAGTTTCTAGTAGGCCTCCAAAATCAAGACTTCAAATCATTTCCAAGCACCAGGCACTTTATTGCTTGGGGCTCATGAAGCCCTCCTGGCACCATCTTCTCTTGTGCCTTCTTCCGAAATGCTGCCCATTCGATGTCTTTCTGTGAGTTGCAGGCATCCTATCTTACTATCACACAAAGCACAATAAGGGCTTTTGAAAGGAGGTCACATTTTAATACTGATGTGTGACTGCAATATGCAAGATATGAGACAAGTAACAAAGAAAAAGATTTCACCTGTGATAGCTCCTCTGCGATTATAGTGATTTAATGATCCTTTTATGAATGCTATGTATTGGTGCTTTCCCCTCGCTATCTGCTGCATTGGAGGCAGACTGTTGACTGATGCCCCTTTGGCATTGATGACTTTGGTGGCCATTCTCTGGTTGCCGGTGCCTGTAAGGGCGGGAGAGTCCTGTTCAATGGCTGGACACTCCTTAGTTGTAGCAGACTCCTCAGATTCAACGGTCACTGGCAGAGGGGCAGAGGAGCTGCTGTCATCATTAGGAGCACCCTGGGAGGAGCCCCCAGATGCATGGAACTGCAGGCCATCCACCAACATGAGGTTGGTTTGAACCTTCCTGCTCACATTGATGGACGGGCAGCTAGCAGGCTCACTAAGTGCCTTTTACACCTCTTACTTTGGGAGTGCCCTTCTGAGGTCACTGCCAGTGTGTGGGCGCACAGGTCAAACGCAATCCCAGAAACCCCTGATTGAGTTCCTGAAGCTGGCGGTCCATGAGAGTTGCCAATTTTTCGGTGAAGGATGTTGTGCATTCAGAGCTGAGGGTCAACGCAGTGCTCATACTCTGCATGGACTCCTTCATTAGAAATACTATGGCATGCAAACCCTCAGGAATCTCTACCAGATCTTCATATCCAGAATTTTCCACCTAACTGACAACTCAAGAGGCTCATCATCTGTCTGGGTCTCAGCATCGTCCTGGTTTCCAGCAATCCTCCAATTGTCAGAGCCCTGGGGACTCTCTGCCTCCGACAGCTTCTCAAGCAAATGTGACATGTCTTCCTCAGTGTGTTTTTTTTAATTCATTCAGGGATTTGGGCTTTGCTGGCAGGGCCAACATTTATTGCCCATCCTTAGTTCAATTGTCTGTGCTGGAGCACATAAACCCACCAGAGTGTTTGTATCTGAGGTGGCACAAGGTTTTTAAAAGTTTTTTAAAAATTAATTCATGGGATATAGGCTTCATTGGAAGAGCTAGCATTTATTGCCCAGTGGTGGTGGTGAGTTGCCTTCTTGAACCACTGCAGTCCATGTGGTTTGGGTATACTGACCCAGTGACAGGGAAGGTACGGCGATATATTTCCAAGTCAGGATGGTGAGTTACTTGGAGGGGAACTTCCAGGTGGTGGTATTCATCTATCTGCTGCCCTTGTCCTTCTAGATAGTAATGGTCGTGGGTTTGGAAGGTGCTGTCAAAGGAGCCTTGGTAAATTCCTGCAGTACATCTTGTAGATGGGACACACTGCTGCTACTGTGCTTCAGCGGTGGAGGGAGTGAATGTTTGTGGATGTGGTGCCAATCAAGTGGGTTGCTTTGTCCTGGATGGTATCAAGCCTCTTGAGCATTGTGGGAGCTGCATTCATCCAGGCAAGTGGGGAGCATTCCATCACACTCCTGACTTGTGCCTTGCAGATGGTGGACAGGCTCTGGGGAGTCAGGAGGTGGGTTACTCATCGCACTATTCCTAGCCTCTGACTTGCTCTTGTAGTGACAGTATTCATATGGCTAGTCCAGTTCAGCTTCTGATCAATAGTAACCCCCAGGATGTTGGTAATGGGGGATTCAGTGATGGTAGTGCCATTGAACATCAAGGGGCTATGGTTAGATTCTCTCTTGTTGGAGATAGTCATTGCCTGGCACTTGTGTGGTGCGAATGTTACTTGCCACTTGTCAACCCAAGCCTGGATATTGTCCAGGATTTGCTGCATTTGGACACAGGCTTCTTCAGTATCTGAGGAATCACAAAAGGTGCTGAACATCGTGCAATCATTAGCGAACATTTCCACTTCTGACCTTATGATGGAAGGAAAGTCATTGTTGAAGCGGCTGAAGATGGTTGGGCCGAGGACACTACCCTATAGAACTCCTGCAGTGATGTCCTGGAGTTGAGATGACTGACCTCCAACAACCACAAACATCTTTCTTTGTGCTAGGTATAACTCCAAACAGCAGAGAGTTTCTCCCCTGATTCCCATTGATTCCAGTTTTATTAGGGTTCCTTGATGCCACACTCTGTCAAATGCTGCCTTGATGTCAAGGGCAGTTACTTTCACCTCACCCTGGAAGTTCAGCTCTTTCGTCCATGTTTGAACCAAGGCTATAATGAGGTCAGGAGCTGACTGGCCCTGGTGGAACCCAAACTTGGCGTCAGTGAGCAGGTTATTGCTAAGCAAGTGCCACTTGATAGCAATGCTGATGACCTCTTCCATTACTTCACTGATAATCGGGAGTAGATTGGTGGGACAGTAATTGGGCTGGATTTGTCCTGCTTCTTGTGTACAGGACATACCTGGGCAATTTTCCAAATAGCTTGATAGATGCCAGTGTTGTGGCTGTACTGGAATAGCTTGGCTAGGGGCGTGGCAAGTTCTGGAGCACAAGTCTTTCAGTACTATTGCCGAGTATTGTCAGGGCCCATAGCCTTTGTGGTACCCAATGCCTTCAGCCGCTTCTTGATATCACATGGAATGAATAGAATTGGCTGAAGACTGGCATCTGTGATGGTGGGGACCTCCTCCGAAGGGCAAGATAGATCATCCACTCGGCACTTCTGACTGAAGATTGCAGCAAATGTTTCAGCCTTATCTTTTGCACTGATGTGCTGGGTTCCTCCATTATTGAGGATGGGGATATTTGTGGAGCCTCCTCCAGTGAGTTGTTTAATTGTCCACCACCATTCACAACTAGATGTGGCAGGACTATAGAGCTTAGATCTGCTCCATTGGTTGTGGGATCGCTTAGCTCTGTCTATCACTTGCTGCTTATGCTGTTTGGCACACAGGTATACCTGTGTTATAGTTTCACCAGGTTGACACATCATTTTTAGGTATGCCTGGTGCTGCTCCTGGCATGCCGCTCTGCACTCTTCATTGAACTAGGGTTAGTGCCCTGGCTTGATGGTAATGGTAGAGTGGGGTATATGCTGGGCCATGAGGTTACAGATTGTGAATCAGTACCATTCTGCTGTTGTTGATGGCCCACAGTGCCTTATGGATGCTCAGTCTTGAGTTGCTAGATCTGTTAGAAATCTATTCCGTTTAGCATGGTGGTAGTGTCATACAATACGATGGACGGTAACCTCAATGTGAAGCCAGGGCTTTATCTCCGGTGGTCATTCCTACCGATATTGCCACGAACAGATGGATCTGTGGCAGGTAGGTTGGTGAGTATGTTTTTCCCCCTTGTTGGTTCCCTCACCACCTGCCGCAGGCACAGTCTAGCAGCTATGTCCTTTAGCACTTGGCCAGCTCAGTCAGTAGTGGTGCTACTGAGCCATTCTTGGTGGTGAACATTGAAGTCCCCCAATCTGCACCCTTGCCACCCTCAGTGCATCCTCTAAGTGGTTTCAACATGGAGGAGCACTGATTCATCAGCTGAGGGAGGGTGGTACATGGTAATCAGCAGGAAGTTTCCTTGCCCATGTTTGACCTGATGCCATGAGACTTCATGGGGTCCGGGGTCAATATTGAGGACTTCCCGGGCAACTCCCTCCCGACTGAATACTACTGTGCCACCACCTCTGCTTGGCCTGTCCTGCCAGTGGGACAGGACATACCTTGGGATGGTGATGGTGGAGTCTGAGACATTATATGCAAGGTAAGATTCAGTGAGGATGGCTATGTCAAGCTGTTGCTTGACTAGTCTGTGAGACAGCTCTCCCATTTTGGCACTGGCCCCCAGATGTTACTAAGGCAGACTTAAAGCAGGGCCAGACCAGTTAAGGATGACAGATTTCCTTCCCTAAAGGACATTAGTGAACCAGATGGGTTTTTACAACAATCGACAATGGTTTCATGGTCATCATTGGATTTTAATTCCAAATTTTTATTGAATTCAAATTCCACTATCTGCCATGGCAGGATTCAAACCCAGGTCCCCAGAGCATTACCCTGGATCTCTGGATCACTAGTCCAGTGACAATTGCCTCCCTCTAAAGGTGCAGAGGATGTGACACAAGCACATCTGGCTGTTCATCCTTTTACAATGTCAATAGAGGGCCTTCCAGATCATGAAGTGGTCTTGAGGATGATCCATCTGCTGGAGGAAAAACAACTGTGTGTATCCATGAACACTTAAGATTCCGAGTACATGCATTCTGCTAGATTCTGAAATCAGTAATCTATCTAAGCAAAGACTTCTGAATGGACAAACGTAAAGGATTAGTGGATTTCCCCAGTCAGTCTTACACCCATTGCCCTCCAATTCTCATTCCCTCACCCAATCTCATCTGTGTTCACCTCACTTTTATCCTTTTCTGAGAACCCCTGCATCTCTGCGACCAGTGGCTCTTGCTCCACGCTTGCACGCCAGCTCCAGGACTTGCTCCTCCATCTGAGTTCGTGACGTTAGATTTGGGACTCCCCCACCAATTTACCTTCACTCCTAAGCTTTGTGACTTTGAATGTGGAGGCTGGTGGGGTGATAAGTGAGGACAAGGGGGACCCTATTATGTTTCTGGGAGGGAGAGGAAGGTGTGAGGGCGGATGCACGGGAGATGGGCCGGACACGGTTGAGGGCCCTGTCAAACACCATGGGTGGAAAACCTCGGTTAAGGAAGAAGGAAGACATGTCAGAGGAACTGTTTTTGAAAGTAGCATCATCAGAACAGATGCGATGGAGGCGAAGGAACTGAGAGAATGGGATGGAGTCCTTACAGGAAGCGGGGTGTGAGGAGCTGTAGTCAAGGTAGCTGTGGGAGTCGGTAGGCTTGTAATGGATATTGGTGGACAGTCTATCACCAGAAATTGAGACAGAGAGGTTAAGGAAGGGAAGGGAAGTGTCAGAGATGGACCATGTGAAAATGATGGAGAGGTGGAAATTGGAAGTAAAATGAATAAATTTTTCCAGTCCAGACGAGAGCATGAAGCAGCACCAATGTAATTATCGATGTACTGGAGAAAGAGTTGTAGGAGGGGTCCAGAGTAGGACTGGAACAAGGAATGTTCCACATACCCCATAAAGAGACAGGCATCGCTGGGGCCCTTGCAGGTACCCATAGCCACACCTTTTATTTGGAGGAGGTGAGAGGAGTTTAAGGAGAATTTGTTCAGTGTGAGAACATGTTCAGCCAGATGGAAGAGAGTAGCGGTGGATTGTTCGGGCCTCTGTTCGAGGAAGAAGCGGAGAGCCATCAGAGCATCCCATATCCGGTCCATCTCCCGCACATCCCCCCTCACACCACCAAACACATCTTCCCTTCACCACCCCCCGGTGGCATTCTGCAGGGATCGTTTCATCTGGGACACCCTGGTCCACTCCTCCATCACCCCCTACACCTCAACCCCCTCCCACGGCACCTTCCCATGCAACCACAGAAGGTGCAACACCTGCCCCTTTACTTCCCCTCTCCTCACCGTCAAAGGGCCCAAACACTCATTTCAAGTGAAGCAGCATTTCGCTTGTACTTCACTCAATTTAGTCTACTGCATTCGTTGCTCCCAATGCGGTTTCCTCGATATTGGAGAGACCAAACGCAGACTAGGTGACCGCTTTGCGGAACACCTTTGGTCTGTCCGCAAGCATGACCCAGACCTCCCTGTCGCTTGCCATTTCAACACTCCACCCTGCTCTCATGCCCACATGTCCATCCTAGGCCTGCTGCATTGTTCCAATGAAGCTCAACGCAAACTGGAGGAACAGCACCTCATCTTCCGACTAGGCACTCTACACCCTTCTGGACTGAATATTGAGTTCAACTATTTTAGATAATGAACTCTCTCCTCCATCCCCACCCCCTTTCTGATCCCTCCCTTTTTTTCCAATAATTTATATAGATTTTTCTTTTTCCACCTATTTCTATTATTTTTAAATGTATTTCCATCCATTGTTTTATCTCTACCTTTTAGCCTTTTTCAATTCCTTCACCTCACCCCACCCCCACTAGGGCTATCTGTACCTTGCTTGTCCTGCTTTCTACCCTTAATTAGCACATTCCTTAGATAATATCACCACCTTCAACACCTCTTTGTCCTTTTGTCTGTGACATCTTTTGGTTATCTCCACCTATCACTGGCCCTCTATCCAGCTCTACTTGTCCCACCACCGCCCCCCCCACTCCTTAAACCAGCTTATATTTCAACTCTCTTCTCTTTTTACTTAGTTCTGTTGAAGGGTCATTCGGAAACGAAACGTTAACTGTGCTCCTCTCCACAGATGCTGCCAGACCTGCTGAGTTTTTCCAGGTATTTTTGTTTTTGCTGGTTTAAGTACCCAGTACATTGCAGGATTTCCACCTTCCAGACATGCCTACCATCCTGTCTAGTCCCAGGCAGCATTTCAGGGCACAGGAAGATGTGTCAACATATGCTTTTGGCTTTACACCCGAAAGATCCAACAAATGCAAGCCCACACCCGCACATTTATTAAAGGTAAACTATGGCCTTATTACTCACCCTTGCAGAGTGGAGAAGGTCATTCACCGTCTTCTGGCACTGCATCCAGATCCTTCAGATCACCCCCCAGCTGCTGACTAGTGCTGCCACCTCTTGGTGAGAAATGGAGGCCTCCACTTGCTGTCTGGTGGCAGCAATATCTTCCGGCGATCACTGACAGCATTTATGAGTACACATAGGAAGGCATCAGAGAAGTTGGGGGCTGCTTTGCTTCAGGCATCTCCGTGCCTTCTTCCATGGCTTCTGGCTCCTGAGGACACTGCAATCTTCCTGGCACAGTTTCCTAGTTACTTTCACTATTCAGATTAAACTGTAACTTTAATGTTCCTCATCACTCTCTCTCTTACAGTTCTACCTCATCTACATCCCTTCTGTTTTTAAACCCCCTACCTGCAGCTGACCTCAATCAGGCGCCCGCCTTCTTCTCGCCCCCACCCCCTCCATCAGTCAGGGTTGGCCCTCTCTCCAAGCAGGCTTTGCACTGGCCGGCTGTTAATTGGCCAGCCGGTGCATGATCACTCTCCAGTGCCGATCTCGGGTGCTTCCTGTCCCGCTGATCACGCTTGCAGGCGAGCTAAAAATTCAGGCCTCTAAGATGCATTTACATCAGGGTGTAATACCTATATTGTAAAACCTATGGGTCAAAATGAACTGAAAATAAGGGATGCAGCTTACATTTGAGACAAGGTAGAGACATCAATTGTATCTCAACACCTCACCACATCAACTTATGCAATATTAAACATCTGGCCCTTCAGAATGAATTGGGCAAGGAACAAGTTCTGTGGTGTGTGGTAAATGCATAAGGAGATGGCCAAAGAATTGAACTTATTTTCATTAAAAAAATACAGTAAGGAGAGAAGTAAATGCTGAGAAGTATGGATAAAATATACATTTGAAGAGTCTTTAAACGTACATTTTAAGAATAGAATAAGACTTCAACATAAAATTAACAAGCCTGATGGATATGAATTGGAAGAATTCTGTTTCCAAATGTTAGCAGATGTGTTGAACAGGCTTGGAGGAAAACTATGTTGATTAAATCCTTTAAAAATAAATTGGATGGCCATACAGATAAGAACAGTATTTATGGTTACTGGAGTGTAGACATCAAAAACTGACAGTATCAAACACAAGGAACAAGGAAATACCAATTGTGAAATATAACTGGTTAGGGCTGAACAGTAAATTAATAACCTTGCTAATCACATTACTGGCCAGGAGGATATTTTGCAGGGGTTTATCTTCTTAGAAACTGCATTAGTCGTGGATTATGACTCTCAGAAGATTAAAAATGTTGAAAAGAATCTATGGTAAGGTAAATTCCATATAACATAATCTCTGAAACTAAAAGCCTGATGGGCCAAAAAAATTTTCTTCTGTATGAGTTTAAGAGAATTTAAGTCATTGGGCAGAATTTAGCCCTCGAAGGGCAGGTGGGCCCCACCGGTTCGGCGGCGGGCGGGCAGCCAAATTCTGCCGCCGAAATGGGCCCCGCTGCCATTTTGAGTGGGCAGGCCAATTAAGGCCCGCCCAGTGGGCTGCCCAATGGGAAGCACTATGCACTTCCTGTGCAGGGGAGGGGAGGGATTCCCCAACAGTCAAAGAGCACACTGCTCCCTGAGGCAAAGTGCTGTCTCAGGGAGGGCACTGAAAGTTTAATACACCTAAATAATAACAAACTAAAAAAATTATTAACATGTTCCCCTCATGTGGCAATGTCATGCGTGATGGGACATGTTAATAAATATCACATAAAGTTTATTAAAGTTTTTAAAAACAGACATGAAACCTTATCCCGCCAGTGGATGAGGTTTCTTGTATTATCAGAAGCCCGCTGGGGCTCCTGGCCTGCTCGCCAGCCTTAAGGTTGGATGGGGAGGGCCTTTTATTGGGTTAATTAACCTATCAATGGCCTCAATTGGCCATTGACAGGTCAGCGGGCGGACAGCGGATTTCACTGTCCCCCCTGCCTTCCTGAATATTTAAATGGGGCGGGATGATGTTGGGGGTTCATCCCGACGTCATCCTGTGCCATTTTCCCGAGTGTGAGCGGGCCCCGCCCCCAACTTGCCGACAGAAAAATTCTGGCCATTAAATTTAATTTTCAAAATATCTGACCATTTGTTACTCTGCTGCCCAAGCACTTGCACATGCATAAAAGTTGAAAAACTAGCTACTAGTGTGCTAATGTATTCTAATAACAAGGCTAAAGAGAAGGACAAAGAAAGATTTGCACTTTTCATGACGTCAGGGCACTCCAAAGTGTTTTACACCCAGCTAAGTTCTTTTAAAGTGTAGTCACTGTTGAAATGTAGGAAAGGCTAGGTGATAATTCAAAATTTTAATAAAGCTTAAACTGACAAGCAATTTTGTTACTGATTATTAGCAGTCAAGTTAATTATATATTAAGTTGGCACAAAAATCTTGCCTTGATGAATGAGTTGTGGGCTATATTGTGACACAACTTCTAAGCCTTTCAAAACACTGATTAAACCTATTAGAGGAAAATTATGCTAGTCAATTGCCTTTAATACCAGGGGGCTGACAATTCCGTTTGAAAACCTCAATATGTCAGTATGAATTAGATTGGAACTAAATAATAATTTGCCACGAGTTGAGCACAATAGCATCAAATATTAAATACAGTACATTTTTCTGATTGGACATTCAGTGTCAGTCTTTATGAAATTTGTTAACTTCAAGTACACTTTTGTTGCTAAGTGTCAAATCATAATATAATTGCACAGGGTTCATCTCTGCTTACTTTCCATAATTGTGTTGAAAACTTTATTTGATTATGATTGGAATTAATATATCTAAAGATGAAGATGTGATTGCACATTTATCTAATGCACATTGAGCCTCTAATATATTTTGTTTCATATACTTTTTTCAAAATATAAATATAGATGTAAATAGTCATTTTGAACAATAAATTAGGAATAATAAGGAATTGAAAATTAATAAACAATCAGGCCAAGTGTAACAACTCCTGTTGAATAAATCTGCTTGGATTTAACGATTACCTGGATCTGACCCAAACTAATTAAACCAAATGTACTTGAATATAATGAAGTTTTTCGTGTGACCCCTCTCCTACCATTCAAGAGCTCTACCTATTAAAAATTATGCTCATTGGCTTTCCTGACAATTTCAGTCTGAAATACCACTAGAATTTCTCACATTGCAACATAACCCTATTGTGCATTTTAATCTTTAGTAGGTCTTTCCTGTCACCCCAAATATGCCAAAAATCAAAAGGATTAATACTTAACAAACAAGAACACTCAGATGTTATTGAATTCATGGGCAGAATTTTGCCCTCGATGGGTGGGCGGGCCCCACCTGCTCGGCGGCGGACGGGCAGTCGAACTCCGCCACCGAAACAGGGCCCGTCGCCATTTTAAATGTGCAGGCCAATTAAGGCCCACCCAGCGGCCTGCCCAACAGGAAGCACTATGCGCTTCCTGTTCCGGGGTGAGGGGGGAGGGAATCCTCAACTGTCAAAGTGCGCTCTTTCACACATGCGCGCGAAAAAGCACACTGCTCCCTGAGGCAAAGTCCAGTCTCAGGGAGATTCGTGAGAGGTAAGTTAAGTCTAAAAATAGATAAAAATTAAAATTATTAACATCTCCCCCTCATGTGATAATTTCACACAAGATGGGACATGTTAATAATAAACACATAAAACTTATTACATTTTTTAAAAACGGACAAGAAACTTCATCCCGCCAGTGGATGAAGTTTCATGAATAATCTGGAGCCCGCTGGGGCTCCTTGCCTACCTGCCAGCCTTAAGCTTGGACAGGCAGGTCCTTTAATTGGGTTAATTATCCTGTCAATGGCCTCAATTGGCCATTGACAGGTCAGCGGGCAGACAGCTGATTTTGCTGTGCGCCCGCCTTCCTAAAAATTTAAAGGGACTGGGATGACATCGGGGATTCCTCCCGACTTCATCCCGCATCATTTTCCCCTTGGCGAGCGGGCCCCACCCCTAAATCGCCTAGGGGAAAATCCTGGCCCATGTGTGGAGGTTCATACACTTATTCTTTCAAATTCTGCTCCAGATCTATTAATGAGACCAGAGTGCATGAGACCTTGAGGGGCATCTTATGCAAGAACAGCAGAAATTCATATGCATACATTGTTATTAGATTGTCAAGAATTAGATGGATGCACCCAAAATCCTCATAGCAATCTAGCAGATATCACATGGCAAACATTTCCTTAATGACCAAGAAATGAACAGATAAACAAAGTTGCCAACAAATAAATGGATAACATTTTCTCCAATCATGTAGCATTTAAAAAAGTAGAGATCTGGGGGATTGAGGGAGATTTAAATATAAAAAAGGAAAAGAATACAAGGGAAGTGCGAATAAAAGGCATTCAATTCAAGCCACCCATGTCCCATGAAAGAATAAAGGATAAAAAGATAAAAGCTGCGAAAAAATAATACCAGAGAAAGCTTGTGCGGCAAGACAAAAGATTTTTAGAAATATCTTGACAGAAAGATGGTGATTACGAGTAGGCCTTTTAATGACAGGTATGGTATGACGGGTGATAATTGTCATTGAAAATCAGGAAATGGCAGACTCACTAAGTAGTTATAAAAACAAAAAATGCTGGAAAAACTCAGCAGGCCCGGCAGCATCTGTGGAGAGAGAAACAGAGTTAACGTTTTGCGTCCATATCATTCTTCTTCAGATCTCTGAGTTTTTCCAGCATTTTCTGTTTGTATTTCAGATTTCCAGCATCCATATTATTTTACTTTTATTTTAGTTACTAAATAGTTACTTTGCATCAATCCTCACAGAAAAGGATGAAGATAAAGTAGAAGGGATGCAATGAAAACTAAAAATAAACAAGGGGAGGAAAACTAACTAGATTTAACTAAAACATGGTGATGGAGAAACTGATGTTATTCAAGATGGACAAATCTCCAGGACCCAATGGTTGCCACCCCAGGGTATTAAAAGAGGGAGGTGAAGAAACTGTTGATGTGTTAGACATGATCTTCCAAAACTCATTTCAGGAATTGGCCCCTTTGATTGCAAAATTGCCAATGTCATTCCACTATTGAAGAAGGATAAGAGACATAAACAAAGAAATTATAGGTCTATTAGTTGAAAGTCAATTGTGTAAAACTTACAATATCTGTGAAAGGGACAGAGTAATTGAGTGTTTGGACAAATATGAGCTAATCAGAGAGAGACAGCATGGACTTGTAAAGGGTAGGCCGAGTAACTTTCTTTAAGGCGATAACTAAGGTGGTAGATAAGGGAGTGTCAATATACCTTATTTATACGGATTTCCAGAAGGAGTTTAATAAGGTTCCACATAAATGACTTAACAAAAATGAAAGCATAGAATTGGAGGCAACCTAGCTTGGAGAGAGAATTGGTTTGAATGTGAGAGACAAAGATTTTAATTGACAGTTGATAAAATGTGGCGAGTGGTGTCTCTCAAGGATCAGCACAGGGACCTAAGCTTTTCACTACATTTAAAAATAACTGGGAGGAAGGAATGTTGCACTAGATATCTAAGTTTGCTGAATAAACTAAGTTAAACGGCACAGTAAACAGTATAGATTTTAGCAGAAAGTTGCAAAGGGCCATTGATAGATTTAGTGAGCAGATAAAACCGTGGCAGATGGAATTGAATGTGGGAGAGTGTGAAGTGATCTATATTGGAGTTAGGAAAGATAAATTAGGGTATTTTCTGAATGCTGAGAAGCTAGGAACTGTGGATGAGCAGAGGGATTTAGGGGTCTAAGTACAAAAATAAACCTCATGAAGAGGTAAAAAGAAATATTTGAACAGGCTAATGGAATTTTGGACTTTAAGAGGGCTGAAATACAAATGGGTGGAAGTTACATTACAGCTGTTCAGAGCTCAGGGTAGACTACATCTGGGGTAATGGGCTCAGTTTTAGGCACCTCAATTCAAGGAGGATTTATTGCTCTTAGAGAAGATAGAGTTCACCAGAATGACACCAGGGAAAAAATGGTTTCATTATGAGATTGCTGTAACCTGTATTCCCATGAGTATAGAAGACTTAGGGGTGGTTTATTTGAGGTGTTTAAAATAATTGAAGGATTTGAAAGGGTGGATAGGGAAGAACTATTTCTCGTGATAGGACAGTCCAGAAGAAAGGGACATTACCCTGAAATTAGTACTAGGCTATTCAGGAGAGAGGTCAGAAAGGGCTTCTGCACACAAAGAGTAGTTGAAATAAGGAACTCACTCCTTCAAAAATAGTACTTAAGGCTAAGAAAATCCTCAGGTTAGTGTCTTAGGCCCAACCATTTTTGACTGTTTCATTAATGACCTTTCCTCCATCATAAAGTCAGCAGTGGGGATGTCTGTTGATAATTACACAATATTCAGCATCTTTCATAACTCCTCAAATATTGAAGAAGAGCCTGAAGAAGAGTCATATGGACTCGAAATGTTAACTCTGTTTTTCTCTCCACAGATGCTGTTAGACCTGCTGAATTTTTCCAATATTTTCTGTTTTCGTTTCAGATTTCTAATATCCGCAGTGTTTTGCTTTTATCCTCAAATATTGAAACAGTCTGTGTCCAAATGCATCAATAACTGGACAATATTCAAGCATAGGTTTGGTAACTGGCAAGTAACATTCACAAATCACAGGTGCTAGTTATTGACCATCTCCAACAAGAGAGAATCTAACCATCTCCCTTTGATGTCCAATGGCATTACCATCAATGAATCCCTCACCATCAACATCCTGGGGGTTACAATTTACAGAAACTGAACTGGACTAGCCATATAAATGCTATGGCTACAAGAGCAGGTCAGAGGCTGGGAATTCTACAATGAGAAACTCACCTCCTGACCCTCCCCCACCAACCCCCCCCACCACCCCCCCCCCCCCCACCCCCCACCGCCCCCCAAAGCTTGTCCACCACCTAGAAGGCACAAGTCATGAATGTGGTGGAATACTCTGCGCTTGCCTGGATGAATGTGTATTGTTCAATTGTTCAGTGTTTGATTATATGAGTCTGTTGACTGTTGACTGCTCACTGTGTATGATTAGTTAAGCCTGGGTGAGGCCACCTAGAAAAAGAAACAAAACTGAGACAAATTGCTGTAAACATGAGAGCAAACATTTTAAAACTTTGAATAAAACTCCTGGACACATAGAACCTGGTGTATCATCTCGGAATATCCCCAAAGCATAAAATACAACAACTGGTATTGAGAATGATGGAGAATATTTTAAAATTACTGAATCCTGTACCTTTCCTTTTTCCCTGGGAGATCCACCCATGCCGTGAGATTGATGGATTTTGGGGTTCAAGGCCTACCTGGTCACAACAGGTATGGACAGTCCACAGGTAGGAGCGATCTAAAAGAAGGTAAGGCAAAATGCCAGCAGATATTTGAGCAGCTCGTAGAAGACATGTCTACATTTGATACAGCGGGAAGTGCTCAAAAAATACTTTAGGCCAAAGAAAAGTATGATTATTATTTGGTATACATTCCACTAGAGATACCAAAGAGCCTATCATGGTCAGATAGCCTCAAACATGTGCCCAAATTATGGATAATTGATGCATAACTCCATGTCCAACTTGAGGGAAAAAGTGTAACTCATGCTTAAAATGAAATCACTGCACAAAGGCATGATGGTCGAAGAAGAAGACTTCATCAGTTTGACAGGTGGAAGAGTCTCTTCCTGAGAGTGAAGAATGGCATGTGTATACCATCATGAATGGTAAAGCACCAGGTCATTTTAAAGTTTGCTCAGTCGAGATTGTGGGCATCTCAGTATCACTTCTCATAAATGTTAGTGTGAAAGTATATAGAGTGACAAAGTCTACCATAGATATATTTCTCAGACAACTATTATTATGATTCTGGAAATGATTATACTTTCAATGCACTACAAAAACATCACTTTAGACAGATTCACGTTCTACATAGCCAAAGGCCACGCCCCCAAAAGAGGGTAAGCCTTTTTGATACATTTGGCTTCAAACATGAAGACCCCACCAGAGCACACATTAATCTGATTGATGACAGACTATGCATACCAGTACCCTTCCTTATTTACTGGAACTTGGAACATTAAAGGGTACTTTCATGCTCCTGGCATCAACATGTCAATTTTGCCAGTTTCACGAAGGTTGAGACGGTTGCCATTTGCAATCCGTGCCAAAGTGTCACGGGCTGAAAAGATGAGAAGCAGATAGTATCATTGAGCAAATTGACTCTTCACCATGGCTGTCGAACCTAGTCATTGCACGATGCAAAAATGGTGAATTTAGACTATATATGGACCTTAATGCAGTCAACAAAGTAATCATTTCAGATAAGTATCCATGTCTTATGATCCAAAAACTATTGGCAGCATTTCATGACTCCACAGTCTTCATGATGCTCAACATGTGGCAAAGTTATCTCCAGATACCATTAGCAGAGCAAAGCCAATATCTTACAGTTTTTTTAACTCATGAAGGTATGTTTCAGTACCGCAGAATGTCCTCTGGATTAAGCTCAGCCCCTGGCGTATTACAGAAAATCATTTCTTCAGTCTCATCCGAAGTTGATGTAGTTGTTATCCATTGAAGGGACAAAGCAGAACACAATCAACAGTTATCAGCGGTACTCACTCAACTTGCACAACACAATTTGATGTTCAACAAGGACAAAGCACATTCGAGGCATCTGAGATTGACTTTCTAGCACATAGAGTGACAGCAGCTGGAGTAAAGCTTACACATGACAACTTCAAAGCCAGTCACACACTTGTGACCAGTTTAAAGTGAGAGTTGACATCGTTCCTCGGTAATACCAACCTTCATCAGAAATTTGTTCCAAAGCATACAGGAATCGCGCAGCTTCTTCAGAAACTGCACAATAGGAATGGATTTTTGCACAGCAAGCATGTTTAAAATGTTAAAGGCAAGGTTAGCATCTCAGCCAGTCATCACACATTTCAATCCACATGCAGAAAGGTATGTCACAACAGGTACATCAGGAAATGCGGTTGAAACTGTAGTTTCACGGTCCATTGAAGGAAGCGAATGACCAAACACTTCTTTGTCATGTGCATTGTCAGAAACTGAATGGAAATACTTTATTGGAGAGCAGGAAGCACTTAGTCTGTATCTATGTTTGTGAACATTGGCACATGTATCTCTACAGTAGAAAGTTCACTCTTTACTCTGATCACTAAGCACATTGTTAGCCATTTCAGGATCTGGCCATCAACCTCTATGCATCTACAGATGATCAGATCGTCTTCATCACTACAACTTCAAGGTCAAATATCTCACAGGCTCATGCTTCCGAGTTGATCACACAGAGCCACAACCTTCAAATTCATCTCAATGCCGTGATCAGAAACCTTTAAATCTCAAAGTTTACTTCTGTACTTAGAGAAAACTGCCAAGCTAAACTCGAAGAAATGACCTTATGTACGTGTTTGTTATTTGGTTGGGTTAATTTAAAATAGGTCTTTTAGTTTTATGAAGGTGTGGTGTTCAATTGCTTTTGTTTGATTATGTGAGTCTATTGACTATTGACTGGTCACTGTGTATGATTTGTTAAGCCTCAGTGTGGTCACTTAGGGCTGAATTTTACACTGATTCAGTGGGCCCCCGCCCCACCCAATTGGGCATGAAATTGTGTGAGATGCCGTCAGGCAAGTGCCGATGTCATCTTATGTTCATGCGATATTTCGCTCGGCAGGTGCGCACAAAAGTCAGAAGCGCGCCCGCTGACGATTAAGAGAGCAATTAAGCCCAATAAAAACGTAATTGTCTGTCATTTTATCTAGCCTATCCAATCTTACATTTGGCGGGCGAATCGGCCAGGCGGCCTTTGCATTTTTCAATAAACCTCATTCACCAGCGGGACCAGATTTCCATGATGAAGTAAAATGTAAATAAATTTCTGTGGACAGCATTTTCATAAGCTAAATTTTCAGGTGACTGATTATGATGCATGGACACCTTATTTCAGTTTTCAAACCTTTATTTTTGCTGTTTCAGGTCTTCAGCTCCCTGAGGCAGCCCTCTGCCTTCAGGGAGTTTTCTGTCACGCTGGTCGGCACCCATGTTGACGTTATCGCCCGCCCTCTTCCAGGCCACCCCGGCAGCACTGAGCTTTTCAGCGTGCATTTCATGCTGGCTGGCCATCAATTGGCCAGCCAATGAGGAATCACAGTCGGGGGCCAATTGCGGTTGGTGGCCCGTTTCCTGGCTTATCCTGCACTCGCCAATCCCGCCCACCCACCCAGCTAAAAATTTAGGCCTTAGAAAAAGAAACAAAACTGAGGCAAACTGCTGTAAGCATGAGAACAGGTATTTTTAAGCATTGAATAAAACTCCAACACACAAATAGAAGCTGGTGTATCATCCCTGCATATCACCAAGCATTAAACATAACAGAGGGCAGTGTCACCAACACTCATGAAACTTGACATCATCCAGGACAAAGCAGCTTGCTTGACTATAGTAAAAAGATGAAAGCAAAATACTGCAGATGCTGGAAATCTGAAACAAAAGCAAAAATTGCTGGAAAAACTCAGCAGGCCCGACAGCATCTATGGAAGGAAGACAGAGTTAATGTTTCGAGTCCTTATGACTCTTCATCCAGCAAAATACTGCAGATGCTGGAAATCTGAAATAAAAACAGAAATTACTGGAAAAACTGAAATTGCTGAAGATGAAGAGTCATATGGACTCGAAACGTTAACTCTGTCTTCCTCTCCACAGATGCTGTCAGGCCTGCTGAGTTTTTCCGGCAATTTTCGTTTATGTTTCAGCTTGCTTGACTAGTACCCTATCCACCAGCTTCAACCTTCATTCCTTCTAACACTGTGCACAGTGGCAGCAGTGTGTACCATATACAAGATACATAGCAGCAATTCGCCAAGCCTCCTTTAACAGCAGCTTCCAAACACATAACCTCTACCCCTAGAAGGACAAGGACAACAGATATATGAGAACACCACCACCTGCAAGTTCCCTTCCAAGCCACATAGCATCCTGACTTGGGACTACATCATCATTCCTTCACTGTCACCAAGTCAAAAACTTGGAACTTTCTTCCCAACAGCATTATGGGTGCAACTTCAACTGATGGACTGCAGACTTTCAAGATGGCAGTTCACCATGAGCTTCTCAAGAGCAATTAGGGATGGGCAACAAATGGTGGCTTTGCCACCAATGTTCACATTCCATGAAAGAATTTTTAAAAATTAGAATTTCAAAACTGTGATTGATAGATTTTTCTTAGGCAAGGGCTTTAAAGGTTAAGAAGTAAAAACAGGTAGATGCGGTTAAGGTGCAGATCAGCCATGATTTAATTGAATGGCAGAATAAACACAAGGAGCTGAATGGTGCACTACTGTTCCTATGTTCCTTGAACCAGACAAAAACCTTTGCCACAGTAGGAAATAATGTAAGATTAATAGAGGAAGGCAGTTCCTCTATTTGGTTTGATGGAACTAATCATCTGATGTGACTCTAATCTGAAACATTCCAAATATGTATTCTTAAAAATTAATCCAAATCAGCTTGCTTCAGGCTAGTTCAGATTGGTACTGACAATTGTTGCGGCACCGTGCTGGGAGCATTGTGATAAGCGGGAGTGTCTGTCAGAAAGAGAAACATTGCAATAACTTGTTGCCATGAATCTTTTACTTTCATTGACTTTATGCTGGCAGAGCTAACAAAATACCTCAAACGAAGACAGAAAGCGCTGAAGGTACACAACAAGTCAGTCAGCATCTGTAATGAGAGAATATTTCATCATGGCTCAGAACTTGGCTTTAATTCAATCTGCTGAGCGGGAATAGGGCAGTTCAACAGTTAACATTTTTTAAAAAGTCAACTTGCCGCTCTATTTCCTCCAGAAACTGACTGACCAGCTTCTTAACTCCAGAGCTGACTAAGATCAGAAGCACAACCACTAGAAATAGGTGATTGCCTTCTAAAGAACATCAAGTAGTTGTCCAAATACATCATTTCGAACCATTCATCGTTTTAACTACAATACGTAGATCTAGCCAGCAACAAATCTAATTTTTTATTCATTCATGGGCAGTGGGCACTGCTGGCTAGACCAAATGTATTGCCCATCCTTAATTGCCCTTGAGAAGGCAGTGGTGGGCTGCCTTCTTGAACCATTGCAGTCCCTATTGTGTAGGTACACCCACAGTACTGTTAGGAAGGGAGTTCCAGGATTTTGACCCAGTGCCAGTGAAGGAATGGTGATATATTTCCAAGTGAGGATGGTGAGTGACTTGGAGGGGAACTTCCAGGTGGTGGTGTTCCCAGGTGGTTGCTGCCCTTGTCCTTCTAGGTGGTAGCAGTCGTGGGTCTGGAAAGTGCTGTCTCAGGAAACTCGGTGAATTCCTGCAGTGCATCTTGCAGATGGTACACACTGCTGCTACTATCCATTGGTGGTGGAAGGAATGACTGTTTGTGGAAGGGCTGCCAATCAAGTGGGCTGCTTTGTCCTGGATGATTTCAAGCTTCATGAGTGTTGTTAAAGCTGCACTCATCCAGGCAAGTGGAGAATATTCCATAACACTCCCGACTTGTGCCTTGTAGATGGTGGACAGGCTTTGAGGAGTCAAGTGATGAGTTACCCACTGCAGGATTCCTAGCTTCTGACCTGTTCTTGTAGCCACAGTATTTATATGGTTAGTCCAGTTCAGCTTCTGGCCATTGGTAACTCCCAGGATGTTGATAGTGGGGGATTCAGTGATGGTAATGCCTTTGAATGTCAAGGGGTGATGGTTAGATTCTCTCTTGTTGGAGGTGGTCATTGCCTGGCACTTGTGAGGCACGAATGTTACTTGCCACTTGTCAGCCCAAGCCCGGCTATTGACCATGTCTTGCTGCCTCTTCAGTATCTGAGCAGTCATGAATGGTGCTGAACATTGTGCAAACATCAGCCAACATCCCCACTTCTGACCTTATGATGGAAGGAAGATCATTTAATGAAGCAGCTGAAGATGGTCGGGCCTAGGGCACTATCCTAAGGAACTCCTGCAGTTATGTCCTGCAGCTGAGATGACTGACCTCCAACAACCATCTTCTTTTGTGCTAGGTGACTCCAGCCAGAGGAGTGTTTTCCCCCTGATTCCCATTGACTACAGTTTTGCTAGGGCTCCTTGATGCCACACTCAGTCAAATGTTGCCTTGATATCAAGGGCATTCACCTACTGAGGAAGACCAAGTGACACAAGCTTCACAACCTGATTAACATGACTGAAAGCTGCATTTAAAGGGGCACTCACCTGTTGGTGCTTGGATCATTTTGGTCTGTGTGCCATAGTGATCAATGTATTTCCAAGCATGTTCTGAGATTCCAGGTTGTTTTTTCTGATTATTTTCTGCTTACTTATCCTCATTAAACACTCAGTGCTTATGATGGACACTACTTTTACTTTATTCCTTTGGATGGATGAACAGTTGAAGGAAAAGAAGCAGCAGCAAGCAGAAGACAAACAGCAGCTGGGCCCGTTTGAAAACAGCTGGTGAGGTAAGAGTTGTTTGTAGAAGGCCTCACCCAGCCCACAGGGTCCATATGCGAAGAATTACTTCCTGGATATTTCTGAGGAGCAACACAAGAAGAGACTGTGTTTTACAAGGCAGACTGTTGCTAACCTTTGCAAATTATTGTAGCTGCAACTGCTGGACCAGAGGGCCACACTTTGCCTATGACTGTCAAGTCACTACTGTCCTTAACTTCTTCACCAAAGATTACTTCCAGAGTGGTGCTGGAGAAATCACCCAGTATGCAGTGTACAGCTGCATCAAACAGTGGACCACTGCCCTCCTTACCAGAGTAACCCAATACATTACACTTGTAATGTACACCAACAGACAGAATGAGAGAGCTCTGGAATTAGTAGAAGTGATCAACTTCCCTCATGCCCAGAACGCAATAGATAGCACTCATGCAATTATCAAGGCACCGGAAGACAAACCAACAGCTTATGTCAACAGGAAGGGTTCCCATTTTGTCAAATATATTCAATTAGTGTGCAATCACTGCAGAAGAATAACACAAACCTGTATCCATATCACTGGCTGCTGTCATACTGCCCTGATCCTGTGGCACTCATCAATCTCTCACACTTTTTCACCCTTCCAGCCATGTCCAAAGATAGCTGTTTGGGGACAACTGTTCTTGAGGATGTCCTTCCATATTCCCAAAAATTCATACATAAACTTGCCTATGAGGTTTTTGGAAAGTCACCAGGGATTCTTCAAGGATAAAAGCAAAATAATGTAGGTTATCTGAAATAAAAACAAAAAATGTTGGAAATACTCAGCTTTCCAAATGGTCATGGATGTGAAATCTGTTAACTCTGTTTTTCTCTTTCCTGTCTTGCCTAATATTTCTAACATTTTTCTCTTTAAGGACATCTGGATAGATCGCTCGACATCAAGCACCAACAGCTGCAGCATGTGCAGCTCTGCCCATTGCTACTTTAAAATTGCATCAGGGTTCTGCTGATATCATAAGTCCTGATTTGCATGACATAATGAGACACCCAGCTGTTTTCTGCAAGTTCTGCTGTTCATTAATGCCACCACTAAAGGACTGAATTTTTAGCCCCAGAGAGGGCAGGAATGGAGGCAGGCATGCAGGGAATTTTGCACCATCGACCAGTGTGCCAGTTCTCTGGCTCCATCCCACCCCTGAGATATTTTCCTGGAAGTGGGATGGGGAAGGTAGGAAGGCAATTGAACTGTTTACAGGTCCATTAAAGTCTTTTGTCAGAGGCTAACTGCAATTTTGCAGTTGAACTTCAGGTCCCTGCAGGTGTTGGGAGACAGTTCAGGCCTGGATGCCCTCCCCCAACAATCGTGGCTTGGCTGCAAAGGCCTTTACTTATTTTAAATTTGTAAAGGTTGGAGAGAGGATACATTGATTTTGGGTTGCCCTCTCCCTCACTTACCTGCAATGGCATCCTGCTGCTACTTCCAAGCTGGAGAGCCTCTGATTGGCCCTCCAGCTTTCAGAGCCTGATAATCATTCTTAACTGGACAGTAAGCCCACCCCCTGGCCATTAATTGGCCAATTCACTGTCAAAGGTTATGGGGGGCAGACAGGAATATGGAGTTAAGGCCACAACCAGAACAGTCACCATCTTATTGAATAGCAGAGTAGATTTGAAGGGCCAAAAGGCCTATTCCTGCTCCTATTTCTTATGTTCTAATTTGGGGAAGCTCACAGGTGAATGACTGTTCTTCAAACAGTGTGGACTTCCAGCCCCATTTCAGCCTGACAGCAGAGTTCTGAAGAGAAAATCCTGCTCAAAGTGTCAACTACCAGGGCAGCAGCGGAAAAGAAGCGGTAAATTCTGTGCACCAATTTCCACTGCCCTATTCCAACTGCTCGTCAAGAGAAACATCTGTCTGATTTTGTCTAAATATCTATCATGGCAAAACTGCCCATTTAAACAATTTGGTCAGTAAATTTAAGATATCTACAGTATAACTGCAAACCAGAGACTCTCCTGAACTTTGTTTTATACATGTTTCAATACATGGCAGAACTATAGAGATTAGTTTGCATTAAGTTACCAACTGTTCTTCAATGTCTGGATTTAAGCCCAGACAAAAATTATGCAAGTGTTGTTCTGAAAGATATTAAAGCTCCTGAGAAAAACTAATTCAGATAGTTACAACTTAGATTCCAACGTAAAATCCCCCCAGGTTGACATTAATTAAACAATTTGATTCAATGAGCCTGAAAGGATAGCTGATGTGGGAAATAATGAAACCATAGTGTTCCAATAGGATTATTTCCTTCTCAGGCTAATGATAAGATGGACTTTCAAATTAATGGATAATAGTGCATCAGTGTATTTTTAATTTTCCCTTAAAAGAGTTGAAAATGGACTACATTTTTATTTTAAGTAAAGCTGTTTTTGTTGAGGCTATCACAAAAACACATTACAGTGCAACTAATGATGTTCACATATGACATATAAAGATTTTAGTATATAATTATTGGATATCATACATAACAAGTATAATCTATTTCATAGTATAAGGATAGCTGTAAACAGCCAAACATTTAAGTAAAAAATAGGTTTGCCTGAGGTAAGAGTCAAATGAATTCATCCTTATATCAGGGACATAATTCATTCCTATTCAAACACTAGGCCAGTGGCACATAGACAGCCAGTGGAGAAGAATTTTTTTACACAAGTATGCACAGTTGCATATAGAGGCGATCTTATCAATTCAGTAATTTCTCACAAAAACTAAATCTCAACCTAATTGGTGGTAGATCTTTGAAAAGCCATGATTAAATTTATTATTTACTATGGAACATTTTTGTCAAGTGTAAACTTGTCAAGGCACATTTAAGGTTAAAAATTAGCATTGCTCACAGAAATGTTGCAGTTTATTTATATTTATTTATATATATATATATATATAATATATATATATGTTTTTATAAATCACTGAGAAGGTGGTCGTGGGCCTACTTGAACTGCTAAAGTCCGTGGGGTGAAAGCACAATAATAGTTCCATTTATCTGTAAGTAAATGCTTGTGTGCGGGGCCAAGCCATTCAATTCAAGCTCAAGCCTCTTACATAACTTCAAGTATGTGTTTAATTATCAGATCCTTTGGATTTAACAAGGTTATGTAAATTCTGCTTGGTCCATATCAATATTTCAAAGATATTTTTATTAGCATATTCTTTTTCAACCTCTGAAGAGAGATAGCTTCTGTAGTTCGTGAAGAAAGGAAAAAAGAACCTATGCACACAAAAATTAATTATCGTATAGTTTAGCATGGAAGTTGCAAATTACTTAAGCTTTTCTATTACAATGAAGACTACGTAAGTTTAACAATTACTGTAAAAATGTTACTGCTGCTCTTCACTTGTTCTGGTAATATTTAATAAATTTGTTTACGTGTTAAAAGGCAGAATCATCCCAGATTTGCACAAAGTGCGGTAGCAGGCAGGGGAAAATCCGTTTTACCAGCTGGCCACAATGGCGGGGTTTCGTGCCATATCATCCCATTCCCGCCTCATTAATTATGCAGCCACAGGAAACATGCCGTCTCACTGGTGGGCGACCTCCAATTTGTCCAAAACTTACCTCACTGCTTCCTCACCTAGAGCACCATATTTAAAGTGCAGCCACAGGCACACATCTCAATGCTGACAGCCCAGGACTGCTCCAGTGAAGACATGGTCCCAAAAGTCAAGAAGACTGTCGCCCCCGGATTCAGTGATGCATCCATCACGATGTCCTCTACCCTTGCTCTGGCCTTAGAAGGCCCATCAGTCTCATCACTTCAGCTTGGGACACAGTGGCAGAGGTGGTCAGTACCAATGCTGCAGACAAGAGGTTGGCCATCCAGTGCAGAAAAAGGATGAATGATCTCATCCGTGCTGCCAAAGCAAGGCAACCATCTCATCACTAAACTCACACACTCAAGCCCATCACAGATTCACTGGCATGTCACTCACTGCCAAATCAAGGCACCATTCACTCAAACACACCCTCACATCTCCATCTGGCCTCATCTCCTCTGGAGACTGCATCCTCAGCCCTTACCAACTTGAGGCCGCTTGCACAGATCAACATGTGCTCCCACACACATCCTGGGATACCCTGCTTCCCAGTACAGCCCTCACCCTGCAGCATCCTCTCTCGCCTGAGGCCACTTCTCCCCCTTCCCCAAGCAAGCCCCAGCCCTGCAGCCATTGGAAAAGCCACCCCTGCCTTACGGCTGGTCTGGTAGGCAGAGACCTGCCCGTGGGTCCTCCTAAAACTGATGTCATGCTGCCTCCGAAGCCTGGCGCTGATGACCATAAGTGCTGCCTGAAGTAAGGTAGGCAAACAATCCTTGAGGTCCCGTGCAAAATCCAGATGCATGTTGCTTATGTACAGTTGTGAAACATGTCAGCATAATTGCATGCCGAGGTACCCACATGATCCAGTGTGGGGGGATGATTCCAGTGAGCAGGGCTTATAATGAGATGCTAATATATTGAAATTAGTTTCCCGATGCATGGTGGTGGGAAACGCGGCATGCAATTGATGGGTGCAGCGGACAATCCCAAACTGGTTTCACAATGGCATGTGACAGATTTTTGGCCATCTCAACATATTATACCCCACCCACCGCCACCCATCATGACGCTCGACATCAAAAGGACCAGAAAATTTTGGCCAAACTCTAAATCATATTTTGTTTAGTCTTATATGCTGTCCTCTCAATATAGGGAGAATCCCATAAAAGAAGGGGGTAGAATGATTTAGAACCTAAAAAAGCTCTTTCTTCATTAACTAAACATGCTGCATGTGTTATCTATAAGCTAAATATTTCTGGCCCATTGGTGATGTTGCTTCTGCATTTTACTTGCAGTGGGAAACATTGTGAATGGGCTTCACACTATGGCACGCGGACATCAATTAAAATAATTTAGATGCCAATTAACTTGAATTTTATGGTGCATTTGAAATTTTATGAATGGCACATGGGAACCACAAGGCTTCAGAGTACCAACTGGTTAAAGGAAGCGAGAGTTCAGAGTCCCTCTGTTAGCCAGCCATACTGAGAGGCAATGTGCAGTGGAAGGGAGGGTGGGGAATGGAGGTCATGGTGGACAGTGGCAGAATGGGGGTAAAGGTGTCAGTTCTGACAGATGTCGGCGGGGGGGGGGACTATGAAGGTGTCAATGCTAACAGGGGGAAAGGGCATAATGCAAGGTACACAGAACGCCAATCGCACTTCCTCCCAATGGACTAGCAAGGGAAAGGTTTTTGGTGAGAGGACTGCAAAGAACACACAGGGGAGAGGGAGATCCCAGCTGGCACATAATCAATCCATTCAGTCATCATGGCCCTCTCTCAGGAGGAGGAGCAGCTCAAAGGGAGAGAGGACCAGGCACTGGCAAGGACCCAGCAGGGGTGCAGGAGCAATAAGAGGGCCTGACTCCAGATGGGCACACTGGAGATAGGCACAGAGGAACACGCCATTATCCTCCCACACGAGTAAGAGACTATCTCCTGATGAGAGTCTACTGTACATGTCCCAACTATCTCAAGATTTCCAAATGGCAGTGTCAGACAGAAGCTCTCCAGGGAGGCTGTCACTGATTTATGTTTGTTTCAGAACAAGCTGAGACCTTTGGATTTTGTGGACATCAAATGCCAATGGTCCTGAAAATCACCATGGCTTTTAACTTCCAAGTCTCTGTCTCTTTCCAGGGATCTCCCAGACTCCATCCCATTGATGCATCAAGGAGGTGATCAATACTTTGTTCAAAAGGGCTGGTGACAAATGTGTGATTCTGGACCGATCCTGACAGTCAGGCAGTGACTCATTGGGTTCAGGGCCATTACTGAATCCCCTTAGATGCAAGGTGTCATCCACTGCATGCATGTAGCTATCAAGTCTCCCACAGATCAGCCAAGAAACATTCATCAACAGGAAGAGCCTCCATTGCATCAATATACATCTGATCTGTGATCACCAGAAGCAGATCCTTCAGCTGTGTGCACGGTTTCCAGGAAGCAGCCATGATGTGTACATAGTTTTTGACAGTCCCAGGTGCCAGAGTTTTTCAGGTCCTCGTGAGCCTTTGGGGATGGATTCTTGGGGATAAAGGCTAGCCATTGAAGTCATTAAATAAAAACAGAAAACACTGGAAAACCTCAGCAGGTCTGGCAGCATCTGTGGAGAGAGAAAGAGTTAACATTTTGAGTTTTGCACTCAAAGCGTTAACTCTGTTTCTCTCTCCACAGATGCTGCCAGACTTGCTGAGTTGTTCCAGGATTTTCTGTTTTTATTTCAGATTTTCAGCATCCACAGTATTTTGCTTTTACCATTGAAGTCATTGCTACTCATCCCTGTGAGGAACCCTCGCACTGCAGCAAAGGAGAGATGCAATATCTGCCCCGAATTACCATCTAGCAGGCCATTGGTTGCTAAAGATGAGATTCAGGTGCCCAGACCAATCCAGTGGAGCCCTTCATTTTGCCCCACAGAGTCTTGTGGATTGTGGTGATCTGCTATGCTCTGCACAACCGAGCACTTCAGAAGGGGGTGCCCTTGAATAACGAGTACATCATGGGTCCCACTCCTCATCCGATGAGGAGGATGTGGAGGAGGAGGCTGATCAGGCAGGTCAGGATAAGGAACCTCTTAGCACCTATGGCAAGGAGAAATCAGAGATATGCAAAGGAGGCTTGGAGCAATCTCATAGATAACCTTTTCTTGTGACCTGGATGTCCCTTCACAATCTGTGCAATAAAAAAATATCTTTATGCAGATCTGTTGTTGCCCTTTTCATCTCTAACCTATATTGATTACAAAGTCTAAGCACCTGTGAATCCCAAGTGGGTCTAGGTTCCCTTAACTCACCTACATGTGCTCCTATATAGTGCCACCCTTGTGCTTGCAGCTGAGGTTGAGGCAAGCTGCTGATCTGGATGCCCTGTGGTTTGTGATAACCTCTGTCCTCTGGCTGCCTGAGACCTTGAAAGCCCTGACATGCTGTGGGACACCCAGACAATTGCGAAACCCTCCTCTAGCATCGTATCCACTGGAGGTGATAAGGTCACTGGCAGAGGGGCTGAGGAGTTGCAGTCCACACTCAGGGCATTTTGAAATGGACATCCAGGTGTGGAAGGCAGCCACCCCTTCTCCCTTCCAAGGCAGACTTGCACTTCCCTGTTAACCTGAGAAAGACAGGTACGCAGATCTGTGTACATCTCCAGAATGCACTGACTGTTCTGCTGGATCTGGATCTTCCTGTGGGTTGCCAACCTTTCGATGATGGAGGAAGTTTTAAGCACGTCTGATATATGGCAGCAATCAAGCCAGGATGGACTCATCTGTCATCTGCGCAGGGTTGCAAATAGACTCAGGCAGTTCTGTTAGATATTCCCTTACCTTTCACTGCAGCTCCAGTAGGTGCCATGTTGCCATAGACTCCAGAGACCCACCACCTGCCTGGGGCCCAGAACGGCCTGGCCTCCCGCTGTAAGTGACCTCGGTTGTCATAGCTACTTGGATGCATCACCAGGTTGTGATCGCAAATCTAATTATGGACGCGTACCCGCTGATGTGAGAGTCTCTGCATTAGTGGAGTGCGGGGCAATGATGTGACACTGCACTCTCTGAGGATGCCTCCTTCTCCTCAGGGGTGGATGGATTGTCCCTGCTCTCTCCAGCTGTGGGTCCTTCAGGAATTCTGAGATCTGCATGAGAGAACACAGGTACTGAGGGGTTAAGTGCTCTCCTCATCCCAACTTTGCCTGATGTGGGGTTCCACAAGTCCAAAGGTAGACACATGAGTGTTGTGCCTCATGTGTCTACCAGATATACCTTTGTGTCCCTGCAGTCATTCACTCACTCCTTTCAACTCTCCAGAGGTGTCCAGCCATCTTGGCGCTCTGTTTATTATTGTGTTCCCATTTCTCTTGAAAGCAGAAGGATAAACATTGATAATCTTCCCACGAGGACTAGCACAACACTTAGCTGGTGGCTGCCCTTTGCCCTGTGATAGGGGCCCCCTCATAGTGTTGCTCTCCAGGGTTGTGGTGGGTGTCAGCAAAGACAGGAAGGTGCCTCTCTCTGACTTGTAGACATATATCTGACAGGACATGCAGCTGCCACAGCCCCTTGGCACCACCTGGTACTCACTCCCTCTCCACCTAGTGCATCTTCTCATAATCTGACACACAAGCCCCAAAGAGGAAAGCGATATGGAGAACTCACCCTGGCAGATCAAAGGAGGTCCTTGGCCCACTGGTGGCACTGCACTGCATCCAGATTCAGGGGGTTACCCCATGGCTGATGACCTCCTCTGCATTCACTACCCTGGCTTGCTTGGTCAAGTGGGCCAGATTCTTCTTTTGTCCCTTGGAAAGAGGATCTCCCGCCTTGCCCTTGCAGCCTGGGGGAGAACCTGCAAGGTGGCATCACTGAACTATGGGTCTACCTGGTGCCTTCCATCTGTCATGGCTGCAGCTCTCAGTCAGCTCCTTGTGTCCTCTGTTCTCATGGAGGGGTTCATGGGTCTTCTGTTCTGGTGGCGGAGTGGGGGGAGTCTTCTGCAATGTTGCTGAGGCAAACAATTCTAAGAAAGCAGCAGTGTACGCAAGGCTGGCGGCCCTTATCGATTTCACCCGCACCTGCCTTTGAGTCAGCTGACCCTGCCATTGGCACCTCATTGTCTGCCCCTGCTTTTTGATTAGACGGATGCCACGCATCCAGTTAGTTAATTATTTGGCCGTCACATGATCATGTTCAGCTAGCCGCATGACACTTGAGAGCGAACTGTGACATCCAAACTTAAATATAGCCCTTAGTGTTTCAGTACTCTTATTCCTGTGAAACATATAGCCAACTCGCTGATTTAGCACAAGTATCCAGTCTTCAGCTCCAAAAATGATGTACAACCCTGAAATTAGATATTTTCAGAGTAAGGGAGTGTGGAATGAATTGTAAAAAAATATGCACATCAAGAATAGCAGAAAATAAGATTAATGTAAATATCCTCCCCAGATGCAGATGTTTTTTCTATACTTATTTATGGTGAAATGTGATCTTGGCAATGATTGTCCTGCTATGTATTTCCAATTATTTACTTCCACCACTGAGAGTGAGTGGAGGTAAAGTTTTTGCTCCTGTGTGTTAGTCTGTTAGTCTGTAAACAATGGACCAAATCTTTTGGTCCCCGGATCATTGAAAGATGCACACTAGGAGCCTGTGAAAGTCCTGACATGTGGACATATGGGGGAATTGCTCAGGAAATTTTAAACTTCCAATGAGCAATTCCATGCTGCCCAGGACCCTGTGTGAATGTTTCTGACCCTGAGTGGATACTTGGGACAAATACATGGAAATTATCTTGATAGTTACTCAAGAAATGTTAGAAGGTTAAAGCCTGGTTTAGCATCTGGGTAACTTCACAACCGACACAACCCCCCAATCACCAGCCTCCAGCCCCGACCAACTGACTACATCCAACCCCTCAAATATCCCTTCAATCACCAGACTACCTTCCTGACCATACCTAACCACCTCCAACCAACTGACTACTCTCCCCGACCATTCCCAGACCACTGAACTATCCCTACATCTGACCTCACTACTCCGAACCACACAACGACGTCCTCGACCACCCAACTACTCAATTAACCACCTCACCCACTTACCGACCTCACCCACCACCTACCCACATCACAGCTACCCACTCATCCACTACCCACCCACCCACCTACCCCCTCACCCATCTACCCACTCACCCACTTAACCACCTCACCCACCCACCCATGTCACCCAGCTACCCATTCACCCATCTCACCCACATATTCACATAGCCACCTACCTACTCTACCACCTACCCATTCACTCACTCACTCACATACTCACCTATCCACCTCACCCACCTACCCACTCAGCCACCTCACCCACCTACCCAACTAATCAGCCGCCCACTCACCCATCTAACCACCTCACCCACCTATCCATTCACTCACTCACCCACACACCCATTCATCCACTAACCCATTCACTCATTCATTCACTAATCCGTGCTTATTCAATAAAAGACTAGACCTTTCAATACTTCCTGGAAAGTGGCAGCTAGTGCCATTAAAAGATGGCATGTCCTCTCTTCCCCAACACTAGTGCAATGTGTTGGAGTTTCCTGGCCCATTTCTCTGACAGCTAGGATCGGAAGATCCCAGAAGAAATGGGTAGTAGCTTCTGGTCGGGAAAGCCTTCATGGGCTGCTGGCCAGAAGTTTCAGGCCAATATATCTTAGAAGATAATGGATGGATTTCAATGAAACTTGGTAAACAGATAGAGTATAAACCAAGAAAGTTAGTTTTTGGCAAAGATGTAGATCTGGATAGGGATAGTGGAATTTTAAAAATGATTCATTAATTTGGGAAATGTGTTGAACTGGCTTTTTAAAAAAATGTTGTGTCCTGTTTTATTTAGAATGTTGAAGATCATCTCAGTTGCTGTGATGGAATTTATCACAGTTGTCAGAATGTGAGCAGAGTTTTCAGAGTAGGTTGTTGGATATGGACTGGCCTGAAGCCTGCTTATTGAGATGGAAGCTCTTAATGAAAATATTTTTTTTCCAGCTTTACAGTTATAGAGCATCAGCCAGGTGGGGACAAGCCTCAAGAAAGCGCTGCATAATTGTAATAACATTGAATGACACAGCGTGGCAGAGGTATGTGCCCTCTTCATTTGGTTTGGTTATGTTTCAGGTTTCCAGTATTTGCTGCCCTTTGCTGTTTATTTGTGATATTGATCAGAGATTAGCAACACACTTTTTTTCTTCACTGTCCAAAACCCTAGATACTCCTTCCAGGCGAAACAGCAAATTACATTGACTAAATTTAGCACATTGAATTCACTGCTCACAGTGTGTTCTTCTATGTACTGGGGAGACTTAACAAAGATTGTGCGACCACTTTGAAGAACACCTCTATTCACTGCACAAGTATGACCCCAAGCTCAGATGAAAGGTCATTGCTCTGAAATGTTAACTCTGTTTCTCTCTCTACACAGATGCTGCCTGACCTGCTGAGTATTTCCAACAGTTTCTGTTTTTATTTCACTTTTTTGCTTGATTTTGTACCCTGTTACATTGAAAACTAAGACAGAATGTAATAATAACATACTGAAGACAGTGTTATGTTGCTGTGGAAACTGCAAGCAATACAGAAGATGATTAAAGGTAGTCTGCAGAGCAACCTCGGACCAAAATAATGGGTTGAACTGGATGTCCTCTTTTCTGGGTCCTTCATAAGGGAAAGTAAGAAAAAAACCAACCTCATTCAGAATGTTTGAGAAAATAAGACAAAATTAGTATCAAGTATGCTTTCTGGCTGATCAACCCACATCAGTAGAGAGGTCCATTAGCTCTTTTACTGGATGGCTGAACCAGTTGTGTACCAGGTACACACAAGATTGCAATGAAGTGAACATAGAGGCTATACCAAGGGAATAAACCAAGATTGGAGAGAGTGAAAGTTTTTCTGGAGACAATGGCATCAAAGGTCAACATGGAGATTTTTGAAGAGGTAACAGAGAGGGCTGATGAGGGTAATATTATTAAGGTAGTATACATGGACTTCCAAAAGGCATTTAACACAGTGCCATACAACAGGCTTGTGAGAAAAGTTACAGCTCATGGAATAAAAGGGACAGTAGCAACTTGAATATAAAATTGGCTGAGTAATAGGAAACAGTGAATAATGATTAATGGATATTTTTCAGGCTGGGGGAGCGGAGTTCCCCAGGGGTTGGTACTGGGACATTTGCTTTTCCTGATATATATTAACAATCTAGATCTTCGTGTGCAGGGGACAATTTCAAAGCTTGCAGATGATACGAAACTTGGAAGCATTGCAAACTGTGAGGAGGACAGTGTAGAACTCCAAAAGGACAGACAAGTCGATGGAGTTGGCAGATAGGTGGCAGATGAAGTTCAATGCAGAGAAGTGTGAGATGATTCATTTGGGTAGGAAGAACATGGAGAGACAATATAAAATAAGGGGTACAACTCTAACGGGTGTGCAGGAGCAGAGGGACCTAGGTGTATATGTGCATAAGTTATTAAAGGTGGCAGGACAGGTGGAGAGAGCAGTTAATAAAACATACACTATCCTGGGCTTTATTAATAAGGGCATAAAATGCAAGAGCAAGGAGGTTATGCTGAACTTGTATAGGACACTAGTTAGACCTTAGCTGGAGTATTCTGTACAGTTCTGGGCGCCACACTTTAGGGAGGATGTGAACACATTGGAGAGAGTGCAGAAGAGGTTCACAAAAATGGTTCCAGGGATGAGAAACCTGAGTTATGAAGATAGATTGGAAAAGTTTGGACTGTTCTTGGAGAGGAGAAGGCTAAGAGGAGGTTTGATTGAGGTTTTCAAAATCTTGAGGGGGCTGGACAGAGTAGATAGGGAGAAACTGTCCCCGCTCGTAAAAGGATCGAAAAGAAGAGGGCACTGATTTAAAGTGATTTGCAAAAGAAGCAAATTTGATGTGAGAAAAATTTTTTCACACAGCAAGTGGTTCAAGTCTGGAATGCACTGCCTGGAAGTGTGGAGGAGGCAGTTTCAATCGAGGCATTCAAGAGGGCATTAGATGATTATTTAAATAAAAACAATGTGCAGGGTTACGGGGAAAAGGCAGGAGAATGGTACTGTGTCAAAATGCTCATTCGGAGAACCAGTGCAGACATGATGGGCTGAATGGCCTCCTTCTGCACCATAACAATTCTGTGATTCCATGAGGGGGTGACTAAGCAGACGGCCAACTGTAGACAAATTCAGGCAATGGAAGGGCCAAAAGCACTATATTGGCAGTGCATTTGTACATGATTTGAAACAGAATTTCTTCCAGGAATGGATACAGAAAGAAGGGGCTAGGGAGGTGAGTATAGTGAAGGAAACTCAGAAGTGGCCCGAAGATGATAGAGACCATAAAAGTACAAGTGACAGTAGTGAGTGGTGTGAATGGGATGGGAAGGAGTTACATAAGATCAGGCCCTAGTGAAGTTCAGCAAAAGAAAAGGGTAGACATTTTGGATTGCCGCTTAGAAGGAGGCAGTGATGGTGCCTTGATGAAGTTTTGGAAAATATTATGAGAAGCTTGAAAGGTCACTATAGGCGTTTCAAGTTGACTTTAAGCCTGGAACAGAACTGGACCACAAGAGTAGTAAGGAAGAAGAGTATTAATGGGTTGGGGAGACTGCGATAAGTTTTCTTGGGTGCATCTCAACCAAGCCAGTGGCTGCTAATGTGTATGAATAGTATATCATCAGGCTATATAAAATGTGAGGCTATACTTGGATCCAATGGAACATATATTTTACTTCACTTTGTAGATGTTTGACAGATGTATTTGGATTGTTTATATATGCCTTTAGAGAAAGAGGGAAGAAAATATTGATTAAATAAGTAACTAAATAAACATAATAATTCAAACTTAGACTTGAGGCAATTAAATATTATTTGTAATACATTTCCCCAGGTCATTAAAACTGTTTGTATAAATGAAAGTTCAGTGCAGGGTGACTGATTAATTTTAGTGCTGACTGTAGATAAATAGGATGCTATGATTGTATACAACATTTGTTTAAACGTAAGCAAATTCTCATGATACTCCACCTATTTAGCAAAACTATTGAGAGTTAATCATTGGCCCAGAAACAGAATGAAATCTGTATTAGTGAAACTGATGTGGTTAGGGTTCTTCTCTCTAGAAAAGAGAAGACTGAGGGTTGACCTGAAACAGATCTTTAGCGTTATGAAAGGCTTTGATAGAGAAAATGTTTCCACTTGGGGGAAGTCCAAAAATAAGGGTCATAAATATATCACAGTCTTCAATAAATCCAATAGGGAATTCTGGAGATTTATTTTTTACCCAGAGAATGATGAGAATGTGGAATTCACTAAAACAAGTAGGCAAACAGCATAGATGCATTTATGGGAAAGCTTGATAAATGCTTGAGAAAGGGACGGAAGGTTATGCTGATTAGGTTGGATGAAAAGGGACGGGAGGAAACTTGTGTGAAGCATAGAGGCCATTGAGCTAAATGGCTTGTTTCTGTGCTGAAAATTCTATGTGAGTCTAATGTGTTTGATATTCTTTAATTAGTGAGATGCAGCCATTTGCCTGAAAATTGAAAAATGTTAAGAGCACCATGTTTTCTGCAATTTCTGGGGAACAAGGTTACACTGCAGGCATGGTGTCTTTCACAGAAGTAGAAGCCAAAGTTATGAACAAAATGCCACTAACAATCAATGTTTGCTGAGGAAAAAGTACACCCAGTATTAGTATAACTATGTGCTACAGAAACCAACTTTTAAGAATCCAGCTTCAGCAGATCAGACCAGTGCTGATTGGAGCCTCACAAATATAAAGCTATTTTCTCTTATTAATAAAGGTGAACAAATTATATAATGAAATAGTTTGAAAGCTAAATTCATCAGGCCTGCAGCCCAGGCAGAGAGAATTGCTTGGGTCCACTATTGGATTCTTCTTTTTCAAGATTAGTACTAGTACTGTGAGGTTGGTGAATTTACCTGATGTTGCTTACATTCAGTCTGTGATACATTGATCTGTCTTGAGAATGTACTATCTCTAGCCAAAAGGGCAGACGGTTGGCTTACCCCCATATCTCTGCCAATCTTTTCTAATGATTGAAATAATTTCAATATAACTCATTGTTTTTGGGAATAGCACAAGTTGAGTGAAAACAGCTTTCAGCTCTGTGAACATTGATATTTTGTAAAGAATGAGAAACTGAAAGCATGGAAGGTCAATCATCCATGTCTTGAGTGTCTGGGAAATGTTTGGTCTTTGTTTATTATTAAAAATATGATTAAAGAGTCAAGTGGACCATATAACCATGGTAACAGAATCATTGGGAGAGATTGGTGAACATGAGCATATCTCCTTGGCTCTGTTATCTGCCGTCTGCATTGTTTGTCTTTAATGTATTGTAATTTTGTGTTAATATGCATGGAATGTAGGGATCAATGGTAGAATTGGTATAAGACTTTTGAGCACTGTTTGATGTAATCAGTCTGGAATGGTAATGCTTGGTACCTGAGTTGTTATAGTGAATTGTGAACTCAATATTAAAGAAGCATTTAACCAAATAGAATTGTATTGTACGTTTTGACTGAGTACTCCGGTTGGTTTATGTAACATGGACTTATTAAAGATAAAGATCTGATACTGCAGGTGTTACAACTGATGCTTGTATTTGAAGTAAAGAAAAAAAATAGAATAGGAAAGCAGTTCAACAAGGTGCATGAGATCAGTGCAGGTACTTTCCTTTCACTGGGTTTTCTTCCCTCGTGAGTGTCTCTTTTTAGTTCATCCTTCTCATGATTTCTCTAACATCAGAAATGTGATAAGGAAACCGAAGCTACATTTCAACATGCTATAGAGTAGTACAAGGTATAAAATGACAGGCATGATTGTTCCTTGCTTAACAGAATAACTACAAGTCTGCAACAATATCCATAATCCCTTACAAAAAAGTTATTGTATTAGTTTCAAGACAGAGTATGATTGACTTTTTTTGTCATCAGTATGGAAACTCCCAGATTGGATCTTCCTCCTGCTAGGTTCTTAAGTGATAAAAATGAGGGTGAAATCTGCATCCTGAAATAATAATGGCTGGTGGTTTCCTTGACTGTGCAGCTCTGTAGTAACTCTCAGGGTGTAAATTAGTCATAACCCACTTTGTTTACAACAGAATTATCTTGGGATATATGATGGTTCCCTGCTGATTTTGTGAGGAAAGATTTAAAAAAAAAATCAAAATTCTCCTTAAGCTACTTATTTTCTTTTATAAAATGCAGTATAGATTGAACTAAATATAATTCACCAGATTTATCTTTCTATTTAGTGCTACATTAGAAATATTTATTTTAAGTAATACTATTGATATGGGAATATACTAATATTCTTTTGACCACCCCACAGTTTTAATTAGTTTATAGTTAATTGTCCAAGCAAACACTATTCTGTTTTCTGTAATGCTTGAAAATATGGAAATTATTTTTACAAGTAGTGGAAAAAGCTGCCATTACAAAAAATGTCAATACAATTACTTCATAGCAACTGTGCATACACTGCATTATGACAGTTTGCCTAGAGAAAATTTCTGATTTGTATAAACCATTTGTTGTAATTTCACATTTACCATCATTTTAAATGTGACAATGGGGCAGCACTGTGCTGTTGTGGTAGGTTTATTAATATAGTTAACAAGAAAAAAAAGAACTTGCATTTGTATAGCACCTTTTGCAACCTCGGGGATTCCCAAATTACATACTTGAGAGGCTGTAATGTAGGAAAAACAGCAGCCTGAAATTAAACAATGGTCAGATATTGTGTATTAGCGGTGCTGTTTGAGGATAATATTGGCCAAAACGCCAAGGAGAACCCACTTGCTCTTTTTCAAAATAACACCATAGGGTCTTGTACATTGAGAGTGTAGATGCTATCTTTGTTTTACATCTCATATGAAAGATGTCACCATAATCAGTGCAGTATTCCTTCAGTACTACACTTGAATGCCAGCCTAAATTTTGTGCTCAGGTCTCCAGAGTGGAATTTCCAGCCATAACCCACTACAATGGCACGGAATGCTTCATGTGGGAGATAGCATTGAGGGAAAGGTGTTTGAGTACTCATACTACCTAAATATCTCTGACTGCTAAGTGCAAAGAGGTATATGGCTTTCTTGACACTGTGCTTCTGCTATACTGGCCTTAGTTTGAATTCAGGCAGATTAAGACCTGTATTCCTATACATTTCAAGAGGGGCATTCAGCATGATGAACCCCTATACCAGCTGTTCTTTTAATAACTGAAACCAATGCTATCCCTTCATCACCAGCCCTCAGTGCCTCACCTCATGATTGCTCATCCTCTACACTATCTATCATAGTAAGTGTATATCTAGTTATGCTTGCTTCACGAACGTGTGCTTATGGTTGGTATGGCTCTTCAGGTATGATTAGATTCTTCTTGAGCTGTGAAAACAGCAGATTACCACAACTATATAATTATGTCATTTGCTATTATTTGCACAATTAAGCAATTTCCATGATCAATGTGCATAGACATGTTACTGTAATGTACCTTATGAATCATAGAATATCTGATTAACATGATGCTTTCCAAGGGTTCTTTTTGGTATTCCATTCTCCACAATTTCAATCCCATTATAACTCACCGTGCCAAATAAATCCATAATTGTTTTCTCATATGATGTGAATATCTAGACTTATATAATCTACAATCGAAACACAATGAGATATATGCTGCTTGTAGCCTGTTTTGTGTGAATAACTAATGGAATTCAGACCACAGGAATCTGAACCGAGAGACCTGAGGCTTTGTCCTGAATTAGGCCCCCTGGCCTCATTGCAATTGCATTGGGTGAGCTGCCAATGTTTGTGCACTTCCAAGCCAGCTCATCCAGTTCAAGGGTATCAATCTCTGAGCTTCTGAATCAGAATCAGTTGCTCCATCTAGTTGGGTCATCAGAAATTTGTATTGAATATCTGACTCCAAATCATTGACGTAAAATGGACATGGGAGCCATTCCAATACCATCCCCTCAGGCACACCACTCCAACATAATCAATAACCAACAAATTCAACACCCAGCAAACACTCCAACAAATTTTGAAGCAATCAGAACAATTTATACAACAGGAGCAAAGGGTGCTAACTGGATGGCAGGTCGATCCTGGGTGTTGCTATAGAGAAAGCAATGGGCAACTGTAGGCTCCCCAGCTCCTGGGTAATTTTAAAAAGATGCAAGTTTTGAACATATTCCTTTTGCTAGCAAAGAACTGATCCCTGCGTATGAATGTAAGTTGCTTCTAGAAAGTATAAATGAGCCACATTATGAGCAGGACTGATTATTTAAATTGGTTGTTCGTGTAGCTATTAACACACTCAGGATTGTTCAGAAAGTGCTGCGCAATCACAGAATCACATCCAACGGCAGATGTCTTGTTTTAGGTTTTGAAAACATGAGCTGGTTCAGTACAGTCTGTTTGTTCAAGCCCTGCAGCTTTTATGAATTACCCCAAAGCTTGGGAAGCCTAAAGTTACCTATTGTTTTCTCCATGGCAATGTCTTGGCCAATTAGAGTCAACTTGACAACCAATCAGCACTCTTTTCTCCTGGAGTATAAATTATTGTGATCATTTGAAGTTTGGCATTCTTGTGTTTGACCTACTGAGTGCAAGACAAAAAGCTTTGGCAACATGTCTCTCTTTTTCAGCAATACTCAAGTAATGGAATCTGCTTCAGTTCCCTCTTCCTGATGATGACATGATGCTCATGGTGAATTCTGTGAAGAAACCCTCATTCAGAATAATTACTAGTTTATTCTCCTCAGCTTCAAGCTCATTTTGATCTTTTTATGGTTTCTACCTCCTCTCTAATTATATTCTTGCATATTCATTCATGGGATGTGGGCACTGCTGGCAAGGTCAGCATTTATTACCTACCCCTAATTGCCCTTGAGAAGGTGGTGATAAATGTTGAGTCACTGGCTAAGCCAATGAGGGCAATAAAGAGTCAATCACATTGCTGTGATCTGGAGTCACATAGAGGCGAGACCAGTTAAGGGTGGCAGATTTCCTTCCCTAAAGGACATTAGTGAACCAAATGTGTTTTTATGACTTTCCAGTAGATTCGTCATTACCAACATTTTCTTTTTAAAAATTTCAGGTGTAATTAACTGACTTTAAATTCCCCTGGTGCTCTCTTGGAATTGGAACTCCGTTCTCCAGATAGTGAAGGCCTCAGGATTACTGTTCCAGTAACATACCAACTATACTTCCCTACCCTTTTTACTGTTGAAGCTCCGAGATAATTTCTTACCTGCAACTACCGTTGTGCAACTTTCCTGGTCTCTTATTGATTCCCCGCTTGTAGCATCATTCTGCAGTTACTACATTTACCACAGGAAACATCTTCTCCCTCTTTCCCTGGAGGATATCATGACATTACATCCAGGTTATTGGGACGACAATCGGTGACTTAAAATGCTGTACGTTTTGATTTAATGAACAGACTTAAAATAATTTATAAAATGCAACAAGTTATGTTTCAAAAATGATAGACCTAGCCATGTCCATTAAGGTTTATCATTCAGTTGAAATGATTTTTTTTGCCTTCCCAAAAGGAAAAACCAGTAAAACTTGGAAATGGAGGGTACCAATAAAACTTGTCTGAACTGGTCTTGTATACCTTAAAATGGGGCCAGTGTTACTAATTTTTATACTTGGATTTGGCAATTTTGAACTGGTTTTCCCTTCTGGACAACTTGCAAGTTTTTATCATGATGTTCCCTCGGAAGGTCTTGAGTGTACTTGCTTTGGCACATGATCATCGTATGTTCGGCAAGAGGAAAGAAATATGTAAAGAATCTGGCAAGTTGTAAGATGTGCGCTGGGAAGTTTTGTTAACCATGCTCTTAGCCTTTTAAAGTGTCCCAGGGGTTCTGAGGTCAATCGAAAACTAAGTGTCAAGGTAATGCTCTAGAATGTGATTGGATGCACAGTGTGAATGATATTGTTTCCCCTCTTGGTGGTGTTCCCCCTCCTCAAGCTCCACCTCCGGGATGCCTGTAACACTGAGGCTCCAGACACGTCTGATAGTTGAACGCGCTACAATTAACTTTATTTTTTAAGAGCCGGGACTTTCTTGGAGCACTCAGAACTATGTAAAGCAAATAAAAATGTCTCGGCTTTTACTCCTTTTGCTTTGCCTGGCTCGTTATCCTACTTCCTGTGCTAACTGTCCCAAACTTTGCAGCTGTAAATCGGATGATCATATCATTTGTGAAGGCAGGACAGTCGAGCGTATTCCAAAGGGTTTTTCCAGAGGCTACAGCAAGCTGTGAGTACTTAATTCTTTTTGTATTGAGGCGGGACAGCTTTTGGAATACGTGAAGGCACATGAAACAGAATTGAAACTAAACTGGAATCCTAACACCGATCCTTGACACTGGCTGTAATTTCCACTCTAACTGGGATTCTCTTGACTGAGCCTGACCAAAGAATCAGTTACTGAAAGGGGTCGGGGGCGAGCAGGGCTGCGGTTTACTTTCGTTCATCCAGAATTTGCTATGTACTTTGACAGCTTATTTATTACTTGTAATTTCCCTGCAGCATTCACTTGCCGAAATAATAAATTCAAGGTTGTTCGATAATTCTCCAAATGTTTCAGGTCAAGGCGTCTAGCTTTGTAACCATTTGCAGGTTATCAATTGTGGTATGATTTGAAACGCTGAACCTTAAGAAGTCTTGCTGAAAAGAAAGAACATGCATTTATTTACCACATTTCAGGATTTCAAGACAAAGGACTTAAGCCAATGAAGTACTTTAGAAGTGCAGCCACCATTGCAATATAGAACAACTGGGCAGGCAACTTGCACACAGCAACCACCCAAACACAAGGACATAAATGATTCATCATCTGTTTTAATGATGTTTGTTAGGTGATCAATATTGGTCAGCAGGAGAGCCCATTTACTCTTGTGGTCTTTTATTTTCATCTGTAATGCCAAAAGGAATCTGGGTTTGACCTCTCATCCAAAGTACCATACATAGAAAACATCTCCAACAGTGTGACGTTCCCTTAATCTGTTGATAGGAAAACACATTTTGCCTTACTCTATTGTAATCACAGAATCCATCTTTGATCAGTTGGTCATGGATCTTGGGATAGTGATTTTCTGAGTGTTGATTTTTTCCCCCCCAAATTTTGGGGAAAACCGATAACTAATGCAACTTGCAGCAAAAATGAAAAAAAAAGGCACCTAGGACCACTGAAATGTAGGTCAGAATTTTCCAGCTGGGGACCATGGGGGGGGGGGGGGGTTCCCCCGCGGCGAGGTCAGCGAATATTGAAATCTCCGTTCACATCAGCGGGACTAGAAGGTGGGGATGGGGGGTCGGTGGTAGTGGGGGGATCGTGGTGAGGGGTGGGGGGGAGAGGGGTGGGGGGGGAGAGGGGTGTTGGGGGTTGGGTGGTGGGGGGAGAGGGGTGGTGTGGGGGGTGGGGGAGAGGGGTGGTGGGGGGGAGGGGGGAGTGGGGGGAGAGGGGTGGTGGTGGTGGTGGGGGAGAGGGAGGAGTGGGGGGAGAGGGGTGGTGGCGGCGGAGGGGAGGGGGGAGAGGGGTGGTGGTGGCGGGGGGGGAGGGGGGAGTGGGGGGAGAGGGGTGGTGGCGGCGGAGGGGAGGGGGGGAGAGGGGTGGTGGTGGCGGGGGGGGGAGGGGGGAGTGGGGGGAGAGGGGTGGTGGCGGCGGAGGGGAGGGGGGGAGAGGGGTGGTGGTGGCGGGGGGGGGAGGGGGGGAGTGGGGGGAGAGGGGTGGTGGCGGCGGGGGGAGGGGGGAGTGGGGGGAGAGGGGTGGTGGTGGCGGGGGGGGAGTGGGGGGAGAGGGGTGGTGGCAGGGGAGAGGGGTGGTGGGGGGGTGTGGGTGGCGAGGAGAGTGGGGGGTGTGGGTGGCAGGGGAGACGGGTGGTGGGGGGGAGGGGGGAGTGGGGGGAGAGGGGTTGTTGGGGGGGAGGGGGGAGTGGGGGGAGAGGGGTGGTGGCGGTGGGGGGGGAGTGGGGGGAGAGGGGTGATGGTGGTGGTGGCGGCGGGGGAAGTGGGGGGAGAGGGGTGGTGGCGGCAGGGGGGAGTGGGGGAGAGGTGTGGTGGCGGCGGGGGGGAGGGGGGAGTGGGGGGAGAGGGGTGGTGGTGGCGGGGGGGAGTGGGGGGAGAGGGGTGGTGGCAGGGGAGAGGGGTGGTGGTGGGAGGGAGGGGGAGTGGGGGGTGGGGGAGTGGTGGGAGAGGGGTGGGGGGGGGTGGGGGAGAGGGGTGGGTGGGAGGGGGGAGTGGAGGGAGAGGGGTGGGGGGAAGGGGAAGGGGGAGTGGGGGTGGAGGGGTGGGGGTTGAGGGGGGAGTGGGGGGAGAGGGTGGGGGGAAGGGGGAGGGTGGAGTTGGGGGGAGGGGTGGTGGCGGGGGGAGGGGCAGTGCGGGAGAGTGGTGGCGGCGGTGGGGGGAGAGGGGGTGAGGGGAGAGGGGGGTGGTGGCGAGGGGGAGGGGTGAGTGGGGGGAAAGGGGTGGTGGCAGCGGGGGAAGAGTGGGGGCAGAGGGGTGGTGGCGGCGGGGGGGAGGGGTGGTGGCGGTGGGGGTGAGGGGGGAGTGGGGGGAGAGGGGTGGTGGCGGTGGGGGGTAAGGGGGAGAGGCGTGGGGGGGAGGGGGGAGTGAGGGGAGAGGGGTGGGGGGGTAAGGGGGAGAGGCGTGGGGGGGAGGGGGGAGTGAGGGGAGAGGGGCGATGGCGGCGGGGGGGCAGGGGGAGTGGGGGGAGAGTGGTGGTGGTGGAGGGGAGAGTTGGGGGAGAGGGGTGGGGGGAAGTGGGAGGGGGGAGTGGGGGGAGAGGTGTGGTGGTGGCGGGGGGGACGGGAGTGGGGGGAGAGGGGTGGTGGTGGTGGGGGGGAGGGGTGAGTGGGGGGAGAGGGGTGGTGGAGGGCGGAGTAGGGGGAGAGGGGTGATGATGGTGGGGGGAGGGGTGAGTGCGGGGTGAGGGGTGGTGGAGGGGGTCTGGGTGGAGAGGGGTAGTGGTGGTGGTGGGGGGGGAGGGGGGAGTGGGATGGTGGTGGAGTGGGGGGAGAGGGGCTGTGGTGGTTGCGGGGGAGGGGGGAGTGAGGGGAGAGGGGTAGTGGTGGGGTGGGGGGGGTGGTCGGGGGGGTGGACACGGTGGGTGGTGGTGGGGTGGGGTGGGGGGGTGGTGGCATGGGGGGAGAGGGGGGGCGGGATGGGAGAGGGGATTGGTGGCGGGATGGGAGAGGGTGTGATGGCGGGAGGGAGAGGGGGTTGGTGGCCGGGGTGGGGGGGTGGGTGACTGGGTGGGAGAGGGGTTTGGTGGCGGGTGGGTGGGTGACTTGGGGGGAGAGGGGGACTGGTGGTGGGTGGGTGACTGGGGGGTGGGTGTCTTGGGGGGAGAGGGGGGCTGGTGGCGGGTGTGTGGGTGACTGGTGTGAGAGAGGGGGTGGTGGCGGGGGGGAGAGGGGGTGGTGGCAGAGGTGTGGGGGGAAAGGTGGGAGGAGGGTGGGATGTTGGGTGGGTGGGTGGTTCATTCATTGCCATCAGAGTTGGTGCCATCTAATCTTTAGTGGTATGTCTGAAACAAAACCAGAAAATGCTGGAAAAGCTCAGCAGGTCTGGCAGCATCTGTGGAGAGATGAACAGAGTTAACAAATCGAGTCCGCATGGCTTGGTGGATGGAGTTGATGCAAGGAAAAAGCTTGTCTTTTTTCCATTGTAATTTTTTTCCTGGTTCGAAAATATTATTGGCTTTATGTTCTAAAACAATAAAAACATGGCCTGTGTGTAGGAGCAGAATGAATTTGGGCAGGAAGAATACAATAGGCAGTGAATGTACGCTGGACTGGAATTCTGGGAAGACAAAGGGATTCGAAACAACCATGTAGATACTGCAGACATGAGATGGAAGAGCTGGGGCTACTTGTAGAGAAGAGAAATTAAAGATGAGAACTCATAGCCAGCCTCATTAGAATGACTCACTAAAAGAAATGGGCTGTTTAGCTTTTGTAATTGAACTTATGAAACATATGGTTGAGTACATAGATTTTTTGTGCATATGTTTTTCATTAAGGATGTTTTTTATAAGACTAATTTCTTCACTTGTGCAATAGTTAAGTTTGGCAGATTATTACTTATAAACGAGTTGTCTAAAATTTTCATACTCCATCATGAATAATTCTGCTTTAATTTAGAAATGAGATGTAAAATTCCCTTTCCGTTTAGTGACCTTTGAAGCATTCTGTTTCAAATGCCACGTGTAAACTACCATTGTCTTAGATTTATAAACTGTCCAGTAAATGTATTATTTGCCTTGGTGGAAAAATATTCATATACATAAATCTCACTCACACTACTGTTCTGCTGTGATGTACACCAAGAGTTATAGGTTTGCAGTCTTTAAACTTTTGTGCATCATCAAAATTCCTAATCTCCATTGTAGAAATTTTATTTTGTAGGATATACTGTGTTTGCTTACATCTCAGGCAATGCCCTCTTCTTTCTCTCAGAACACTGTGTAACCAGGCTGGCTGAAGTTCTTATCTCTGTGATACCAAACTATACAAGAGTTGATTCAATTACCAATGTAAATAAGACGATGCAGTGCTGTGTTCCATTTCTACTGACAAGCAATACACTTCTTGTTAATTTTAGAATGTAAAAAGTCACTCGCAATGTTTTTATGCTTATCTCCCGCAGTCAGGGCAGTTCTTCCCTGGAATATCTGAAGAACAAATGTTAAGAATGTCTCTTTTGTTAACAGGTGTTCTGAGTGATAAGTGCGCCAGACGCCAAAACCATAGTGCTTATTTTTAGAATAAAGGAAGTATTCATAAATCATTGTGGGGTAAACTGCATGTATGCAATTATATGCTAAATGGCCAGAATAATCGTTTCTCTGGTAATTTTACCACTTTTATTGCTATGTCTATTTTAGCAGTAATCTATCTTTTACTTGGCGTTTTCCACATTGAACTATAAACAACCATAAGGAGTGACTAAAACATTAAGTGGGCCAGCTGTTGGAGGCAGACCTAACTAAATGATATTAACCAGCTATTTTCCACATGAAATTATCATTGTATTCCATGGGTGTTGTGAAGCATACTTGTAGTTTTAATTTTGTTGGCACATACATACTCCATTAGCCACATTATCAAATAGCAGTAGATGTGAATGGAGATTTATTTTTTTTGCTGGCGATAGTTTTACAGCATCAGAAAGTGAATAAATGGGAAGACGTATGACCATTTGACAAGCCTAGATCCAATTACTTGGGATTGACAGAGTGCAACAGTGCTTGCATGCTTTTAACATTAGTAGAGGTATTTTGTTGGCTACAAGCCTCCTTCAAGCCATTCTTTCAGATTGTCACTGTATTTACCCATAATTCTGAAGGTGGCATCATCCATGAATTTCTATACCAGATGCTCCATGCAGATGCCAGAGGCCGATTGTATTGGCTTCTGGCAGTCTTTGACTTCATTTGCATTTTGGATCCGCTGGTGCATTGTTCATAATGAATTCTAGATTCATCCATTTTCCTAAATCTGGGAAGCAACAGGCTAGCACATTACAATGATAGCGCAATGGCATGTTTTTTTTTTAATGAGCTTTGGATGTAACAGACCTCACACATGTTGAGGTACATCCATCTAACCACAAGACAATAATACAGATTTTTGCTGTATATGGTGAACAAATGGCAATAACCCATAGGCTTTCTATGGTGTTTTGGATGGCAAGTTGCTGTCAGCAGGACATCCAAACAGTGTGGTGCCCACAACAGAGCAACTGGGACCTGAATGAACACAACAAACAACCGTGTACCTCCTTAACTAATCAGATTGAGAATCACTAACAAGCAGCACAGTGTCTGAACCAGGAAATGTAAGTTAGAATTGTGAATTCAATGTCAAATCAAGTATAGAAAGCAAAATAAAAAGAGGGGAAAAAAATACCAGATTAAGAGAGAAGCTAGCGAAAGAAAAAGTGAAAGAAACTTTATTTTTAAAGAATTGCCAACAAAGCTTGTAAAAATAAATTTTCAGTCAGAGAACTCTTGATGGTGATATAGATTTGCCAATCTGTTAAAAATATACTTTAGACTGGCGTGGACTAGCCCTGACTTAATATGGCTTTATTTAAAATGCTGTGTTCAATTTTATGCCCTCACACGGAGTGTGATTTTGAGGCTTTGGAAAATGTTCAGAGCAGATTGCAAGATCGATTTCTAGTTTAAAGCTCTTTAACTACACAGGCTTTAAAAGCTGAGTTTATATACTTGATTTGCTTGATCAATGCATATAAAATAATGATTGTGACAAGGTTGACAAATTGTTTCAGTCAGATCAGTTAGGGACAATCAGAGATCACGCTTATAAATTGCACAAAGCCAGAGCTGGGTTAGATGATAAGGAAAAGCAAAATAACGCAGATGCTGGAAATCTGAAATAAGAACTTAAAATGGTAGAAGTACTCAGCACTTCAGGCAGTTTATGTGTAGAGAGAAACAAAGGCTGGGATTTTCTGGCCCCGTTGAGGGCGGGACCCGCTGTGGGCGAGGCGGCGCCTCAGCCAAAAGTCCATTGACTTGCAGCGGGACCAGAAGATCCCGGTGGCGGGAGGTTGCAGAAAATCCTGCCCAAAGTTAACATTTCAGATCAATGACCTAATGTGATTGCTGACCTGAAACATTGGCCAGAACTTTACGCCCTGCTGTTACCGGGCTGATAGGTGGTGTCAGTGGAGGCTGTAATATCAGCTGTACCTATCGCCTACCTACCTCCACTGTATTTTACCAGCAGCAGGGTTGGTAGGCTTGCCCACCCTTGGGTCAATTGAGGCTAAAAGTGGCCAATTAATGTCCACTTAAGGGCCTTGTCCCACCACCTCTGGTATTTTACCAGCGGTAGGCAGGCTGACACCAATTGGCAAGGCTGCCAGGGTATATCCTGGGATCTGCTTGTGTGCTCACAGGAGGGGTTCATGCCCCATGGATGCCATACCCCCACCCCCAATGGCAAGGGTCATCTCCATTTGAAAAGCCCCCGGTCTCTCAATCACCCCTATATCACCCTCCTCGCCAGGGCCTGCCTGACACACCCGAGCAAGTGCTTCCAGCACTGCTCCTCCTCCAAGACCTACTGCAGTCTCAGAAGTGGCCACTGCTCCCTGTGGTGCTGCTGGGGCTAAGAGCTGCCAACCCTCTTGGCCAACAGCCTTTGGAGGTGTGATATCCTGCCTCAGGTGTGGGGGAGGGGGCTCATCCCACGACTTCAGGCAACTAATTGCCTGAACCATGCAAAATAGCTTCACGGCTTCTAGGGCTGACAGAGGTGAACATACCCCAACTTCCCAGCCGATGGTCAAAGCCAGTGCACCGTATTAAATTTGGGCCATTAACTCAGTTTCCGGGACAGTTCAGCAGAGCAGAGTGAGTGTGTGTCAGGGAGCAAGGAAACAAAAGTAAAGAGAGAAAAAATCTAAAATTATCTCAGCATAAGCAGGGGTAAGTATAATAGTAAATGAATTAATAATAGGAGTATTAGCACAGAGCAGGCCTGGAGCCATGAATTAAAATTAATAGTTTAAACAAGTTATTAATCAGATTCTAAAAGAGGGACTAGAGACATTTTAGATCATGAATGTGCAGTTGAGACCTGTTGCTTCATGTGTCTTCCTTACTACCTGCCTTCTCTTATGTCTTTAATACTGACATGTACCACAACTTCTGGCTTGTCTTGAGGGACAACACATGTGGAAAGATTTCCAACTGCTTGAGCTCAATAATTCCAAGCTTGTGGAGCAGCTGGAGTCACTGCGGAGAATCAGAGAGATTGAGGATTTCCTGGATTGTATTGTTTTGGAGGTGGTGACCTCGCAGGCATTAAGCGTTCCGGATAGTGAGTGGGTGGCCATCTGGAAGACTGCGAAGAGGCAGGAAATGCAGGAATCTTCAGAATGCGTGCCACTCACAAACCCTTACTCAGCTTTGGAGACTGCTGGGAGTGGTGACACCTTGAAGGTGTTTGTTCCAGACCATGGTGCCAATGGCCAAGGGACTGCTTAGGAGGGAACAGCAAAGAGTTAGGGGGGCATTCACGCAGTTCTGTAACTGTCATTGTGTCCTATGCCATGTGTTGCCTCCTTGTTAACGAAGGTAAAGGACACTACAGAGAGGGTGTAGATTATTCTGCAGGGAGAAGAGAGTGAGCCAGAAGTTGTGGTGCATGTTATCACTAAGGACATAAGAGAAGGCAGTTATTGAGGTCCCATGGTCAGATTTTCAGGAACCAGGGAAGAAGTTAAAAAGTAGGACTGCAAAGGTAGAAATCTCTGATTACTCCCAGTCTTGTTTGTTAGCTAGAGTAGAAATAGGAAGATAGAGAGGATCAATGCGTGGCTTGAGGCATGGTGCAGGAGGAAGATCTTCAGATTCTTGGAGAATTGGGACCATTTCCAGGGCAGGAGGCACCATTCAAAAGGGTTTGGTTGCACCTCAACAGGGCTGGGGCCAATGTACCCACTGGGAGGTTCACTAGTGTGGTTGGGAAGTGTTTAAATTAGTTGGGGAATGTGCACCAGGAAGTAAAAAAGGGGATTGTGGTGCATAAAGAAGTGAGAGGGTTGGATAGTACTAGAGAAGGAAGTAATAATATATTATAACATATTGGATAGGAGCAGACTAAGGTCTTGGAGGAATAAAAATACAGGATTACAATGTGTGTATGTAAATATATAACGTGGTGAATAAGGTTGCTAAGCTACGAGCACGTATACCAGATTGGAGGAATATGATGTAGTGGCAATAACGGAAACGTGGCTTTAAAATGGTGAGGAGAGGGTAATTAATATTCAAAGATAAAGAGTCTTTGGAAAAGATACAGAAGGCAAAGAGGATGGTGGGGTGACAGTACAGAATATGGAAGACATTATAGTGTTGACAAGAGAGGATGTCCTTGAGGGGGCATGGTTAGAGTTGAGAAGCAACAAAGGTACAATCAGGCTATTTGGGGTATTCTATGGTGAGAGAAAGATAGAAGAGCAAATCTGCAGGGAAATCATAGAGATGTGCAAGGACCATAGAGTAATGATACTGGGGGACTTTAATTGCCTAAACATAATTGGGATAAAGTTAGAGTAAAGGAGAAAGGGGGGGAAGGAATTTCTGAAATGTTCTCAGGAGAACTTCCCAGACTAGTATCTTCTCAGTCCAACTAGGAAGGATCTGGTGCTGGGGAATGAGGTGGACCAAGTTTTTGTTTGGGAGCACTTTGGTAAGGGTGATCATCATATCATAAAGTTTAGATATAATGATGGAGAAGAGCAAGGAACAGTCATAATTGGAAGAAGGCTAACTTCAATGGGATGAGAGAATATCTAGTCAGGTTAAAATGGAACCAAAGACTGACAGTAAAAACTGTAGTGGAATGATATATTATCTTTAAGTCGGAGATATACAGGTTATACATGTTGCAACAAGAACGAAAGGTAAGGAAACCAAAACTAGGGCTCCTTGGATGACAAAGAACATGGAGAAGATAATGAAACAAAAAAAGAAGATATATGATGGAATTCTCCAAGCAAGAACCAGGCCAAATACAGTAAGTTGAAAGGGGAAGTGAAGATGAAAATCAGACTGGCAAAGAGAGAATATGAGAATAGAATGGCAGTTAAAATAAAAGGGAAGCCAAAAATCTTTGGCGTATAAATAGTAAATGGGTAGTAAAAGGTGGGATGGGTCCTAATAGGGGAGAAAATGTGTGAGCCATGATTAGAGATGCAGGGCATGTCTAGAATACTTAAACAGTCCTTTGTAACAGTGCTTACTATGAAGAGGAATCTGACAAAATATTGGTCAAAGCAGAGTTGTGATAGGGTGAAAATTAATAGGCAGGATGTACTGAAAGGCTGGCTTAGAATGGATAGAGTGCCTTGTCTGGATGGCTTGCATCTCAGTTTGTCAAAGGAAGTGGGTGTGGAGATAGCGAAGGGCTTGCAATAATATTCTATACTTCTCTAAATAGAGGGGAATTGCCAGAGGATTGGAGAGTGGCAAAGGGTGTAAGGATATTCCTGGTAACTAAAGGCCAATCAGTTTAATATCAGTGGTGGGTAAGGTTTTAGAAACAAAAATCAACAAGCACTTGGAGAGATTTGAGTTAATTAAGGAGAGCCGACATGGGTTTTAAAAAAGGCAGATTATGTTTGCCTAATCTAATAGAATTTTTCAATTAAGTAATAGAGAAGCTTGATGAAGGGAATGGGGTGGATGTTGCCTACATGAATTTTAAAAAAGCATTTGACAAAGTGCCACATAAAAGGCTGGTTAACGAAACAGAGCTCAAGGAATATGAGGGTCAGTGTCAGCTTGCATAAAAAATTGGCTTAAGGACAGAATGTAGCAAGGTGTGTTAAATGTTTGTTTTAATGGATGGTGGACAGTGGTTTTCGCAAAGGGCCAGCAGTGGATCACTGCTTTTTTGATATACATACTGCAATAAGACATATAGGGCAGAATCTTCCGTTCTCAACGGGTGTCTTGCTTGCTGCCTGAAAAACAGCGAGACACCTGTGCTGACTCTGTGGAGGACAACCTGCCATATTTTCTGCCCATCAGGCACTTAAGTAGACAGCAACGGGCTCTCTTCCAGGTAGAGGACCCTGGAAGATGACTTCCCTCCTGGCTAATTAGAGGTCAATGCTCTTGCACTTGGCAGTGTCAGAGAGGCCCATGACTGGTGCCGGAACAACACCCACCACCGCGCCCCCCTCCCTAACAACCCCAGAGTCCCAGAATTGTGGAACGATCCAGGAGAAAGGTAAGTGATGTTGAAGGGGAGATCTCGAGGGGTTGAGGTCACAGGGAAAATGCGGGGGTGTGAAGTTTGGCAGCAAGGGCAGGGGCATGGCTGTTAGTGGCCACACTCCGTCCTATGTCCATGCCTTTGATCACACATAGATTAGTTCAGATCAAGGGATACCCCATTCCACCACCCACACTCCCCTAGTTGACATGTAGCCTGCACAGTTTTACCAGTTTTGCATGTTGGCAGGCCCGCCTGGAGCTAGGAAGATTCCAGTGGAGACGGGAAGAGGCCCTTATGTAGTTGTTAACTGGCCACTTAAGAGACTCAAGTGGAGTTACAAAGACAAAGATGTACAAAGAAAAGTATAGCACAGAAACAGGCCCTTCGGCCTTTCAAGCCTGCGGCAATCATATTGCCCGTCAACTAAAACGTTTTGCACTTCCGGAGTCCATATCCCTCTATTCCCATCCTATTCATGTATTTGTCAAGCTGCCACTTAAACACCACTATCGTAGCTGCTTCCACCACCTCCTCTGGCAGCGAATTCCAGACACTCACTACCCTCTGCGTAAAACACTTGCCCCGCAAATCTCCTCTATAGTTTTCTCCTCTCACCTTAAATCTATGTCCCCTAGTCATTGACTCTTCCACCCTGGGAAAAAGCTTTTGACTATCTACTCTGTCCATGCTATTCACAATTTTGTAAACTTCTTTGAAGTCGCCCCTCAATCTCCATCACTCTAGTGAGAACAATCCGAGTTTCTCCAACCTCTCCTCGTAGCTAATAACCTCCAGACCAGGCAGCATCCTGGTAAACCTCCTCTGCACCCTCTCCAACGCCTCCATATCCTTTTGGTAATGTGGCAACCAGAATTGCACGTAATATCCCAAGTGTGGCTAACCAAGGTTCTATACAGCTGCAGCATGACTTCCCAGCTTTTATACTCAATAACCCTGCCTATGAAGGCAAGCATGCCATATGCCTTCCTGACTACCTTATCCACCTGCGTTGCCACTTTCAGTGACCTGTGGACCTTTGCACCCAGATCCCTTTGCCTGTCGAGGCACTTAAGGGTTCTGCCATTTACTGTATAATTCCTGCCTGTATTAGACCCTCCAAAATGCATTACCTTGCATTTGTCCAGATTAAACTCCATCTGCCATTTCTCCGCCCAAGTCTCCAACTGATCTATATCCCATTGTATCCTTTGACAATCCTCTTCACTATCTGCAACTCCTCCAACCTTAGTGTCATCTGCAAACTTACTAATTAGCCCAGTTACATTTTCCTCCAAATCATTTATGTATACCACAAACAGTAAAGGTCCCAGCACTGATCCCTGCAGTTGGGGGAGGAAGGTCGACCATGGGCCTTCCCAGAATAGCAATGGAAATGGGAAGGCTCCAGGTATTGGTCCCGACACCAACTCATCAAATTCTCAGGCCTGCCCACCTTTCTTGCCCCCTGTAGTGGCAGAAGATTCTGGCCACAGTTTAGCAGAATTGGCAGACAAGTGACAGATGGAATTTAACACAGAGAAGTGTGTGACGATGTATTTTGGCAGAAGAGATAGGGAGAGGCAACGTACACTTAATGGCACAGTTCTGAAGAGTCTGCAGGGACAGAGGGATCTGAGGGTTTGGTTCACGTGCATAGATCTTTGAAGGTGGCAGGACATCTTGAGAGTGGAGTTCGCAAAGCTCATGAGATCTGTTGCATTTTTATAATGATAAAAAGGTACCAATCACCCATAAGGGATTGGGTAAACACATTGTGTGTTCATTTATTTAAACAGGCATATGAGAACATTTATACAAAGATAGAAAACTTGAAGACATCAGAAGCAGAGCTGTGTTCTGCTCAGGCAAAAGTGAAACTGCGATTGGATCACGTGACACACTTCCCTTCTTGTGATAGCATACTGCTATCCCTTAAAGGCATATTACAACAGGATCCAGAGCCCATAAATAAAGGTATTGAGTATAAAACCAGGGAAGTTATGATGAGTCTTTATAAAGCTTTGGTTAGGCTGCAACTGGAGAATTGCATCTAATTCTGGTCACCACATGTTAATAAGGATGAGAGTGTCCTTGAGGAGGTGCAGGGGGCATTTATCAGAATAGTTCCAGGATGAGGGATCTTAGTTACAAGGTTAGGTTAGAAAAGTTGGTGTTTTTCTCCTTTGGAGCAAAAAGATTGAGGGGAGATTTGTTAGAGATGTACAAGATTATGACAGGTTTAGATAAAATAGACAAGGAGAAACTGTTCCCATTGGCTGAAAGTACAAGGACTAGGGACACAGATTTAAGATTTTGGGGATGAAATGTCAGTAGGTGTGTTGGGGGGAAGGGGTGTATTTGGATATGAGGAAGAACTTGTTTACTAAGTGAGTAGTGATGTCCTGGAACTCATCGCCTTTGAGGGTGGTGGGAGTGGAGATAATTGATGATTTCAAAAGGAAATTGGTGGGCACTTGTGCTACAGGGATGGTAGGGGAATGGGTCTGACTGGATTGCTCTACACTGAGCCGGCTTGGACTCAATGGGCTGACTAACCTCTGTCACAAAACTATCATATTTTTCATAATGTTATTGTAAACTTATGGGTGTGAGTATAGATGTTTCTGTCTGTGTGACTGATTTAATTAGATTAGAGATGCTTAGACTACAGATTGAAATTATCAAAAGAGGTAGATACAAACAGACTTTTGAAATAGAGATGGATAAGCTAGGATGAGGGTTCCACAGATAAGGAATGAAGGGAACTTGCATTTTTAGATAATTGAAGATGTTGTTTGATTTTCAAAGGGATGGTGTAATTAACAAGAGAAGTGAAGCAAAGCAATATGTTTATTTTTCCCAAAAGGTGAAGGCCATATTGACAACATGAAAGATTTTTATGCTTTGGTTAAAGTAAATTTCCAAAGACATGCAGAACAATGGAATTTTTATACATTAAAGAGAGAGAAACATAGATACAGAAGGATGGAAAGCTATGTGGGGGTGTGGCCATGCAAAATCTGGAAAGGTACAGTATGTGAATCAGACTTGGGAAAAGCCTCGAGCCACTCTGAAGAAGTGCTGCTCCGGTAACTAAAGTTATGTTAAAAGTCTTTGGCATTCAACTGTCAAGTGGGTGATATGGTAACCTGGCTGGATGCCTGTTTAAATTTAAAATCTATTTTGGACTGTTGCCTTAAAGGGTGTGTAGTTGGGAGTCTGGCTCACTTGGAATTTTGGGAATTGTTATGTTTTACTATGGGGTCGCTTTGCTCGTGAACTGGTTGCACGCTTATCTGTCGGCAGGTGTGTCAATTATTAAATGCTGCAGATGCAGAGATCAATATGAAATGAAACATATTATTTATTTACGCAAACAATGGAGCATGATGTGTGCTTCCTCAACCAGACCATACTCTAGACTAACAGTAACACTGTAGCCTGCGCGACACAGCTATTGGTCTTACAGTCATGTTACCAATCTGCTCACAGTCTCTTAAAGGTATATTACACCTCAGATTATCACAGAAATTGTTATAATATTATGTAACTGTAGTCTTATGTCTGTGTTTAGAATTGTCGTCTTTTGTTAATAAATGTTTTAATTTAATTTTTAAAATTGCTAAAATTGTTAGTGGACTCATTACTTCTGAATTCAGTGCACAAATCTTTTCATAATAAAAACAAATTACAAAACCATTGTAATAGCATGGCCAAGTTTCCCTTGTGGATTTGGTCCACATATCACCTGCCACATCATGCCACCTCCCCACCTCCTTATGTGCCGGAATGACAAACAACTGTGACTCCACAACCTGTTCGGTATTTCCAGCATTTTCAGTTTTAAGATGTTAGGATATTCTTCTTTTCCCAGAGTACAGTAAACTGGTGAAACAAATTGCTGGCTTGCATAATGAATGTTGATTTTTTTCTGTACCTTCAAGAGAGAGCTGTATTAGTTTCTGGTTGGGGCAGCATACAAGAGATAGAGATGAAACAATGTAAGCCATGGGTCAAGGTGGTCTCTTGAACTACTTTAAATATCTGGAAGAATAAGGGAGAAATTTTCTAGATTTTTCTTACCTTAATTGACCATTGGTTTTTCATCCCAGGTGATCACATGGCTTAAAGTATCACAATTATATGGAACAGGCTAGATGGACCTGCTGGTTTTTTCCTGTCTGACATATATTTCCATATGTTTGTATGTTGTCTCATGAATAATTTAGAAATCCAGTGAGGTATTATTTCCCTTTTTCTTATGTAGCAGAGGAACCAGAGTGTTCATATAAGGGGCAGAAGTTATGCTTCAGCTATACAAGATCCTGGTTAGACCACACCTGGAGTACAGTGAGCAGTTCTGGGCACCAGACTTTGGGAAGGATATATCGGCCTTGGAGAGGGTGCAGCATAGCAGGATACCTGGATTCTAAGCATTAAATCATGAGAAGAAATTATGCAAACTAGGTTTGTATTTCTTGGAGTTTAGAAGGTTGCAAGATGGTTTGATTAAAAGTGTAGGTAGAGAAAAACTATTTTCTCTGGCTGGGGATTCTAGAATTCAGGAGCATAATCTAAAAATTAGAGCCAAACCTTTCAAGAGTAAAAGGAGGAAACACTTCTTCATAGAGAGAGTACTAGTAGTTTGGAACTCTCTGCCGCAGATGAAAATTGATGCTAGCTGAATTGTTAATTCTAAATCTGAGATTGATAGATTTTTGTTAACCAGAGGTATTAAGTGGAAATAGGCAAAAGCGAGAGTTAGATCGCAGAACAGCCATGATTTTACTAAATCCTTGATGCTTGCTTGAGGGACCAAATTGGCTACTCTTGTTCCTATATTCATATCAGAACTTTCTTGTCTGGATAATGCTCTGAAAATATTATCCAGGAATATTTTACTTACAGCTGGAATACAAAATTAGCCTCGAAGTTGAAAGTATAAAAACTAACATATTGTAGCTATCTGCTTTAAAGGTGGCCATTTTGGGATAAAGAATATGTTCCATTGTTAATCAACTTAATCGTCCAACAAAATCTTTACAATAATTAATACATTCAATATGATTTCAATAAAATTCACTTAGTGACCTCCCATTGTGTGTGCTTGTTAGGTTTGATGCTGCATTAATTATTTTGTTTCTCAATATACTTAATGGGCTGCATCTTCTGGTTGGTGAGCGGGGGGGCGGGGCCCGCTCACCGACAAGTAAAATGACGCAGGGTGACGTCGGGCGTGTGTCCCTGTCACCCCACTTCATTTAGATTTTCAGTTTGGCAGGCACGCAGCCAAAGCCATTTTTAAAAAGCAATTAAACTGATTAATGGAGCTGCCTGTCCAATCTTAATGTTGCCCGTATGTGCCTGCTCCCACAAAAAACCCCCCCAACGGGGGGGAAAATGCTGCCCAATGAAAATTGTATCAAAAACACACAAGCAAACACTATTTTGTGCAATTTTATCAATGCATTGTTCTACTTTGTTGGTCCAGTTTATCTCGAAGTCCATGGCGAGCATTTTATGGCACCTCCCACCTGGTGGGATATTAACAATCCCACCGAACTGAATGGAGATTTAAGTGGCTCACTGAATCTGCCGGGGGGATAAGATAAGCAGGGCCATAAGATCCAGGCCCATGTATAGTTAGCTGTTCTGTACCTTTTGTCTTTACTAGTTGTCACACAGCTAAGAGAGAGAGCAAACACATCCATTTCCATTTTGAAAGATTGTAATGTTGGAATGATACATGGCACAGTGCCACAGAGTGTTGCACCTGGGATATCAAGGCCCTTTGCTATCTTGTACGAGAACAAAATGATTTCAATTCTTGCTTCAAAGGATTTGTTTTTGGAATGGTCACTGCCGCGGGCATGACTGCTTCACAATAGATGTTTTCCTGTCTAAGCTGTTCAAAGCTCGCTTGTATCATGGTTTCATGAGCTCCCATATATCTGGCTGAGATAATATCCAAATATTTGATAATCTCACACAGTACAGCCTGTGGAAGAACAGTCACTTTATACAGGGTTTCCCTGATACGTGGCTGCTTCCATCTCCCTGCCCACCCCACTCCCCTCCCCCGCCCATTATTTTCGCTAAATGAATAACCAGCATTAGCTTTCAGCCACAATAACTTGTGTTGTACTAACAAAGTGGACTGAAGTTCTGCAAGTAGCCCATGGCAACAATCTGTGAAAACCAGAATGTCTTTCATGTCCAAACTAATTCTTGTATATCAACTAGCTGACTGTGTGAGATAGAGGGCAAGTCATGCATTTCTGCATTGAAGTCATTCTCTCCAATGTATATGTATGAAATGCTCATTAGTTTGCAGTCTGTGCCCAAATGGTGCAAAGTTCAGGAGTATTTGGTGGCACTTCCATGCCTCTGCATTGTTTGAGTGGGCAAATAAGCTAAAGGCCAGACTCCAAGCAATGTCACTGACCTCTACCTTGCGGAGGCTGAGCGTCAACTCGCAGACACTTCCTCCTACCTCTCCCTGGACCATGACCCCACCGCTGAACATCAAGCCATTGTTTCCAGGACTGTCACTGACCTCATCTCCTCTGGGGATCTTCCTCCCACAGCTTCCAACCTGATAGTCGCCCAACCTCGGACGGCCTGCTTCTACCTCCTACCCAAAATCCACAAACAGAACTGTCCTGGCAGACCGATTGTATCAGCTTGCTCCTGCCCCACAGAACTCATTTCTCGTTATCTTGACTCCCTTCTCTCTCCCCTTGTCCAGTCCCTTCCCACCTACATCCGTGATTCCTCTGACACCTTACGTCACATCAACAATTTCCAGTTCCCTGACCCCAACCGCTTCCTTTGCACCATAGACGTCCAATCCCTCTACACCTCTATCCCCCACCAGGATGGTCTGAGGACCCTTAGCTTCGTCCTCGAACAGAGGCCCGAACAATCCCCATCCACCACTACTCTCCTCCGTCTGGCTGAACTTGTTCTCACACTGAACAATTTCTCCATCAACTCCTCTCACTTCCTCCAAATAAAAGGTGTGGCTATGGGTACCCGCATGGGCCCCAGCTATGCCTGTCTCTTTATGGGGTATGTGGAACATTCCTTGTTCCAGTCCTACTCTGGCCCCCTTCCACAACTCTTTCTCCGGTACATCAATGATTACTTCAGTGCTGCTTCATGCTCTCGTTGGGACTAGGAAAAATTTATTAATTTTGCTTCCAATCTCTACCCCTCCATCATTTTCACGTGGTCCATCTCTGACACTTCCCTTCCCTTCCTTGACCTCTCTGTCTCAATCTCTGGTGATAGACTGTCCACCAATATCCATTACAAGCCTACCGACTCCCACAGCTACCTCGCCTACAGCTCCTCACACCCCACTTCCTGTAAGGACTCCATCCCATTCTCTCAGTTTCTTCACCTCCGTCGCATCTGTTTCGATGATGCTACCTTCAAAAACAGTTCCTCTGACATGTCCTCCTTCTTCCTGAACCGAGGTTTTCCACCCACGGTCGTTGACAGGCCCCTCAACCGTGTCCGGCCCATCTCCCGCGTATCCGCCCTCACGCCTTCTCCTCCCTCCCAGAAACATGATAGGGTCCCCCTTGTCCTCACTTATCACCCCACCAGCCTCCGCATTCAAAGGATCATCCTCTGCCATTTCCGCCAACTCCAGCATGATGCCACCACCAAACACATCTTCCCTTCACCCCCCCTGTCGGCATTCCATAGGGATCATTCCCTCTGGGACACCCTGGTCCACTCCTCCATCACCCCCTACTCCTCAACCCCCACCTATGGCACCTCCCCATGCCCACGCAAAAGATGTAACACCTGCCCCTTCACTTCCTCTCTCCTCACCGTCCAAGGACCCAAACACTCCTTTCAAGTGAAGCAGCATTTCACTTGCATTTCTCCCAACTTAGTCTACTGCATTCATTGCTCCCAATGCGGTCTCCTCTACATTGGAGAGACCAAACGTAAACTGGGCGACCGCTTTGCAGAACACTTGCGGTCTGTCCACAAGAATGACCCAAACCTCCCTGTCGCTTGCCATTTTAATACTCCGCCCTGCTGTCTTGCCCACATGTCTGTCCTTGGCCTGCTGCATTGTTCCAGTGAAGCCCAACACAAACTGGAGGAACAGCACCTCAACTTCCGACTAGGCACTTTACAGCCTTCCGGACTGAATATTGAGTTCAACAACTTTAGGTCTTGAGCTCCCTCCTCCACCCCCACCTACTTTCTGTTTCTTCCCCCTTCCTTTTGTTTTTTTTTTCTTTTCCAATAACTTATATAGATTTTTCTTTTCCCACCTATTTCCATTATTTTTAAAGCTTTTATGCTCCCCCACCCCCACTAGAGCTATACCTTGAGTGCCCTACCATCCATTCTTAATTAGCACATTTGTTTAGATAATATCACCAACTTCAACACCTCTGTGTTCTTTTGTTCTTTTGTCTGTGACATGTTTTGTTGATCTGCTCCTATCCTAACACCACCACCCCCCTCCACTTCTCCCCCCGCTACCGCACCCCCCCCCCCCCCACCTTAAACCAGCTTATATTTCCCTCTCCTTGTAAAGAAAGATCAGTTCTGTTGAAGGGTTATGAGGACTCGAAATGTCAACTCTTTTGTTCTCCGCCGATGCTGCCAGACCTGCTGAGTTTTTCCAGGTAATTTTGTTTTTGTTTTGGATTTCCAGCATCCGCAGTTTTTTGTTTTTATCAACGTGGCTGTGTCTGAACTGTCTTAGCTCTGGAAGAATTTTCTCTCTATACAGGGTTTCACTAATGCATGGTCGCTTCCCTAACCACCACCACTATCCCCAAACCTCCCCCCCTACCACCCCCCCACCCCAGCTTGTGCTTGTGTACCACCGTTACAACAGAACTATTTTACTGTTGTAACAGTGGGACACATTTAGCGTCCATCACTTTCAGACTACAGAAGGTGCACCTGCACTTACTTCCTTCAGTCCATTTGAAACAAAAATAAGCCATTGGCTGGAATTTTCCGCTCCTGTTGGTGCGGGTGGTATGGTGGCATGAGCAGACAATATGATATGAAGGCCAAAAAATTAGTTCTACGTCATCATGAAACCAGTTTGCAATTGTCCACTCCGCCATCAATGGCGGGCTGCCTTTCCTGCCATCTAATGTCAGGAACCTAATTTCAATACATTTGCATCTCATCATCTTGCCTGCCCGCCGGAATCATCCCCCATGTCGAATTTACCTCCCATGTTGATGGATGCAGAACGATGTACAGCTTTTAAAAGGCGTGCACCTGGTGAGCTGAACTTCATGGGGAACTTGGAGCCGAGTGCATATTAACGTAGCGCAGTGCTCGTGAGGGTCGCCCGTTCAACTTCAAGGAAGAGGCACCGCACATTCAAGGCGAGGCCACAGGAAGTCGTTTTCTTCCCGGCTGGCTGACAGTGTAGTGCCGGGGCAAGGGCTGCACTGTGGTTGAGGCAAGGTAGGGGGGGTGTAAGGCACCATGGTCTGATGGCCGTGCACAAGCACAGGACAGTGGGGTGGGGTGGGGTGGGGGGAGAGAAGCGACCATGCATTAGTGAAACCCTGTATAGAGAGAAAATTCTTCCACAGCTGAGACAGTTCAGACACAACCACATTGACGTTGCTTGGAGTCTGGCCTTTAGCTTATTTGCCCACTCAAACAATGCAGCGGCATGGAAGTGCCACCAAATACTCCTGAACTCTGCACCCTTTAGGCACAGATTGCAAACTAATGAGCGTTTTAGGGGGCTGCAGAACAACTGGATGAATGGGTAAGTTGTACAATCTCCTTGCTAAATATGGGCATGGAGCAGCCACTGGTGGAGGTGCTCACAGCCCCTTGCAATGTCTTCATTAAGTTTTGGACCAGTCTTCCCCATGATTCAAGCTAACACTGCAACCTTGCAGTGTGCGTTTGGAGAATGCCTGCACTTGAGCTGACATGCAGTCCAATGGCCGAAGCTGCTGCCGATTGGTCAGGTGGAATGGGGCGAAGATAGCTTGGGTTTCAGGCAGCCATGCAGCGCACTAATCACTGTCCATCCATCCAAGTGGTGGTCAGCACTCTCCGGCATGTGTTAAGGGGCCTGGAGACAGAGACGGAGCCACGTACGGAACTATGAGGGGTTCCTAGGAGACCAATGCTAACCCATGCATCTCTCTATTTCACCCTGCAGGAAGAATATATCAAAAGTACGGAGCCTGATGAACTAGGTGTAGGCCTTGTGGATTACAGGGAGAGGAAATGAAGAAGAGAGCGACAGAGGCGCCTGGGTGGGCAGAGGGAGGAGCAGCACCCTCAAGAAGAAGGGGTGCCTGGGGCTCCCATGCACACCACTGAAGAGCCACAGCGAGCTGTTGCTGGTCACCACCTAGCTAGAGCAAGGGTATACAGACGGCGCTTGTCATTCCTGCAGATGACCGAGAACCAGGGTCACCGAAGACTGCGCATGTCCAGGGAACTGGTCGGTTACAAATGTCACCTGCTACAGGATTTGGCACCATGAGGACTTGGAGGGCATTCAATGCCATTGGCTTGAAAGTAACCGCGGCGCTCAGTTTCTACACCGGTGGCTCCTTCCAGGTCTCCACAGGTGACCTCCACGGGATCTTGCAAGCCTCCACACACAAGTGTATCCAGGAGGTCATGGACGCCATATTCACAAGACCACACAACTTTGTGCATTTTGCCCAGGATCAGGAAAGTCAGGAAGCCAGATTGCTGGGATTTGCGCAGATCTCAGGTTTCCCACAGGTGCAGGGTGCCATCTACTGCACTCGTATGGCATTTAGATTTCCATGGCAACAAGCTGTCAACTACATCAACCACAAGGGCCTCTACTCGCTGAAAGTTCACAAATGCATTCTGCGGGTCTGCGCATGAGTCCCCAGGAGTGTCCATGACTCCGACAGATCCCTGACGTGTTCCAGGGGCCACAGAGGCTGCAGGGTTAGCTCCTTGGGGACAAGGGCTACCCACAGAGGTTGTGGCTGATGACACCCATGCAGCGGCCTCAGACTGCAGCAGAGCGGCGGTATAATGAGGCTCATGCAGCAACACTCACTTTGGTGGAGCAAACCATTGCAATGTTGAAAATGAGGCTCTGGTGCCTGGATTGGTCTGGTGGAGCCCTGCAAAACAGTCCACAGAAAGCGGCACGCATCGTTGTCACCTACTGCACCCTTCACAACCAGGCGCAGCAATGGGGAGGAGGAGCTGCCTGAGGAGGAGATCCAGGAGGAAGACGTCAACGGGGATGAGGTTGTTGAGGCGGGGATGACAGCGATGATGCCATCGTGTTGTCCAGACAAGGTAAGCGTGCTTGGGAGGCCCTCATAACCACTAGATTTGTGGACGGCGCAGTGAGGAGACACCATAGATCCTCACATTGCATCTGTGAATGTTTGACTCCAGTCTGGCTGATGGCAGTGCACATAACTTCTGTGATAATGCCTCTGTCATGGAGACGCAGCGGATGCCCACAGTCCCTACATTCAGGATGATGATGATAACATGCAGTGGGGACACTCCATAGATCCTCATATTGCTTGTGAATGTCTGATTCCTGTCTGGCTGGTGGCAGTTCGCTTGCACTCTGTGAACAGGGTCATATCATGGAGATGCAGTGGGGAAACTTTAACTTCTTCTGATCTTATGGCATCCTTAGTGAGATGAATCCTTCAGGACCACACAGTCACCGGACACACATGCTAATAAGATCGAGGACCAGCCATGTCTCAAAGGTGCTAAGAGCACACAGAGAAAATTATGGAACCCTTTGCTGCTGGCCCAGGATATTCTGGCATCGAGGATGCAGGCATGACTTATGTGACCTGTGACAGTGATGGCACACCATCAGTGTGCTGGGAAGGTTGCACAAAACACAGGGAGGAGGCCCTAACTGAGACTCGTGCCTTTATCTTATGCAGGAACCAAGCTTTCACTTCAGACTGACACGGATATTGCTCATCATAACAAGGAGCCATAGTCAGGGTAACATTGTTGGAACTTTATTTACAACAATCAACATTATGGACAAGTGATTAACGTCTGTGTCCACATGATGAAACTACATTTTCTTAACCTTTCTAACCCCGCCGCTGCATCCTGCTGCTCCCCCAACGTCCACAGCAGAGGTGGAGGCAGCCTGCTAACTTACATGCCCTGTCCGTGATGCCCTTGACGGGCATCCTCTGTAAGGCCGAGACCTGGAGGGCCCCTGCCTGCTTTCAGAGTGCTGCTGTGTGGCAGTAGCACTCTCCTTGGCCTGAGGAGCTGGAGCTGCTGGGGTCACAAGAAGAGAGGATTCAAATGGGCCGGACACTCCCTGGATCACCTGGTTGGATGGCTCCAGAGTGTGTGCCTGCTGATCCTCCTCTTTCCAAGGGTGCCGGAGGACTCCTGGCTGACCACTTGGGGGAAGATTGAGATGGAGCTGCCCCGCTCTCCCCTTCGTATTGACATTGTTGGAGGCCAACTAGGGCATCAGTGATGGAGTTCAGCCCGTGCAGCAGTGCAGGAGTGACGTCCTGGACCAAGGTTTCCATGGCGGTCACCATCCTACCAGTGTTGACCTCGCTGTGTTGGCATGCCAGTGCTATCACCTCAGACTGAAAGCAGACTCCTCCATCGTGCCTTGTAAACTGAGGAGTGCAGCGGACATCCCTTTCTAATGCTCCTGAGCTTGCCTTTGCGGCTCCAGCAATTGGGTTCAGAGGCTCCTCATCTGACTCGGATGCAGTGGATTTCTGGTCCCCAGCAGTCCTCCGAGTTCCAGAAACCTGGGAAGTCCCTGCACCTCCTGGTGTGGATCAGACAATGAGATATGCTCACCAGATTGTGACCCCAAGGCTACGCTAGGGCCAGGTCCCACCGAGGTGTGTATCTCTGCATTGGTGGAGGGTGTGGGTGAGCGCTGTGATGGGTCCTCAATGAGGGTGTCATTAGATTATTCTTCTGAGGTGTCATCGGGGCTTGAGTCGAGGCCCGGGATCCTGGACCCCCTCGGCTGCTTCTGTGATGTGCCTGCCAAAGAAGGAGAGATAATTAATGCATGGCATGAGATTGTGGAATAGGGGAACTGAGTCACAGCATGTTGGTAGAGCACCGCTGAACTCATTGTCAGCACAGGAATGGTCCAGATCATCTTTGACCAGTTGAATGACTCTATTTTCAAAGTCTGTTAGGACCTTGATGTCAGGCATTCCTCTACTAGTCTGTGACCTCTCCCTGTTGTTGTGTGCCAGCTTGTCCTGTATGAATACAGATGGAGAAAGTGTAAGCAGGATGTCTGCCAGGCCAGTTGAGAAGGATGCAAGGTATGTGTGGGTGGTGAGTAGTGCCATGGATAGGATGAGGACACAATATGCAGGGCAGATGAAGGTGCATGTGAGAGAGTTAATTGTGATGTCCGTTGAACTGGCAGTGAGATCCCTGTGGATGTGTGATAGTTTGTGAGTGTGAGAGTTGAGAGTGATGGGAAGAGCGACTTACCCTGGCAGAACGGAGGAGATCGTTTATCCTCTTTCACCACATTGGCGCTGACCACTGGGTCGCTTGCTGGAATTGTTACCTCACTTGCTGGTCTTCGCCCTGAGGGGGTAGAGGACTTCACGGTAGGCCTCCACTGTGTCCAGTAGGGAGGCGTTGCTAAATTTGGGGGCAGCACTTTTCCTCCCTTTGCCCGCTATGAGTTTCCACCAGCTTCTGATGCCATAGAGAGAGCTAGCTCTCTGCAGAGGTGCACTTTAAATATGGCGCCCGGATTGCTAAGGCCCTGAGGTGATGGCAGGGTGGGTGAATCAGAGGCCGCCCCAGCAGCGACCTGCCGTGTTTTCTAGGAAGGCATTATTAATGAGGCAGGACACGCTGGGAATGGGACGAAACGGCACGAAAAGCCGCCATTGCGGCTGGCGGGCAAAACGTCCTTCTTCCCGCCCGCTTTCACACTTTGTTCAAATCTGGGACGATTTCGCCTGTACCGTTGTTTTCCTGATATTGATATCACCCAAGTAGTAGCTTTCAGGGGTCAAGAGTCATTTGAAAGATAGCACCTCTGACATCTCAATATTCTCTTAGGCCAGAATTTTTGGGTCGGCGGGCGGGGCATAAAATGATGTGCTGTGACATTAGGCATGTGTCCCGACATCACCATGCATCATTCAAACCTTGAATATGGCGGGTGTGCACCGGTGTCAGCTGTGCGCCTGTCAAGCTGTCAAAGGCCTATTAAGGCCATTTAAACACCATTTAAACTAATTAATGGAGCTGCCTGTCCAACTTTAAGGTTGGCGGGCAGGCGAAGAACCCAGGCGGCCTTCGCATTTATCATGAAGCCTCATCCATGGGTTGAATGAGGTTTCATGAAGGTTTTTAAAGTTTAATAAAAGCTTTTAATAAAATTCATTGGCATGTCCCAGTTCATGCGATGCTGCCACATGAAGGAACATGTCTTAATTGTTTTTTCTTTATTACACTTTTCCAAAATCAAACTAATCTCCCTGAGGCAGCTCCGCGCTTAGGGAGATTTCTGCGTTCGTGGGCCTCGACTCGGCCTACTACCCCCACCTGCACAGGGAGCCCACAGTGCCCGTCCGTGCCCACTCCCGTCCAAACCCCCCGACGGGGAGAAAATTCTTCCCTTAGTGCCCTACTGAAGATTATGGAGCTGAATTTCTGTATAGTTCTCTTAATCATCCAAATCACATCAACAGAAAATTAATGGGAAGCCAGGAGAAACAGCATAAACACTGTTTACACCACTTTTCCAGGATTTCCTCAGCTCTTCGAAGGAGGATGATCAAGAGAACCTGTACAGAAATTAATGATCTATATACGTAAATCCTGGAGTGGGGCTTGAATGTAGATCCTCTGGTTCAGAATCAAGCACTAAAATGACATTTTTAAAGATGCATCCACAGAATGTGAATGCTTATAAGGAGTTGACTTTCCTTTGAACATCACGCCTTATAAGTTCTTGAAAACTTTTGCTGTAAAATTTTGCGGTATACTTCCTATTTTCTAGCAAATCGTTAGGGTACAAAAATCACTAGCTATAACCACTTTGAAGACGTTGATAAAAATTGCAAGATGTTCTGAAGGCTTCTAGTACAGACTGAATGCAGCACCTGTTTTTCAGGCAGAGTACAGTGATTATATTTTCAGTGTGTATAACTGTGTGTGTGTGTAGCAGCGAAGCGGATGCTGCCATATCAACAGTAAGTTAAATATTATGGCAACTTGGAGCTTAAGAAAGGATAACCTGATTTCACAAGAAGAACATGTGGAATATTTCAGCCCCAGGAGCATAAATTTCTAACTAGTGTTTAGTAGCATGTTGCGTTGCAATTTCATTTGCTCTAACCTTAAATTTACGAAAGGATTTGTGGTACATTGTTGGCTTCCATTTGAATGACACTTTGTTGACCATAACTGAAAGAGGGTAGCAAACATAATCGAGGGTAGCAAACACAATTATCAGGTATTAAGCATTTGATTGCTTGTGGTTGTAGTGAGATATTTGTTTCAACGTTGAAGTACTCAATCCTTGACATTTATTAGTACAAATTAAATAGCAAAGTGAAGTAGAACAAATATTATTGAGTACTAGAAATCTTGAAAGCAATTAAAGTCAGAGGACATATCTTCACAAAAGGTGACGGGATTGTTTGATGGAAGTAGTTGTACATACTATTTAAAAATGAGAGAGATTTGAAAGCCAGGAAAGTGTCAGAAGATAACTGCAGGACAGATTGGGCTTTCATTCTTCATGTGTAATAATAGCATGGTTCTCAGTGCTTTGGGTTAAATGTTACATAGTTGTGAGAGATAATTAGGTTTCCCAGTATGATATTCTAAAAGATAATTGTTTCCATTGACATATCTTTTCACATTATTGTATCTGTATTCACCAAAGTCTGCTTCTTTCATTCATGGTGATGGGTAGGACACGAGTAGGTCCAGATTAACTTCACGTAGAAAGGAAAACACAAAGAACCCTATATTAGCATTTCTCAACAGACATGTTCCCAGAGGTTACTGGACACACTTCTGGCATTGGCACTACTTGCTGCCAAATATGTAGCACTGCTGTCCTGTAGGGAGAGAGACCTGGAGGACCAGGCAGGAAAATCCTTTCACATCCATTTCATACAGGAACACTTCCATCTGCTAGCCATCGAACAGAGGCATTAACATGTGCCCGAAGCAACCAGATTCCTTTGTTATATCAAATTTCCATTGCCAGTCAAAAAAATTGCACAAACATGAGACTTTGCCAGCCAAATACTTGGTCTTCCTACATTTAGCCACTTAGTTTTAAGTAGCTGTCTTGTCCATAAATGGCAGCCCATTTCCACCCCTGACTGCATGTAGCAAACTTTCAGTGGTAGCAGGACCTTACATCTAATGAGTCACTAAAGAAGAGTCAACATTGCAATGCTTCTATCCACCAATTCTCAGCTTGGTTGGATGGTTTTCAAAAGTATATTTTCTTTCTATTCTGTCACATTTCAATCAACAAATTCTTATTTGGACCTTTTACTTCACTCCTGTTGTAATGTTTGAGTGGCAACCATCCCTCCCAACACCAACTCTATGTGCCATTGCTGATTTTAGCATTTCTTTCCCTGTGTTTATCTTGCTGAGCTGCTTCCAATTTTAGTTATCACCAAAAGGGAAACAACTATGAACTGAACCACTAGTCAGACATGGCTTGTCAACTTCTTTACCCAGACATTGTTAAAATGTGGAACTTGCCACTACTAGTTAAGTCAAATTGCATGGATGCTTTTAAGGGGAAGCTAGATAAGTAAATGAGCATAAACACTGACAAAGAACAGTTGGACTGAGTGGCCTTTCCTGTGCTGTAATATATGTAATTCTGTGTCATCTGCAAGTGCAAAAGCCAGCCTGTAGTTGTACAGTGATTGCAGAAATAAGGACCTGGACTGAAGCTAGGAGGGATGATTTCCATTTGAACATTGCAACACTGAAAGTACAGAATGGTGCCCTGGGCTGGATTTTCAGTGTGGGGTTGGGAACCGGACACCTGGATGAATTCCGTGTTGCAAGTCTGCCCAAGATATGTCCCTATTGCGACACTGTTTTTTAATTTAAATGGGTTAATTGACCAGGAGCTGGGCAAGGCATCCAATTAAAGATGCCGAGTGCCTTCATCAGGCAGGACGGACCTGCCTGGCATCAGTGGCAAAGGCATGCGGAAGCTATATTCGGGGCATCCGCTGCTTTGCCAATTTTAAACAGGCAGCTCCTTGGAAGACCATGGAGGTCTAACACCTAGTTGGAAAGCAGCAATAGACCACAAGGTTAGCACCAGCGCTTATGCCAGCACTAAATCGCCCCACAGATTGGAAATAAAAACACCACCCCAGAGATTTATTTTGGCTACGTGGTGAACTCTTTGGACTCGTTGGGAAAAAATTTGAAAATTCCAAACCTGAAAGGTTAGGCTCCTTAACAAGCTCCTCAGTGAGCTGTTAATTGGAGGCGACTGTGTTTCCCTCTCCCCTTCCCCACCACATGGCCCACTGAAAATACAAAACAGTCCCGAGGCATCGAGCACGAGCCACCTACCTCAGTTGCAAAATTCTGGCCTTCATTTCTAATGACATTTGGCTGGGATTTTGAATGTGAAATCCTGCTGGGATGTGGGGTAGGTTCCGGCCTGATTTGAAGTGCTTAATGTTCACCAGATCACAAAACATCTTCAAACAACCACATGTTATTTCTGTTGGAGAGATAAATACATTTGTACTTTTACAAGTATCTTTCATATATTTTGGGAAAAAGACAAAACTGTTGAGTGTGACTGTATTTGTAGTTCTGATAAATTAGTGTTTCAGGACTGCTGCAGGTTCAAATATTCTCCTCCACCCCTTTTCAAACAGAAATCTGAACAGATGCTTTGAAGGTAAGAAGAGGTCACGTGTGACTTCAAGTTGCTTGCACTACACATACAGCGAGATATGAAACACCTGGATAGACCTTGTATGGTCCTCAGATGGTATGTGGGACTATTATGCTCATAAGCGTAGTATTATCCCTGTATCAAAGTTGCTGGCAGGCATTATGCTACTTCATAATACAAGCCTATCCAGCAGCTACAGTGGAAGCAAATGAGTCCTGGGCAATTTAGCCCAGATTCTCAGTATAATCCGAGGTCGGTAATAAGAGGCTATTGGAACACTTTGGTGACACTTAATCTGGAATGTGATCAACCTTTTTAGACCTTAATCCTCACAAAGGACACTTTAGGGGACTTTTACCAGGCAAGGGAGTGGCCTTGCATGCACGTGGGGAGTTAAGTGGCTTGAAATTGGTGCTGGGTCTGAAACACAACAGCAGCCCGCCCTCTCCGCACTTGTGTGAGGTGACATTGAAGACACACAAGGAACCTCCTTGGTCTGTTGGGTAAGTTATTAAGGGCAATTATAAGAAGCCAATGAAGACTTGTTTAAATGCTCATTTCTGGGGTTCCCAGCCAAGGGAGCAGTTTCCTGACCTGTCAGCGACTCGCATGGGTCACTGAGGTGCTTGCACAGTGGGAAGAGTTTTCTCAGTGAATCTGATAGGCTGGAAATGTTTTGATTAGTGAAACTGAAGAGTTGCAGCCATGGCCAGGTAAGAGGCCATAGTTCAAAGCACTTCTGCTCTCAGAGAGTGCTATCATTGCTTGATAGGTGATTGCTGACTGCTTGGAAGTCACTTCATCTGCCGAGCACTTGACTCTACTTCAGCTGCACTTCCCTGCTTGTCAGCCTTCACCATGAGATGGGAGCAGCTTGCACAGCTGTACCTCCCACATCTTCTGAGACCTAAGGGTAGAAGCCAAACCTCCATCAACAGCTCCAACGACAGCAAGATCAACACCAGTAGGAACATCAGTTGCCGTCTCCTCAGTCTCATGCCCCTTCACAAGGCAGAGGGGAAGGACACTGAGTCCCAGTTGGAAGGAGGTAAGAACTCCAAAACAAGGCCTAGAGCAGAGGCTCAGCTCTCTGGACATATTTGAGCACCAGTTCCTCAGGAGTCTCAAGTTCTCTCAGCAAGCATTGCTGACATCTGCAGCTTCCTGGAACAAGACCTTCTTCCTCATGGAGCAGGTAAACACAAATTGCCAGTGGCAAGCAAGGTGCCTGTAGGGAAACCACCAACCCCCTCGCTGCCTCCCCCCACCACCCTGCCATCAGTCTTATACTCTCACCTCAGCACATTGTGTGCTCTTTTCTCCTGCAAGAAGAGAAAATCAATAATGTGAGTACTCATAATAGCTTGTGTGGAGAGGAGGGAGTGACAAATGTTTGTGGAGGGAAGCTGTGAGGCATGAGTGCAAGAAGGTAATGGGTTGAGGGTGAGTGAGAGTATTGTCTGTTCAATTGGATATGTAGGGTACCTGCATAGGGAGGAATGAGTGGAGCTTCAAGGTATGTTGAACTGAGGAGTGCTGTGCAGGAGGACGCTGAGCTTCACATCTGAAAGTGTTATGCCACTTACCTTTCCCACCCTCCTGAGGTCCTGGATTATCTTGTTGCACATTCTCCTGGATGAAAGGATCACACTCCTGCTGCTGACTTCCTCGGTCACTTCCATCAACACTTGGTTAGAGAGATCATGCGCTTCTGCCTGTCCTTGCGAAAGCTCACCCCACGGTAGCCCCTCAATTCCCACAGCAGGACCTCTAGGTAAGTGTGAGATTCATGAGGAGCAACCTTCCCAGGCTCCCTCTCCATTCCTGAAGTTGCTGCAGCCTGAAAAATCCAAGTGTTGGTAAGCCATGTCCTGGCCCCTTTAATTAGAAACCTTTCCTTGGACAGATCCAGTGCATCATTTCACCTGCCCTCCTTAATTGATTGGGAAACCCTGAGGTGGGATGCAAATACCCTGACTGAGTTAATGAGCCACAACTAAGCCTGCATGTTGGGAAATCGGGTTCCCATCTCAAAAATGGTCCCACCGTTCTGACAGGGACTAATTCCAGAAGATTCCATTCTTTGATTCTGAAGAGGGGAAGGCAACATGGGTGACCCCCACTTAAGTACCTTTTGAAATTAAGATAAACTTCTTGCCTTGGATTTAGATTCATAGGGACTTAAGACCGGACTCTGATTTAGGTCTTTAAATTATTAAGCACATTGACAGAAGTAGGTATGATTGTTTGATGTGATGGCATCAGGTAGAATTGGAGGTCACCCATTTAAATGGAGAAAGCAGACAGTGAGCTCATAGGCTTGGAGTTTTATTTTTCTCAGAGGGTAATTGAGCTTCTAAGAACATGAGTCATATTTTTGGCAAACAAGAATATTGTAGCAGGATAAATATAAGATTTTTGGGTAATAAACAATGGTGAGAGGCTTCCAGGGGGCTTCCTGAGCACTTATGTAGAAAATAATTATTGACAGACATTTCCTATGCTTGGTTACGGTCCTCTGTGTTTGTTTTCCTCTCTCCTGACAGGAGAGGGGAAGCAAGGGTGGAGAGGCAGAGATAAATCTACATTATGTTAAATGAGCACATACAACCCTCAAGACCTTGGGCAATATTTAATGGGGCCTGTAAGAGAAGGAAACCTGGCGAAAGTGAGAGTGACAGAGGAAGGTGTTTTTGGATGAGCTCCAGTTGCAAGGTCACCATGTTAGAGTCCATCGACATGGCTGCTAAAACTGCTACCTTGCTGGAGCTCAGGTGCTGCTAGAAATTTTTACCTCATAGGAGATCAGATTGCTGTGGGAAGAGTTCTGGGTGTGGCCCATCGGAAGGACACTCATTCCCACTGGTCAACTGCTGCTGCTCTAAGAATGAAAGTCTTGTCAACAGAGGTGCTCATATCTTTGCCTGCCTTCTTTACACAGTCCACTTTGTAGATTTGCAGTGGGTCTCGTACACCCAATCTTATTGTAACTCCGGGCAGTGGAGGAGAGGTTTTAGACGAGGGCCTTAGTCGCACAGCAACATATTCAGCCAGCACCAGCCGAAGGGGAGTGAGGTCATGAGGAATCCTACCTGGGCTGTCTTCGCCGAAGAGCTTTGGCCCAGCAGCGTGTGTTCAGAATGTGTGCTAACTACCTCATGTTGTCTGAGAGATAATTAAAAAATGGCTAAGGCTTTCTCAGGAGGCAGTTAGTGAGCTGTATACAATCCTACAACAAGACCTGCAGCCCCGTGGCTTTGGAGAGAACTCCATGGTAACTGCAGCCCTAAACATTACGCCAGCAGCTCATATCAGGGTTCCACTGGGGATATGTGTGGCATTTCTTAGGCTCCAACACTTGGGTGCATACAGGAGGTGACCTTTGCCCTCTTCAGAAGGGCCAATAAATTCATCAGATTCTCAACAGATGCTGTTAGCCAGGCTGCTGGAGCAGTTGGCTTCAGGGCCATTGCGCAGTTCACACAGGTACAGGGTGTAATTGACGGTACACACGTGGCCATTTAAGCCCCCTGGGAATTGCAATTGTAAATCAGAAGCGGTTTCAGTCGATGAACATTCAAGTTGTCTATGATTATCGGATAAGAATAATGGAGGCCTTGTGCTTGTTTCCCTGGGAGCACACGTCTTAAGAAACTCCCAGTTGCCACAGCTATTTGATACCCCTACCCAAGTGCAGTGTTGGATTTTGGGTTATGGGGTTATCCCCTTAGAATCTGGCTCGTAAACCAGTGAAGTGAGAGTGACTGCCCTTAACATCAATGCAGCATTTGACAGAGTGTGGCATCAAGGCATCTCAGAAAAATTGGATTCACTGGGAATCAGGGGGAAATATCTATGCTGTTTGGAGTCATACCTAGCACAAAGGAAGATGGTTGTGGTAGTTGGAGGTCAATCATCTCAGCTCCAGGGCATCACCGCAGCAATTCTTCAGGGTAGTGTGCTAGGCCCAACCATCATCAGCTGTTTCATCAATGACCTTCCTTCCACCATAAGGTCAGAAGTGGGGATGTTCGCTGATGATTGCACAACGTTCAGCACCATTCATAACTCCTCAGATACTGAAGCAGTCCATGTCCAAATGCACCAAGACCTGGTCAATATCCAGGCTTGAGCTAACAAGTAACATTTGCACCACACAAGTGCCAAGCAATCTGGACTAGCCATATAAATACTGTGGCTACAAAAGCAGATCAGAGGCTAGGAATCCTGCAGTGAGTAGCTTACCTCCTGAATCCCCAAAGCCTGCCCACCATCTACAAGGCACAAGTCAGAAGTGCAATGGAATACTCCCCACTTGCCTGGATGAGCGCAGCTCCAATAATACTCAAGAAGCTTCACAGCATTCAGGACAAAGCATCCCATTTGATTGGCACCACATCCACAAACATTCACTCCCTACACCACTGACGCACAGTAGCAGCAGTGTATACCATCTACAAGATGCACTGCAATAACTCACAAAGGCTCCTTACGCAGCATCTTCCAAACCCACGACCACCCCATTTAGATGTACAAGGGCAGCAAGCACAAGGGAACACCACCACCTGGAAGTTCCCCTCCAAGCCAATCACCATCCTGACTTGGAAATCTATCACAGTTCCTTCACTGTCACTGGGTCCAAATCCTGGAATTCTCTCCCTAACTGTACTGTGGGTGTACTTACACCACACAGACTGCTGTGGTTCAAGAAGGCAGCTCACAACCATCTTCTCAAGGGTAATTAGGGATGGGCAATAAATGTTGGCCTCACCAATGATTCCCACACCCCATAAATTAATTTTAAAAAAGTGTCATCCCCACAGCCCTGCCGATGAGTGTTACAATGCTGCATACAGCTCAACAAGGGGAATCACAGAGCAGACCATAGGATTGCTCAAAATGTGCTTCTGATGCCTTGGCCAGTCTGACGGAGCTTTACAATAAGCGCCAAGAGGGTGTACAGGATTGTCGCCATCTGCTGTGCCTAGTGCAACAAGACATTGCAAAGGGGAAACAAATAGCCACTTGAGGACGTGGAGGAGCTGCTAACTTCCTCAGATAAGGATAACATGGTGAAATGTGAGCCGAAGGCTGTCATGGAAAACCTCATCTTCAATCGTTTTGACCATGTGTGATGCACCTGACCATCACTCCCACATCTGTAAACCTTTGCCTGCTGCGATTGTGCGCCCACCTCTGCCACCCTCATTCGAAGCTACCTCACTACACACATCCTGTACCCCCTAGAAGACTAAAGTGAGTGGATTGTTCTCACACAGTATGAAAAGAGATGACACCTCCTGAGGTTATCAGCTTTACACTGACACTCAAGTAAATGAAACTATTATGAGTTGTCTGTCTGCTCCTTGCCCATTTTGTCAAGGCCATGATTGCGCGAGCAGCACAACTTCTTGTGCTTGTCAGTGACCTTGGCCAATCTCTTTAGTATGTCATTTGTGGGGAGGTCAGCAGGTGTTGCATGTTCAGCCCTGTTGCATTACCTTGAGAATACAAATCATGACATGAGCATTACCATCCAATAAAGACTGACCTCTAACACACAGCCACAATGCTCCCTACAAGGTTGAGATGTCTGTCAGTCCCCTTCAATCAGCAATTACTGTTAAATATGAAGTATGACAGTGCAATATGGCCTCCGAAGAGGGACATCCAACAAATGCACATAAGCACACAATGGTCAAGTGAACAAAATATATTGTGATAGCTACATACATGTACATACCATAGCAGTGTCTCAGCAGCCGTGCTACCATTGTGCCCTCAATACTTATTAATTTTTCTTTTATGACCATTCCATCTTGTTGCGACCCTGACTTCAGCAGCTGATGAGGAAGCAGGCTGCTGAGAGCAATTCCCTGAAGTGTGACTGCACGTGGAACATGTGCTCTCATGCATGTTTAAAATTTGCATTGTGAATGTGCACGTGGTGGCTCCCAACACATAAGCAGAAGTGGCACCTGCCATTGGGAACCATGCTCGTCCCAATTACAATATAAGTTAAAGTTATCTATCCAAGAAAGTTCCCAAGAAAGCTGACCCAATGACCCATTCACCCTTGTACTGAAACAACTAAACAGCTTCACTGATACAAAAAATGCAAATCACAGTACCAAATGAAAAGTTATTCCTGATAAAGTTAAAAATAAATGAATACAAATTATTTATTGATGTTTATTAGGTGATATGGTAAAGTATAACTAGAAAGAATTGTAAAAATAGAGATTTACCAAGAATTCAACATTATGATTGTTAGGAAAATACTTAAGCAATCCTGCTTCTTAATGATATTTAATTCAAGTGTTGAAATCCTCTATAAAAGGGACAAAGTTCCAGATGGTGTATTAAATGTCATCCCTTATCTTATCTTGGATAGATAACTTTAACTTATATTGTAATGCTAGCTGTGAATTAACTGAAAGCATAACAATTATGGGAGGTAGTACACTTGCCAGCCTACCAAGGTTATGTTACCCTCAATTTGTGGTGCTTTTTCTGTTGTGCAAGTTGCCTGCAGGTGTCCTGGCTGGAGGTAGCAAAGTCCTGCAGTTGGCTGCATAGTGACCTGGACTGACTGAAGGCATCTGTCCTTGGTTATATGCAGGTATGTGTGCCAAGGTCTGCAAATATGGTTTGGTGTCTGCTGATATCCCGAGAATGCTTCCTTTCATCTTATACTATTTCAATCTTGAAATGGGTTACTTAAAAATAATTTCACTGTCTAGAATAAATTAGAGTTGCCTCTCAAATACATTGCAAAACACATTTCCTTGGTAAAAAATAATCCAGAAATATGAAAAATATTAAATTTTAAAATGTCAGTATTGTAAACGGCACTGCAGACATTGCAAAAATAAAAAAAAAGCCCCATGGAACTTTAACAATTCATCTGTACATAGTTTCCTTTCTCTCAGACCCCTGTTTAAAAAAAGTAACAATTTTTCACATCAAATGTGGTGCTTTAATGATGATTAGACATGAAATGGGCGCAAGCATGCTAGTTCCATGAAATTGCAGCATAAAAGCCTGCAGACAGCCTGGAGAAGTGTAATTGAAAATAAACATTGTGCACTGTTCACTTGCTGATGACCACAAAATCTGGGCCAATTTGAAATGTTTCTAAAAGTTTCAATATGCATAGATTCAAAGATCACACTAAAGCAAATATTTCAAATTAATTTGTAGAATTCCCTTTATCACAATAAATATAAGCAATGTATCTGGTCCTTTTTGTTTCTTTATCCAGTTCCCTTACATTTCCACAATCACACAGTTCCCAAGAAAGCTGACCCAATGACCCATTCACCCTTGTACTGAAACAACTAAACAGCTTCACTGATACAAAAAATGCAAATCACAGTACCAAATGAAAAGTTATTCCTGATAAAGTTAAAAATAAATGAATACAAATTATTTATTGATGTTTATTAGGTGATATGGTAAAGTATAACTAGAAAGAATTGTAAAAATAGAGATTTACCAAGAATTCAACATTATGATTGTTAGGAAAATACTTAAGCAATCCTGCTTCTTAATGATATTTAATTCAAGTGTTGAAATCCTCTATAAAAGGGACAAAGTTCCAGATGGTGTACTGGCTTCTCAGTATAAAATTTCTATCTATAAAGAACAGGCCCCTCACAATTTCAATTCCACAAATGGATTCAGATCAACTGTTGACCTGAATCACAATTATAAGAGACCAGTGTGGTGAGTTATGAAGGCTTGTCTGCAACTTTCAAGTCATTTTGTACCTTCCTGAAATATAGTCTTTCAGAAAACAGACACTACATGGACAAATTGTATTTCCAAAGTTGTCTAATAACAACAAATGTACCATGGATATGGCAAACTTCCACTGATGGGCCACAGCTGAAAATTCCCATAGCTGGAGAAAAAAAAAAATAAAGACCCTGACATTATGTTAACTTTCATGGGAACAGAGAATAACTGGCCTTGGTGCTTGTTGCAAAAGCTTTAACAATGACACCGGTGAAGGATTGAGTTTTGGTATGTCTCCAACAGAGCACAATGAGTTGGGGGAATATTGGGAGCAATCTGGGAATTGGAGCAGAGCTTCTGGGAAACATAAGCTTTGCTAATGCAATTCAGTGGGTTTTGCCTCTCATCCCCACATGTTATATAGCACATGATTAGATTCAGACATTGCTTCTTGCTTAAATTATGACCGATATTTCCTCCAGTAATGGGATTTTTATCAGCTGTCGAGCTCCATGATCTTTCAATCCTAATAATTCAGGATATATGGCAAATAATGTAGCAGTGACATCGAGATTAATCTATAAGTCTTTAATCACTCTCCTGTGAGAACAATATTTGTGCTTGATAAGACCTCTGAAGTATGAATGTATTAAATGCACAATGACCTTACACTCTCGCAACGGACATAGGCAGAATATGTCACAATTGTTAGTGATGCTCATTTTTAGCAGCCTCAATAATGTTTAGCTGCATTACAAGCCCGGCCGACGACATATACCACTAACAAACATAAGCTTAATAAAGGATAGGGATTATCAGGCTCAAAAACATAAAATTCCTTCATTGTCTACTAACCTGCTATAGCCCATAACAAAGGTACCCAACAGCAAAAGAATGCAAATGGTGCAACAGGGCACAGATTAGATGAACAGGAGGAAAGACATCCTCTACCTACAGGTGGCCAGGAGGCTCTCTAGACAAATGCTGAGAAGGTAGTGGAAGCAGATAGCCATTACTGTCAATGCAAGCAACAGAACCATGAAGACCTGGATGTAGTGTAGCAAGAAGTTTAATGATCTCACATGAGTGCTCAAGGTCAGTGAATTCTTCCTCAAATGCCCTACACTTATAATGGAGCCACTAGCCTTGCACACTGTTCGATTCACTATATCCCCTCCTCTCACCTACCACCAATATCGAATAGCCACATCCATGCTTCACCTCCCTGTCACACATTTAGCATTGCTGCAAGCCCCACACTCACATCACACACATACTGCCAGCTATTCAGCCATGACAGCCACATCAGCCACACTCACTGACATACCGTCCTTTGTCTTGCAAGTCAAGGTGGTGCACAACTGCTTAAAGCTTACTGATAAAATTGTTATTACGAAAGATTTTTATTATTAGAAAGGTGAAGTCCAAAGACATATTGAAACAATGGGATTTACATTAAAAAAGGAGAAACATGCATAAAGGAGATGAGGTTATGTTATAAGGAGAAGGAATTCGAAGATCTAAAAAGTGTGAAAATCCTCCAGCCTTTATGTACCAAGCTGCTGCTTATAGGAACCGAAGCTAAGAGAATCGACTGTAAATATCCCTGTCCAGGGTATCGTGTGCTTTGCCTGGGTCTGTTAAAATCTATTTTGTTTTTACTATTGGCTTAATGGGGGTGTTATTGGGAGTCAGATTAATTAGTGGAGCTAGGAGTTATCATAGTAGTAATTTTTAGACCTATGTACGTGCTTAAAATTATTTCATTCATTAATAAATGTTTAGTTTTGTAAAAAAAAAATCTATGACTTGGTGGACTTATTACTACTGAATTCAAGGCACGCATCTCAAAATAAAGGTCATCTTGCTGCCGTGCATGGTCAGACTACTGCCCTCATGTCTGTGAATACCAGTGCTTAAAGGGGCTTTCAGGGTCTCAAGAAGTTGAGTAATCTCCAACTGTTTGCTGAGGCACTTCCCTGGAGAAGTGGCAGTGACTTTGTGGAGCATTAACCTGTTGTTGCCACTCAGGGCTGATAACATTTGCCCTCTCAGCACTGCCACTGCAGCAGTGCCCTTGCTACTGATTGTCAGTCGACCAGGCCAAACTGCTGCCACACGTGTAGTTCAAAGTAGGACCATCTGGTACTAACACTGCATGAGGTCATACAGCAAGCAGCCGTCAATCCGTGCCACATTGAAAGTTAGAAACCTTCTATCATTCATGCTGCAGCCGCTGTGGGGTTGCACTGAGTTGAAGCACCAGGTCAGGTAGAGGCAAACAGCAATAAAGGAACACACAACAGTAATTGGTTGACTTTTGTATGCAATATTGAATGGTTTGTTTGATAGATTTGGTTAGGAATGTTCATTTTATGGTGACTTTCAGCATTGAGACCAGAAGATGTTATGATAGCTCATACTTGAGTGAACGTAAGGTGTGGGACGTCTGTTGAATGGGGAATTTGGGTTTTGTTCAAATATACCACAGTCAGATCCAATCACAGAAAGCCTAGCCAGCAAGAGAATGTGTTGGCTGTTTCCTCCCTTGCTCCTCCTTCTCGTCCTCAGCTTGTCACCATATACTTTGTGGCAAGGGTTGTATCCTTACGACAGTGAGATTGTATAGAATGAAGCAAATCACAACGAATTGTAACATGCATTCTGCCGAGTATTACAGGGCACCTCCAGGATGGTCCAGACAGAGGAAGCATAATTTAAGCATCCCAGTGGTTTGCTCAATGACATTTCATGTTATATGCATGCTGCCCAAATGTGGGGAGTTGGGCATTGGAATCATGTGCCAGGAGGTTGCCGGATATGCCTTGTTGCCCAGCAGCCACCCGCTGATCTCTTGTGGTGGTTCAAATGCTGATGGTACAGTGGACTGGTGCAGAATGAAGGTATAGTGACTGCTACCAGGCAATGACAAGCATGATGTCTTGACTACAGTCACAAACAAACTACACATTCAGGGAGTGGATCCCTTTATGCTTGAGCTTCGTGCCTGAATTTAGATATGATGCGTACAAAGCAATGTGTTGGCAGTCTATGCAATATGGGGAAGGCAGCTATCCTGATGAAGCCACATCGATGCTCCACCTGCTTCTCTCTGGATGGAGAGAATACATTGCATTCCCTCCTCTTTGCATACAGATCGTCAGTCACCTCCCTTATACAACAATGAACAATGAACTGTTAAAAATATCCCCTGTTGCGGCTTAGAAGGAGCTCAACATGAAGAAATTCACGGCCAATATCCCCTTCACAGCCAATAGCCATACTGTTTTCACCTTGCTTTGAGCTGCAGGTCTGCCTGCAAGAGCTGGCAGATTTCAGTGAGCGTTTCTGGCTTAGATTGGGCTAGGAGAATTGCTCCCTGAAAATCCTGATTGGATATGGTCTGCTGCTGAGAGCCCTTCTCCCCCTCTCTTCCTGCCTCGTTGAGCAGCTTGTCCTCCTGTGTATCACCTCTGCTCTTCTTTCTATCATGCTGCAGGCCAAGGGGGATAGAAACTATCATACTCATGTCTGGGAGCAAGTGGTTGGAGCAGGAGCTTCAAAATTAGAACCAAGGCCTTTATTATGTGCCGCACTACTTCAGCAGCTTTAAATAACAGTACAACCACCAACACTTGTAGTAACTTAGTCACAGCTCATAGGAACCAATCAGCAACTCATCTGAAAGTAGTTGATGATCCTTTTAAATAGTGCGGGGTGTTAGGGAGGGGATGGCGCTAATCCCTGTTGCTGAACACAACCTTGCACAGCTAAGCTTAAGAGGTGTTACTGGAGTGTTGAGGCCAAAAATGGCACAGCTTTGGTCAAATCAGAGACACTTTGAATGACATCATGATCTGCCTACTCTGCATACTTCCACTGCATGCGCCAGTACTAAAGATCTCATCAGATGTGTGTGTTGCAGGCAACATTTTGTACCAAAAATGGGATCCAGAGCACCAAAATATACGTGCTACACATCTGAATTTTGCAAGCAAAATTTCCTAAATCTTCATTTTAAATGTAATACATTTTAGCCACCTGAGAACACTTGTCCAACTTTGGACTACTAATTCAATAGCACCTTTATTAATGTTCTGTAGTTTTCTTGAGGGAAACACCAAAGCTATAAGCTTTTTGCTCTTTTGCTGATCCCTCATGATTAATATAGATTCTTATGCTGATCGGGTGGGCACAAGCCCTATCTGAACGCATGTGAAATTGTGCGAAATGACATCGGGCGTGCGCCCCGACGTCATCGCGCACAGGAGCAATATTGAGGTCATCTGGCACACGTGGGAGTCTGAGCTGCGCCCGCTGACAAGTAAAGGGCCAATTAAAGCCATTAAAAACCCTATTGTCCATGATTTTACGTTGCCTGTGTGATTTCGTGCTCGTAGCATGGGCAAAACGGAGAGGCAGGCAACCAGTTTTTAATGAAACCTCATCCAAGGGCGGGATGAAATATCCGGGGTGAAATATAATTTAAAAAGATGCCTGGTGACTGATTCTTTTTTAGTTCTGCTGTCAGGTGATTGAATGTGCTGCATAAACACAGTTTGCTGCATTTTTTTCTTCTCATTTAATTTGTACTGGTCTGCAGCTCTCTGAGGCAGCTGTCTCCCTTCAGGGAGCTCGTTCGAAGCGCCCACGCGCACCCTCACTTTTGTCGGTACCCGCTTTCTACCCGCCCCCTGCCCTCAGCAGCACTGAGGCTTTCTCAGCGCACATTTCACGCAGGCTGGCCATTAATTGGGGGGCACATCACAGGCGGAACCGCATTTTGTCTCCGATTCCGGGCCCTCCGACTTGGCATGCACGCCAAGCGTGAAGTTCAGGCCATGATGGTGCTTATCCAACAAATGTGTTTCTGTGTCACTTGGCTGCATGAGGACATGTTAGTCATTTGGTGAGAGATAGTCACTCACTATTCACAGGTTTATAAAATCTTTCTGGTGAAGCGTGTTTCTAACTAGAGCTGGTGTAGCAACATTAGGTACACCCAAACAATTCTTCACATGATCAAGGGAGGAGCTATTAGCAGATTCTTGAGCTTTTTTATGAATTTGAAACAATTACTTTTATATGCTTTACATAAACAAATATAGGCTTGTGACCTTTCACAATCAGTAGGTGTGTATTTATTTGAAACAAGAACTGTCAAGATATATCGCGACATGGTAAATAATTAATTGTTGCAAATGGCTTTGCTCTAATGCTTACCTCCAAGGTACCTGTTGCTATGCTCTGCACACAAGTTGGACCTGTGATGCAGGGCTGGTGATCATAATATGTAAGCACCACATTTACTCCATAAACAATGATATGTACATCTGAATGTTAGTCCAACCCCTGCATAGCCTGCCCTGAAGCATTTGATGTCAGAAGCCCAGCAGCTAACTTTAGGTTCAAGTTATGTCGGGCTCCTCAGAAGCAATGAGAGCATTTAAACAATGTTCACCGAGCTTGCTCTAAGCCCTTGAAAGACCTAATTGCTAAGCACCTTAGCTTTGTTTTGTCATGAATAAAGAGCTGCACAAGATCTTTAGTATCCTAAGAGGTCAGAAGCTGATATTTCAAGAAATCAATGGTCAGCGCATATATAAAATATTTGGATAGTATACTTTTGGTCATTGACTTTTGGAAATATTACTTAATTTTTATTGGGATCAGTTTTTATTGTTATGGTCTAGACATGATTATGTACCAGTCATTGATTTGGGGAGAAAGTACTTTCATTTCCTGTCAGTGCTTTATGAATGCAATTACACTGGATGTTTCAATTATATTACATTTCCTTTAAAAAGAAAAAGTGAGTGGGGAAAATGGAGTTAATCAAATATAAACATTAGTACCTAGTTATTAATTAATAAGCAAAAGGAAGCACTGTGACCTAGAGTTTTGGCATGTTTTCCATTCAGTTATTAGTGTAACCTGGCAAAATTGATTGAAACAGTGCAAAATATTGTGGAATTTAAAACTTAGGGCAGGATCTTTAGTTTGGTGGGTGCCTGCAATCAGTGAGCCTGGGAGCGGCCGAGGGACGGGCCCCCAACCGCAATTGGCCCTCGACCGCGATTTCATGCTGGTTGGTCAATTAACGGCCAGCCAGCATGAAACGCGCGCTGAAAGGCTCAATGCTGCTGGGGTGGAGGTGAGGGGAGGAAGAGGGCAACTGCTGAAGTCAGTGCAGGCGTGGGGGAGCGCAGAATGAAAGCTCCCTGAAGGCAGAGAGTTGCCCCCAGGAGCTGAAGAATTTAAATGCAAGACTGGCAGACTGGTCAAGAAAGTAATAGCCCATGGGATCCAAGGCAAAGGCGCACATTGTCTCCAAAATTGGCTGAGAGGCAGGAAGCAGGGGGTGATGGTAGAGGGATGTTTCTGTGACTGGAAGCCTGTTTCCAGTGGGGTTCGGCAAGGCTCAATGCTAGAGCCCTTGATTTTTGTGGTGTACATAAATGATTTGGACTTAAATGTAGAGGGTATGATCAAGAAGTTTGAGGCTGACACGAAAATTGGTAGGGCGGTAAATAGTGAGGAGGATAGCTGCAAACTGCCGGAGGATATCAATGAACTGGTCTGATGGGCAGAGCAGTGGCAAATGGAATTCAACCTGGAAAAGTGTGAGGTAATGCACTTGGGGAGGGTTAATAAGACAAGGCATTGCACCATGAATAGTACAACCCCGGAAAGTACTGAGATCAGAGGGAACATGGTGTGCATATCCACAGACTCCTGAAGGTAGCAGGGCAAGTAGATAAGGTAGTTACGAAGGCATATGGATACTTGCCTTTATTAGCCGAGGCATAGAATACAAGAGCAGGGAGGATTTGCTGGAAATGTATAAAACGCTGGTTGGGCCACAACTGGAGTACTACGTGCAGTTCTGGTCACCACATTATAGGAAGGATGTGATTGCACTGGAGAGGGTGCAGAGAAGATTTACCAGCATGCAGCTTGGGCTGGAGAGTCTAAGCTATGAGGAAAGATTGGATAAACTGGGGTTGCTTTCCTTAGAGCAGCAAAGGTTGAGAGGGGACCTGATAAAGGTACATACGATTATGAGGGGCATAGATAGGGTGGATAGGAAGGCACTTTTTCCATTAGTTGAGGGATCAATAACCAGGGGGCACAGATTTAAGGTAAGATGTAGAAGGATAAGAGGGGAGTTGAGGAGAAATCTTTTCACCCAGAGGGTGGTGGGAGTCTGGAACTCACTGCCTGAAAGGGTGATTGAGTCAGAAACTCGTAACGTTTAAGAAGTATTTAGATATTCACTTGCGTTGCCGTAGCCTCCAGGGCTATGGGCCAAGTGCTGGAAAATGGGATTAGTGTAGTCAGATCTTTGTTGACTGGTATGGACACGATGGGCCGAATGGCCTCCTCCTGTGTTGTAAAAGTCTATGAATTGCTGTGTGTATCACAGAGTAAAGATGGTGAATGCTGACAGTTTCATCATTATTACAACTGCAAAATACAGGCCATTCTTTGCATAGCCAGGTGTATCAGGTGTAAGTATCCTGGCCAGATGTATATTAATGAAGAGCAGCTGTCAATACAGACCGGGCCTCCCACTGCAGGTATCAGGCAGCTGGTCTGCACACTCTGCCAGTCAGCCTTGTCCAGAGGGTAAACTATCCCCCTAATATCTGCCAGTATTTGTGTATTTATGCACTGCAGACACGCAAGCCAAATTAAAGTAGTGATGTGTCAAGACATGTAATAAAGAGAGAAGCGCACAGACACACTAATAGAAGTACAGAGAGAGAGAGAGAGAGTAAGGTGATCGACAAATAGACAAAGACAGAAAACAGGGAGAAAGTCATATTTCTTGAATAGGTTGTCGATCTAGATTTTACTTTTGAGTTCTTTGCAGAGTTGGGAATGGAACAGGTGGGAACTCAGTAGTGACGCTGATGCATCAACCAGCTTCATGTACAGAACTGGTTGCTTTTAGTGTTATTCAGCTAGAAAATTACAACAGAAATAAGTGAATTCTCGCATCCAGTCCAGCCAGTCTCTGACTGGCAATCTGGGTGTAAGGAATAGTCTAAATGATCAATCTCCTTGGGCAATTGTAACACAAGATGCTACTTGCAAACCACCTGTTTAGAAGCTATAGTGTTAGATTTCAGTGCTCAATTGCTACCATGGGCTTGCCATCTGATATAGATGCACACTGGTACTTGAAGTTGATTGTTATTGGTGGAAACTTAATGCCACAAAACACATTACTTTTAGGAGGAGAGTAAAGAAAATAAAAACAAAGATCTAATTTTATATAAATTAACTTCATATATGCCAGTGAATTTCTGTTGTTGTTGTATTCTTCAGCCTGTTGTCTTAACATAGATATTAGATCATTTAAAGTAAATGGGTTAAAGCCTCTTAAAATTGGTAGGGAGGAATTCATTATGAATGTACGCATGCTTAAAGTTTATATTATATTATCATCAACAGTGACCACCATGGTTTCAAACATTTTTAGTACTGTTATCTGTTATGCTGAGGTGTACATTTTATTCCTTGTCAATAATTATTGCTGAAAAATGAACCTGAATGTTAAACATCTTTGCAAAAAACAGACAGAAAAAATTTCATGCACTTTTGTTATATTTACATTTATTGTATCATTTTTAATGCATATTGTTTAAAGGTTTTTTTATTTTATTAAGACTATTTGAAAACAATATATTTCTTATTCGTCAGCTAATGTTGCTTATGTAAAAGAGTACCGTACATCATCAGTACCTAAAACCTTTCCTGTTCAACAAGTAGAATACAGCAGTTAATGGATTACTATCTTTCTTAGTAAAGTGCCGTCATCTCTCATCTACTGTTACAAGGTGGCTGAGTTGTGCTGTTAATGATAGAGTTGACCTGCAGACACTTCTTGGGTGGAAACTTTAAGTTTATTTACAATAAACTCAGCAGTCAATACACGTGTGCTTTCAACTCCAACTCTATCTGTACACTGACTGCTGAGGGAACCTGCGTTACTCCCCTATTGGTTACTGAAGATCATGTGATCTCCCTTAACAAGTATTATTTTTAAAGGTACATTACACTAAGTAGAACCATAATTAATACATTCCTCCCCCTTTAACTTGGCTACACATATTATATTTACAAGTGCATATTTTTCAAGACAACATAATATTTACAATGGGTAAGGAATTTACAAGTTCAGTCTTTCAGGTGGTTTCCTGGTACGTGTGGAACGTCACAGCTCCACAACTTCAGATTCTTTGTCAGGGATTCCCTTTTCCAGAGTTACCTGAACATCAGGTTCTTCAGTGGGCACTTGCAGTTTTGTATCCTCAGCTCTTACAGGAACATCAGACATGTCAGTCCTGGGTTGAGTATCCTCAACAATAGGAAACGCAGACCTGGTCATGATCACTGGTGGAACCATATCTTGATGATTTGTCTCTCTCTTCCTTAAATGGTCAGCATGTTTACGAATGATCTGGCCTTCCACCTCCATGTGGTAAGATAAAGGTCCTGTCAACGCGCTTACTTTACCCAGTAACCACTTTGGTCATTCCCCCAAATTTTTCATGTATACCGGCTCTCCCATGGTAAATCTCCTCTCGTGACTATGCCAGTCATGTCTGGTTTTCTGGCTTTCCTGGCTCCTTTTCAATTTTTCCCTCTAAGTTCGGCGTTATTAAACTCAATCTCGTCCTGAGACGACGTTTCAACAAAAACTCCGCAGGTGTGACATCTGTCGTTGTGTGAGGGGTAGTCCTGTAATGAAAAAGAAAGTGTGCTATCTTGGTTGCCAAGGAATTGCCAGTTAGCTGTTTCATGCCTGCCTTGAATGTTTGAGCTGCCCTTTCAGCCAGTCCGTTTGAGGAAGGGTGGAAGTGATACCATTGAGACTGATAAACCATTGAAACTCAGGATTCGTAAATGCCGTGCCGCTATTGGAAACAACTACTTCTCGTAGTCCATGAATGGCAAAACTCTGATGTAGTTTCTCAATTGTAGCGGCTAACATTGGTGACTTCACCTTTTATTGAATGGGCATCGACAATGAGCAGAAACATTGTTCCCAGGAAAGGCTTACTGTTGTCAATATGTAACCGCACCTAGGGTTTACTTGGGCACTCCCATGGGTGTAACAGCTGTCACTGGCAACTTTTGCAGTTGCTGACATTGCACACAGTGGGCAGAATTTTCTGGCTGACATGCGGGTGGCAGAGCCGGCAGGTCAGCGCTTAAAATGTCGCATGAGCTTCCCGACGTCAGCGCATGGCATCGCGATATTAGGTGGATGGGCGCGCTATGCAGCGCGATGCGCGACCACCATTAATTAAAGGCCTTGTTAAGGTCCTTAAGTTGCCAATCGATGAGGATTTTGAGGAGCCCATGCGAACTTCGGCTCGGTGCACGGGCCCAATGGGCAGGCAGGTAAGTGATTTTTTTAATCAAAACTCATGCACTGGCGGGATATGTAGGCTCAGTGGGGTTGTTCATGTTTTTCATAAAGTATTTAATGCAGAACAAAAACAGAATTACCTGGAAAAACTCAGCAGGTCTGGCAGCATCGGCGGAGAAGAGCAATGTTGACGTTTCGAGTCCTCATGACCCTTCAACAGAACTAAGTAAAATTAGGAGAGGGGTGAAATATAAGCTGGTTTAAGGTTGGGGGGGGTTGGGGAAGAGAAGTGGAGGGGGTGGTTTTAGGGACAAGCAAGCAGTGATAGGAGCAGATAATCAAAATATGAAACAGACAAAAGAACAAAGAGGTGTTGAAGGTGGTGATATTATCTAAGAGAATGTGCTAATTAAGAATGGATGGCAGGACACACAAGGCACAGCTCTAGTGGGAGTGGGGTGAAATAAGACTATCAGGGCATAAAAGGTATAGATTTAAAAATAATGGAAATAGGTGGGAAAAAAAAATCTATATAAATTATTGGAAAAAACAAAAGGGAGGGGGAAGAAACAGAAAGGGGTGGGGATGGAGAAGGAAGTTCAATATCTAAAGTTGTTGAATTCAATATTCAGTCCGGAAGACTGTAAAGTGCCTAGTCAGAAGATGAGGTGCTGTTCCTCCAGTTTGCGTTGGGCTTCACTGGAACAATGCAGCAAGCCAAGGACAGACATGTGGGCAAGAGAGCAGGGTGCAGTGTTAAAATGGCAAGCGACAGGGAGGTTTGGGTCATTCTTGCGGACAGACCGCAGGTGTTCTGCAAAGCGGTCTCTCCAATGTAGAGGAGACCGCATTGGGAGCAACGAATGCAGTAGACTAAGTTGGGGGAAATGCAAGTGAAATGCTGCTTCGCTTGAAAGGAGCGTTTGGGCCCTTGGATGGTGAGGAGAGAGGAAGTGAAGTGGCAGGTGTTGCATCTTTTGCTCATGCATGGGGAGGTGCCGTAGTTGGGGGTTGAGGAGTAGGGGGTGATGGAGGAGTGGACCAGGGTGTCCCGGAGGGAACGATCCCTATGGAATGCTGCCAGGGGGATGAAGGGAAGATGTGTTTGGTGGTGGCATCATGCTGGAGTTGGCGGAAATGGCGGAGGATGATCCTTTGAATGCAGAGGCTGGTGGGGTGATAAGTGAGGACAAGGGGGACCCTATCATGTTTCTGGGAGGGAGGAGAAGGCGTGAGGGCGGATGCGCGGGAGATGAGCCGGACACGGTTGAGGGCCCTGTCAACGACCGTGGGTGGAAAACCTCGGTTAAGGAAGAAGGAGATATGTCAGAGGAACTGTTTTTGAAGGTAGCATCATCAGAACAGATGCGACGGAGGCGAAGGAACTGAGAGAATGGGATGGAGTCCTTACTGGAAGCGGGTTGTGAGGAGCTGTAGTCGAGGTAGCTGTGGGAGTCGGTAGGCCTGTAATGGATATTGGTGGACAGTCTATCACCAGAAATTGAGACAGAGATGTCAAGGAAGGGAAGGGAAGTGTCAGAGATTGACCATGTGAAAATGATGGTGGGGTGGAGATTGGAAGCAAAATTAATAAGTTTTTCCAGGTCCCGATGAGAGCGTGAAGCAGCACCGAAGTAATCATTGATGTACTGGAGAAAGAGTTGTGGGAGGGGGCCAGAGTAGGACTGGAACAAGGAATGTTCCACATACCCCGTAAAGAGACAGGCTTGGCTGCCCATAGCCACACCTTTTATTTGGAGGAGGTGAGAGGAGTTAAAGGTGAAATTGTTCAGTGTGAGAACAAGTTCAGCCAGATGGAGGAGAGTAGTGGTGGATGGGGATTGTTCGGGCCTCTGTTCAAGGAATAAGTTAATGGCCCTCAGACCATCCTGGTGGGGGATGGAGGTGTAGAGAGATTGGATGTCCATGGTGAAGAGGAGGCGGTTGGAGCCAGGGAACTGGAAATTGTTGATGTGACGTAAGGTGTCAGAGGAATCACGGATGTAGGTGGGAAGGGACTGGACAAGGGGAGAGAGAAGGGAGTTAAGATAACGAGAAATGAGTTCCGTGGGGCAGGAACAGGCTGACACGATCGGTTTGCCGGGACAGTCCTGTTTGCGGATTTTGGGTAGGAGGTAGAAGCGGGCCGTCCGAGGTTGGGCGACTATCAGGTTGGAAGCTGTGGGAGGAAGATCTCCAGAGGAGATGAGGTCAGTGACAGTCCTGGAAACAATGGTTTGATGTTCAGTGGTGGGGTCATGGTCCAGGGAGAGGTAGGAGGAAGTGTCTGCGAGCTGACGCTCAGCCTCCGCGAGGTAGAGGTGGGCGGACAGTTCCAGCATGATGCCACCACCAAACACATCTTCCCTTCACCACCCCCTCGGCGGCATTCCGTAGGGATTGTTCCCTCCGGGACACCCTGGTCAACTCCTCCATCACCCCCTACTCCTCAACCCCCAACTACGGCACTTCCACATGCATACGCAAAAGATGCAACTCCTGCCCCTTCACTTCCTCTCTCCTCACTGTCCAAGGGCCCAAACACTCCTTTCAACTGAAGCAGCATTTCACTTGCATTTCCCCCAACTTAGTCTACTGCATTCGTTGCTCCCAATGCAGTCTCCTCTACATTGGAGAGACCAAACGCAAACTGGACGATCGTTTTGCAGAACACGGTCTGTCCACAAGAATGACCTAAACCTCCCTGTCGCTTGCCATTTTAACACTCCACCCTGCTCTCTTGCCCACACATCTGTCCTTGGCTTGCTGCATTGTTCCAGTGAAGCTCAACGCAAACTGAAGGAACAGCACCTCATCTTCCAACTAGGCACTTTACAGCCTTCCGGACTGAATATTGAATTCAACAACTTTAGATCTTGAAAGCCCTCCTCCATCCCCACCCCCTTTCCGTTTCTTCCCCTTCCCTTTTGTTTTTTCCAATAACTTATATAGATTTTTCTTTTCCCACCTATTTCCATTATTTTTAAATCTATACCTTTTATGCCCTGTTAGTCTTAGTCCACCCCACCCCCACTAGAGCTGTACCTTGTGTGTCCTGCCATCCATTCTTAATTAGCACATTCTCTTAGATAATATCACCACCTTCAACACCTCTTTGTTCTTTTGTTTGTGACGTCTTTTGATTATCTGCTCCTATCACTGCTTGCTTGTCCCTACAACCACCCCCCCCTCCCTCCCCACCTTAAACCAGCTTATATTTCACCCCGCTCTTAATTTTACTCAGTTCTGTTGAAGGGTCACGAAGACTCGAAACATCAACTTTGCACTTCTCCGTCGATGCTGCCAGACCTGCTGAGTTTTTCCAGGTAATTCTGTTTTTGTTTTGGATTTCCAGCATCCTCAGTTTTTTTGTTTTTATCTATTTAATGCAGAAAGTGTTTTAAACTTGCCTGTGTGATTGTTAGCAGTTCAGATCGATTTCCAACAGCTTTCGCTGTACTTTGAAGCTTCAGCTCAGCAGTCTGCAGACAGTAATCTTTATCGGGCCTGCATTTTTGTGGAGGCCTCCATTTAGCCTGGGTATGGATTCTGACACCTCCATTTGAGGCAGCTCCTCTGAGGTTGAAGGGAGGGATAGAATAAGGAGGAGGCCAGGAGTGGATAATCAGCCTCCAGGGGAGCCAACTTTGGGAGGCCAGGCGCAGGCACAAGGGGCGCAGGGCCAAGAGGTTGTCCAAGGTGGAAGGGACCACAGAAGACGACACTATCCTGTTGCCAGGGTTTACAGGCGGTGAAGCAGCTACCTCAATATGACTGTGGTGCAGTGCCGAAGGAGGCTCCGTCTCTCAAGGGAGACAGTGAACTATGTCAGATGATTGACCCTGAGATCTCCCCTAACTGTGTGGATGGACACCTCATGCCAGTTGCCCTCCACTTCTATGCCTCTGACTCCTTCCAGGCTCGGTGGGTGATCTTTGCGGTGTCTCCCAATCAGCTCTCCACACTTGTATCAAGCAGGTTACAGATGCTCTGTTCAGACGTGCATTGACCTTCATCCACTTCCACTGTGACCAGGCAAGTCAGGCACAGTGAGCCAGAGGCTTCGTGGCCATTGCTGGCTTCCCCCGCGTCCAGGGTGCTATAGACTGTACACATGTGGCCATCAAGGCGCCAGCAGGTGAGCCCAGTACCTTTTTCAACAGGAAGGGCTTCCACTCCATGAATGTGCAGATAGTTGTGATCACAATTGCAGATTCAACAAGTCTGTGCAAGGTACCCAGGCAGCTCCCACGACGCATACATCTTCAGACACTCCCAGGTGCCGGGGCTCTTCAGTGCTCCAGCTTTGCTGGATGGATGGCTGCTGGGTGACAAGGGCTATCCCCTGCGAAGGTGGCTCATGACACCTCTCCGCCATCCAAGAACAGAAGCTGAGCAGCGGTACAATAGGAGCCACAGCACCACTAGGGCTGCGGTGGAGAGAGCCATCGGTCTTCTCAAGCTGGGCTTCTGTTGCCTGGACCGCTCAGGGGCCGTGCTCCAGTATCCCCCAGATTGCGTCTCTGTGATAGTGGTAGCATGCTGCGCTCTGCACAATCTTGCCCTGGAAAGGGGGGATGCAGTTGATGATAAAGACCTTAACGCACTTGATGAGGCTGCACATGATGAATCCAGCAGTGGCTCAGAGGATGAGGAAGCACAGGATGATTATGAGGAGCAACACGCCAACCCACTACTACACCAAGGAGGCAGGGACGCCCAGGACAATTTAATCCAGTGACCCTTCAGCTAGCTCCACGCACATCGATCAGCAGGACCAGCACTGCCTTCCACACATGGCACTTAGGTGCCACATCATCCACCTCATCAGTTGCAACTAAGGGCTTAGTACAGAAACATCAATGTCCACTCAAACACCCATGAGATGTCTGTGAAACATACAAATGCAGCACAAAGGAAACATCCTCAGCCTTGGTCCGAAAACTGGACTTTATTCAGTCTAACATCAAACACAAACGTCTCTCTTACAAACATAACTATTTGTTCCCTAATCCAGGGCCAACACAAAATCACCAGTGACATACCCGTGGAGTGCCTAACGTGCACTATGCTTTCATTTGCGGGTGCTACGTCTAGGTGCCGCCCCATCGCTCAGAGTGGCTTGTGATTCTGCTGTCCTGTTGGCGTTGATGACCTTGGCGGGCGTCCTCTGACCTGTGGAACCTGTGAGGGCCCCGCCTGGGAGGGTATGGCCAGTTCCAGAACTGGCACCTCCCCAGTTGTCGCAGCCTCAACAGATGCACCAACGGGCGGAGGAGCTGCTGCTCTCATCCGGAGCGCCCTGAGAGGAGCTCGTAGCGACGACAGGCAGCTGCTGTGCCGACGTGAAGTCACATTGGACCTCCCTGCTCACCGCAGATGCGTAGGCGCCGACACTTGGTGCCCAGAACATCTCCCACATTGGAAATGATCACCCGTGGCCATTACCGCCGTGAGGGCTTGCAGGTCAGAGCGTAACCCAATCAGAAGACTCTCAATCCAATGGAAGCCCCTCTCAGAGCCGCCAATCTCTCAGTGGAGGAAGCCTGAAGCTCTGTCCTGAGGATCATACCATCACTGACACTCTGCCTGAACTCCTCCACCACAAAGGCCCTTCGCTTGCAGCACTGTATTCCTGTGCGCTGCATATTGTCATGGGTGCTTACTGCCTCCCCCACCTCCTGCCACGCCTGCCTGGTGACGTGAGGGACCCTCCTCCTCCCATCCTCTGGATACAAAATATCCCGGCGGTTGGACACCTCTTCAAGGGGGAAAGCAGGGCAGGCATCTGAGAAGTGAGGGGCACAGTGGCCTATCCTGCAGCTTGCCACCCCCTCCTCCTCCTCCTCCTCCTGTACCCTGAAAGCAGCATGTCGCTCTCTGTCAGTGGCCATGGTGCACTGCCTCAACGAGGCTGCCTGACCACTCTTTATACAGACAGCTGGTTCCCCAATGGAACAGCGGTCTGAACATGCCCACCTCCGCAACGATTTTCCCGTTGTACACAGGAGTCGCTAACCCGCTGAGCGGGCCTTAATTGGCCTGCCCGTGCAAAATGGTGGCGTGGTCCGTTTTGGCGGCGGCATTTGGCTGCCTGCCCACTGCTGCCGAAACGGACCGCGCCGCCATTTTGCACGGGCAGGTCAATTAAGGCCTGCCCAACGGGTTAGCGACTCCCATGTACAACGGGAAAATCGTTGCGGAGGTGGGCAGGCAGCCGACCGTCGAGTTGGTCGGGCCTGCCCGCCCAAGGGCAAAATTCTGCCCAGTACCTTACTAAACTCTTTACTTCGCCATCCATCCCAGGCCACCTTAGATAGCTGCATACTATGGTCTTCATTCAGGAAATTCCTGGATGGGCACTGCGTAGTTCAATTAAAAGTGGCTCCCTTCCCTTTGGAGGAACTATCACTCGTGCTGCCCACAATAAGCTGCCATCCTGGATGGTTATTTCATATCTCCTGATGAAGCATGGTTTCATTTTGTCAGTTACGGGCTCCTGAGACCAACCATGTAGCACTTGTTCTCATACTTGAGATAAGACTGGGTCCCGACTTCCCCAGTCTCTGATCTGTCAAGCACATATTGGTGAGGAATTTAAGAAATTTGACAGTTAAACAAGTTCCTGTGGAATTGGGACATGCTCATCATTTTCTTGTAAAGGCAAATTACTAAGGGCATTGGTGTTTGCAATTTGATTGCTAGGCCTATGTACAAAAGTATACTTGTATGCTCCCAGAATTAAAGTCCATCGTTGTTTTCTTGCTGAAGCTCTGGGTGTTATAGCCTTGTCATCACTAAACAATCCTAGGTTTGTGGGTTGTAATGATTGTAAAATGGCAGTCATGTACGTACTGATAAAATTTCTTGACACCAAAGATGATGGACAGACCTCTTTCCATCTGTGAGTATCCCTTTTCCACTGTGGTGAACGTTCTTGATATGTAACCTACTGGCCATTCTGTGCCACCGTCCATCCGATGAGAGAGCACTGCTCCCACTCCATAGGGAGATGTGTCAAATGTCAGCACCAATTCTTTCATCTGGTCATAATGCACTAATAGATTGGATGGATGCAATAATTGTTTCACCTTTATGAAAGTTTCTTTCTGGGGCGTCTCCCAAGACCAACATTGGTTCTTTTTGAGTAGAGAATGCAGGGGGGCCAGCACTGTAGACAAATTGGATAAGAACCACCCATAATAGTTGATCATTCTTAGGAATGATTTGAGCCCTGAGGTGTTCTCTGGTGCAAGTGCCTCTCTTATGGTTCTCACTTTCTCCTAAATCAGAATGAGGCTCTGTGAATCTACCCAGTGACCCAAATAGATTAATTCCCTCGCTTGGAACGTGCACTTTTTTTTTAAACACAGTCCAGCTTGCAAGAAATACTTTAAGACTTCTTTTACGTTTGCCAAATGCTCTTTTTCTGTCAATCCTGTCACCAATATATTGTCTAAATAGACTACAACCTGGGGCAGTCCCTGCAGTAAGTTTTCCATTGTTATCTGAACGACGGCACAAGCGGAAGAGACACCGAAAGGCAACCATGCATATTGGTACAACCCTTTGTGGGTATTAATTGTGACAAATTCCCTGAAGGCATTATCCAACACTAGTTGTTTGTAAGCATGACTCATGTCAAGCTTTGTGTACATTGTCCCTCCTACCAGCTTGGCATACAGGTTTTCGATTTTTAGAATAGGCATTTACTCATTGTTTAATCTGAAAGCTGGAAAGACAGAACCAATATTTGTCACAGTGAAAGTAAATGGCAAACCTGTTAGAATGGAAATGGACACGAGAGCTTCCACTAAAGCAATTCAGGAACATGCCTTCAGATATTTGTATAATGGTGACCATCAATTAAGTTTAGAAGAAATGTCTAGCTTAGCTACTTTATTAACCATCAGTTTGTAGTCTCCACGAATTCGGACGCTTTGGTCAGGTTTAAGGATGGGGACGATGGGTGCTGCCCATTCTGAGAACTGAATAGATTGTATAAAAACTCCCAGTTTCTCTAGTCTGCTCAGTTCAATGTTGACTTTTTCTCGCAGGGCATTTGGCACTGGTCTTGCCTTCATCAAGTGAGGGGTTGCTTCCAGATCCACATGAATCATGGCCGGCAGGCCCTGGATTTTCCCCAGTTCGCCCTTGAAGTCGGTGGTGTACCTTCTCAGTAGCTCTGGTAGCCCACTTCATCTCAACTGGAGAATTTCAGCCCATTCTAACTTAATCTCCTTTATCCAATTTCACCCCAGGAGGCTTGGCCCTTCAACTGCTACCACTATCAAGGGTAGCTTTGCCGATTGGCTTCCATAATGGACAGTTACTCTGCTTATGCCTTTTACATGAATGTCTTCACCCATATATGTTTTGAGTTTGGTGGCTGTTTCTTCTAAACTTAATTGATGGTCACCATTATACAAATATCTGAAGGCATGTTCCTCAATTGCTTTAGTGGAAGCTCTCGTGCCCATTTCCATTCTAACAGGTTTGCCATTTACTTTCACTGTGACAAATATTGGTTCTGTCTTTCCAACTTTCAGATTAAACAATGAGTAAATGTCTGAATTTGTTGTTTCAAGCTCTTCTACATTGTAGATTTCATTGGGCTTCTTTTGTTTACAAGCCTGATTGAATCTTTCCTTGCATTGCCTCATCATATGCCCATTTCTGTGACAATAGTAGCATTCGATTTTTTTAAACTGCCTATCATTATAAGACTGCTTGTTTCCACCGCCATTAAAATTATTCTTCAATTTCACTGCTAAGTTATTTTTCTTTATTCTTTGGCTAGCGGGGGCTATTTCCCGCTTCTCGGCAGAGTCTCGCTTTTTCATGCCTCTTTCGGTTGAGATTTCCCACCCAATGTGGAGGACGGCGCCATTTTGTGCACACTGCATTGCTTTTGAATCTCTTATTGCGCTTTCCATGGCCAGAGCTATCTCTAACACCTTGAAATCCAGATTCACTTTGGACAATAATCTTTTCTGAATAGTGTCCTCTTTCACACCACATGTTAAATGATCTCTGAGCACGTTATTCAGAGGTGCACCAAACTCAATGTTGCATTAGCTGCTTCAAATTTGCCACGTAGCATGCAATTGTCTTGCCTGGGGCCCTATTTCGCAAATTAAACCTGAATCTCTACATTGTGACTGAGGGCTTTGGTTGAAAGTGACCCTTCACAAGGTCCACCAATTCATCAAAATTCTTTGAACTCTGGGGCACTGGGTGTTATTAAATCAGACTGTGGGTTTTGCTCCCACAAATACTCAAGAGGATCGCTCACCTCTTCTCTTCTCCCGTAATCTCATTCACTTGAAAAAAGAACGAGAGGTGTTCTATGTACTGAGACCAGTCATCTGTGGATCGTTCAAAGGGTCAATTCTCCCAAATTGTGGCATTTTGAGAGGGAATAACTTATTTAATTCTAACGGAGCTTGCTGCTTACAATCACTGGGGAGGTACCTTGCCAATTTCTTTCTAACTTGATTTCTTCTGTTCAATCATGTTTGATCTTCTTCTCCAGTTTGTTGTAGATGGCTGAGTTGTTCTATTAATGATAGAGTTGATCTGCAGACAGAGGGTGGAAACCTTGGGCAGAACTTTACGACAGCAGGATTTTACGTTCCCGCTGTCGTCAATGACATTTATAATGGCTCGCTGCATTTTACAACCCCACCACTACCAACACGGGGCTGTAAAATTCTGCCCCTTAAGTTTATTTACAATATACTCAGCAGCAACTACACGTGTGCTTTTAACTCCAACTCTATTCTCTTTACTGACTGCTGAGGTAATCCATGCTACTCCCCTATTGGGTACTACAGATTGTGATCTTCCTTAACAGGTATTAATTTTAAAGGTACATTGCACACTAAATAGAACCATAATTAGTACACCGACCTCAAGAGACCTCAAGGTTTTCTCAGAGGGAATGCACACTGCTGTCACCTTTCCTTTTAGAATTTTTGTGGAATGAGTGACTCTAATGCAGTATTGTATTTAGCTTTGCTGCAGACAATGGCACTAATGCGTTGTGCAAATTGCTATGAGAAATAGAAATCTGCCAAGATCATTAATATTGTTCATACGATCTGTGGACATTTCTAACATGCCATTAAAGCTGGGACATAGCTGAGACAGTCCCAAGAAAGAAGAGAATGTGTTAAAATGCTACCTGATATAGAATCTAACTGCTCCTCAAAGAGTTTGCATTATATCATTAACCAAGAGATAAATTTTCAATTGCTTTGTAAGCTATCTGAACCCTGAATTGTATTTCAGACACATGCTGAATCATTGGTTGCACTGCCTGGCAGTATTGCATCTTTTTATTAAGTATTAAACGTTGAAGGAAATTTGCTCTCTGCCAGTGTGTAACACGCGTTGGCTTCTGTGCTATGAGTGCAGTGTAGTGATGCGAATGTAAAAGGGTACACATTTGCATCAGACTGAATTTCAGAAATGTATTGGTCTTACAAGAAAGTTGAAGTGTTCAGATATATCTAGCATTTTCATTAATTCTCTATCAGAAATTTAGTTATTGTTGTGTACTGTGCAGCATTGTCATGTTCAGAGAATGCTCGGTGGGGGCAGGGGTGTGGGGGGTGGGTGGTTGCCAGTCTTCAAGAATGCATTATGATGAAATAATAGGCAGCAGACCAGTATGAACTAGATGTGTGAATGTAATTCATATTGCACATTAAAATAATGCTTGAGTATGTTGCATGAAGGCTAACATGTTGACAGGAGTGCGTACAAAACTGTAGCATGTTGAAGAGATCAGATCATGTTACAGAGAATGAAAATAAACTTTTGCCAACACCTTTACACTTTTTGAATAAGATTTTCTCCCCAAGTAGCCAACATCATGACAATCTGTTCTAATTAAATTCATGGTTTTATAAACTAATTCTCAGGAAGTAGCCCTTGCTGGCAAGGCTGGCATTTATTGCCCTTCCCTTGTTAGCCTGAGAAGGTGGTGGCCTTCTTCCTGAACTGATAGCAGCTCTGTGATACAACTGAATTGTTTGCCAGGAAATTTCCATTAGGGCTGCCAACCCTCCAGGATTGTCCTGGAGATTTCCAGGAACTAAAGATTAATAACCTCTTGGAAACTGCTGTGAGGAAGCCAGAAGAAACATCATAGGGATGTTAAAAAATTGTACACCTTTTTCATTTCTTTTAATACTTTTCTTTATTAATAGTAGAAAATACTGGAAAGGGGAGGGGGTGGTGGTGGGGGAAATGGCCATTTGAAAAGGAAGGTGGGAGGTCATGTGATGAGACATCCAACCAGAGTTGGCACCCCTACTTCAGAGGACAGTTAAAAATCAATCACTTTTTATGAAACTAGGGTTACGTATAGGTCAGACCCTGAAAGAACAGCAAGCTTCCTCCCTAAAGAATATTAGTAAACTGGTTGAGTTTTTAATGATAATTCATTTGAATTACAGTGATATTTAGATTAATGCTACCTCATGTGAAGGGAAAAAAATCATATGCTGTGTTTACTACAATTGGGGGTTCTAGTAGAATTCTTATGAATGAACATTCCAAAATGATTTCTGTAAGTCTTCTGGATTTTCATGATATTTTCTTCCAGATGTGAAACATAGATATCTTATGTAAATAAGTATACTCTCGAGGCTAAATATTCAGCTCGGCGAGCAGGGGCAGGCGCAAAAGAGCACACTCCCGACTCAGGGATCCACCCCCCACCCCCCCCCCCCACCCTCCCGCCTGGACAGGGAGCACACTGCACTTCTGGGCATGCGTCATGCTAGGCGGACCTTAATTGGCCAGCCCACGTAAAATGGCAGCGCAGACCCGATCTGGGGTGTCAATCAGGTCTGCCTCCGCACAACACCCCCGACGGGGTGAAAGTTCTACCCCTGGGGTAGCTTTCTCCTATCTGTTATATGTAGCGAAATCATAAATCTATTCTTTATGAACATAGCACAGGGAGAATTTTGTCCATCCATATTCTCTTGCCTTTCATAGCAAGGAACAATAGCCTAGAAATTCAAAAGCACCAAAAAATAGGCACAGCGCCAAACACATGCCTAAATGATGGCCAAGAAAAATATTCTCAAGCTCTTATTATGCCAGGTTGTTGTAGGTCAAAATAATGTGTGTTGGGCCATACCTAGAGCAGACTTTAAGCTTTTTGCATAAGTAATTAAGTAGACTATCATCTGTTTGAAGTCCCCTTTGCAACACTGGGATACCTTGAATGCAGCTGGCACCAGGTTGCCTACATTCAGAGAAATCAGTTTTATATGCAATCTAACCAAGTGCCACCAAAAATTATAAACTTGTAAAATTTACTTGTTGAATGTGGAACCAGAAGGAGCAGTGGGCCTAGTCCCATCAGTCACCGCTTCAACACTCTTCTTCATCACTAGTTTCCTCCTCCTGCTGATTGCTGCATCAATACCCATTCCAATGTTGTGATCATCTTGTGTCCCAATCATCCTTCTCTTACTCATCACCCTCTCTTTAATCATCCTAATATAGACTGGGATTGTAATTGTGTAAAAGGCTGAGAGGGGAAAGAATTTCTGACGTGTTCTTGAAAAGTTTCTAGATCACTATGTAGCTGGCCCAATGAAGGTGGATCTGGATCTGGTTCTTGGGAATGAGGTGGGTCAAGTGGATCAAATGTCAGTTGAGAACTTTTAGCGGACAGTGATCATAGTATCATAAGGTTTAGGTTAGCTATGGAAATGGTTAAGGAACAATCCAGAGTAAAAATAATTAATCGGAGGAGGGCCAAGGATGTGGGGAGAACAGATCTGGCCCAGATAAATTGGCAGACAGAAAAGTAACAGAACAATGGTCTGCCTTTAAAGAGGAGCTAGTCTGGTTCCAGTTGAAATACATTCACATGAGGCAGAGAGGTATGATAAACAAAGCCAGAGCTCCCTAGATGACGAAAGAAATAGAGTAAGATGAAGCAAAAAAAGGGTGTGCACAACAGATGCCGGGTGGATAATGTAAGTGAAAACCAGGCTGAATATAGAAAGTTCAGAGGGGAAGTGAAAAAAGTAATAAGAGAATCAAAAAGGGAGTATGAGAAGAGACTGGCGGCCAACATAAAAGGTAATCCAAAAGTCTTCTATAGGCATATAAATAGTAGAATCAATAAAAAGAGGGGTGGGGACAATTAGGAACATAAAAGGGAATTTACACATGAAGGCAGAAGATATGGTTGAGGTACTAAATAAATAGTTTGCCCCTGTTTTTACCAAGGAAAGATGAAGTAATTGAGAGGGACATTGAATTGGCCAAAAACTGATAGAGGCGGTTTTAAGAAGACTGTACGTAAAGTTGATAAGTCCCTAGACTGGATGAGATGAATCCAAGGATACTAAGGGAAGTAAGGGTGGAAAGCACATAAGCACTGGCAATTATCTCCCAATCCTTTTTAGATACAGGGGTGGTGCCAGAGGACTGGAGAATTGCAAATGTTACACCTTCAAAAAAGGATGTAAGGATAAACCCAGCAACTACAGGCCAGTCAGTTTAACCTTGGTGGTGGGAAAGGTTTAAGAAATCTAGGCCAAAATTAACAGGCACTTGGACAAATGTGGATTAATTAAGGAAAGCCAGCATGGATTTATTAAAGGCAAGTCATGTTTAACAACTGGAATGAGTTTTTGGATTAGGCAGCAGAGAGGGTTGCTGAGGCTAATGCTGTTGGTGTGGTGTACATAGACTTCCAAAAGGAATTTGATAAGTGTCACATAATAGACTTGCCAACATTGTTGAAGCCCATGGAATAAAAGAGACAGTAGTAGCATGGATCCGAAGTTGACCGAGTGACAGGAAACAGAGAGCAGCAGTAAGCCATTGCTTTTAGACTGGAGGAAGGTTTACAGTGAGGTCACTCAGGGATTAGTGCTAGGACCACAGCTTTTCTTGATCTATATTAATGGTCTAGCCTTGGGGGTAAAGGGCACAATTTCAGAAATTGCAGCAAATTGTGAAGAGGATCATGATCGACTCCAAGAGGACATAGACTGGTGGAATGGGGCAGTCATGCGGCAAATTAAATCTAATGTAGAGAAGCATGTAGTAACACACTTTGGTAGGAAGAATGAGGAGAGACAATATAAAATAAAGGATACAATTCCAGAAGGGGTGCAAGAGCAGAGGGACCTAATGTGTATATGCAAAATTGTTGAAGGTGGCAGGTCAGATTGAGAATGGAGTTAGAATGGCTATGGGATCCTGGGCTTTATGAGTAGAGGTATGCAATCAAAACCAAGAAGGTTATTGTGACGCTTGTTAAAACATTGACTCAGCCTCAACTGGAATATTGCATCTAATCCTTGGCACCACACTGTTGAGAGGATGTGAAGGTATTAGAGAGAGTGCAGAAAAGATTTATGAGAATGGTTCAAGGGATGAGAGACTTCGGTTATGTAGGTCGATTGGCGAAATAGGGGCAGTTCTCCTTAGCAATGAGAAGGCTGAGAGGAGATTTGATAGAGGTGTTCAAAATTGCAAGGAATCGGGACAGAGTGGTTAGGGAGCAACTGTTCCCATTGGTGAAAGGGCCGAGAACCAGATTTAAGGTAGTAAACAAAGAACCAAAGGTTTTATGAGGATGTAGTAATTATGGTTTTATTTAGTGTGTAATGTACCTTAAAGAATATTACTTGTTAAGGAAGATCACATCATCTGTAATAACCAATAGGAGAGTAGTGCAGGCTACCTCAGCAGTCAGTGTAGAAATAGAGTTGGAGTTAAAAGTACCATGTGTAGTTGCTGCTGAATATATTATTAATAAACTTAACGTTTCCACGTAACAAATGTCTGCAGTTCAACTCTATTACAAATAGTACAACTCAGCCACCCTACAACAGAGGAAAAGCTTTTTAAGCAGCGAGCATTCGGATCTAGAATGCACAGCCTGAGTGTGTGATGAAGGCAGATTCAATCATGGCTTTCAAAAGGAAATTGGATAATTATCTGAAGAGAAGGAAAATTGCAGGGCTATATGAAAAGGGAAGGGGAATGAGACTAGCTGAGTTGCTCTTGCAGAGAGCTGGCACAGACACAACAGGCCCCAAATGGTCTTCATCTGTGCTGTAACCATTCTATAGTTCTATAATTCTTTCCCGGTTAAAACCCTTTTCCTGTTGCCGCTCTTCTGATCACAACAACCAACCCCCCCACCTCCTGCTTAGTGACTTACCAGAGGGTCATTGGCAACACAGTAGCCGGCATTTGAAATCCCTTTGTCTGCGAGCTGCTCAGAAATGTGCAGCAGGTGCCCACATCTTGCTGTTCTCATTTAAATGAAGCGTGGAACCAATAGCTGGTGCTCAGTCTGATGTTCACCTGTCAGAAACGTTCCCTGGAACAAATTTGCAGGCCAATAAGTTAACCACACAACTTATCTAGGAAAAAGGATAGAGCAATCTGGTAACTATGTGCTGGGCTGTTGAATACGAAACAATTGAATAGCAATAGATGCAAGAGTGGAATGCACAAAATTACTTCATGGGCTGAATTTTATGTGGGCGGTTGTGTGGGAGGTCCCTGCCCCCTGGTGTAAAAGTGAAGGGTGAGCTCGCCTGTGCTTGGCTGCTTCGCCCCACAGCCATTTAACAGCCATTGGGCCTTTAATTAGTTTGAGGTGGGCCTCCCTCCCCCCATCAAGTGTCTGGCAGCACTCTTTTCTCATTGGGAGCAGCAGCCACTGCTGGAATTGCAGGCATCCCCTGAAGTAAAGGAGCCAGGAGCCCAGTTGATGATCGGTCCTGAATCGCGCCAGGCTAGAAGGGCCCGGTGAAAGGGGTGGGGGTCCTGGGTGGACAAGGTTGAATGGGGCGGGTGTGTGTGTGTGTGTGGGGGGGGTGGTGTGGAGGGAAACCACAGGGAGGAAAATACCTTGGCTGGCCCTCTGATGGGCACAGGTGCCCAAAAAGGAAGCAAGGTCCCTGGCCCAGCCACAAGGCTCACTAGTGTTTACTGGGCACCTGGACACTTCTGTGTCAGCTTTCCCCGCCATCTCTCAAACCCCAGCAGCAGGAGGAGGAGGCCCTTAAGCCGCCATTAATTAGCCACTAAGCCTCAATTGATCCACGGGTGAATGTGTCACCTGATGCCTTCTCCGCTGCTGGTAAAATACTCGCTGAGTGGGCGGGGGTGGGTATGTGACAGGCAGAGTGCTGCTGCCATGGCATCCAATTTTACACTCACCCTACCTGCCATCCTGTCTTTGGGGATGGGGCAGTCTAAAATTCCGGCCTATATTTAATATTAAGAAATATTTAAAACCAGCTACAGCAAGGTGTAAATTGAGCATTTTCACTTTTCTTTGTATTTGATGTCAGAAAGTTTGCAAAAATAGAAAAAGAATAGAAAACAATGAATAGGCCTGTTTGTCATTTTGTGTAAGTGAACTATGCTTTGGTCATTACTAGGAGAAGGAGAAAGTACAAATAGCCATATATTTCCTGATGCTGGTGGCATTCTGCATATCGGAGAGGCTGGGAAATCTGTATGCACCTGCAAATAATCGCAGTTTTCTTCCTCTGAAGCAACTAATGAGTGACTTAATTGCCTGACACTATAAAAAGCCTTTCTGCCAACTGTGCACCGAGGAAATTTTAAGGAAGAGAGAACTTGTATTTATACAGCACCTTATCAGATCTTTTAAAAACATCCCAAAATGTGTCAGACACAGTGAATTTTAATGCAATCACTCGTGTTATTTAGCAAAGGCAGCAGCTATTTTGCACAGAGAAAAATCCCACACGCAGTAAAGAGATGAGTGACAATTTTGATAGCATTGGTTGAGGAAGGAAACTTGGCAAGGATACCAGAAGAACTCCATGCTCTTCTATAAATACTGCCAGAAGATCTTTACCAGATTAAGATCTTATAAGTGAATGCTGTTGTTATGGAGAAACACTTTGGATCTAGTGGCCCTGAAACTTCTGGGACTGGATACATCTTTAGTCTCCCCAGGGACAGACCAGGAACATGAGCTGCGCCCAGCTAACCTGGGGTTCTGCACGTTTTGAGCCACATCTTCATATTTCAGGCAGTGGGCCATGGGAATTGATTGCCTGATCATGCTACATTAGAGGAAGTTCATCCTTTTATGTGAGTTGAGGCCTGATGTGAGGTCTTCTGTTGGCCCTTATCCTTTGCTTAAGTAATCATTCAATCCTGAAGACACCACCAGTGGAGTTTTTATTAAAATAATTATCTATGGTTCATTTAGGCTTTGGGAGGACTCCCCTCGACCTGAGGAGTTTGGACTGACTTGGGCTGGGCAGTCACCACTGATGCATCCTCCCAGTTGTTGGCAGCGTGCTGCGGCGATGCAAATCACCTTGCCCCTGGTGTTTGGAATCGGAGTGTACTGATGTTGGCAGGGTTGAGCAATGGTCCTGCTCTGCTGAAGTTAAAGGAGCAGGACCCCAGGAATTTCCTGGCTACTACTTCACCTCTTGGAATCGATCTTCCCATTGTTGGCCTGCAACCACGTGAAGCTGCTGAACTCTCCTTCTTAAGCACTCAATATTCATGCAGGGCAATTTAAGAATGGTAAAACTGCTCTTTAATTTGGTGTTGTCATTGGGAGGGAGTGAAAACGTTGCATTTAGTTGGAGGGGGATATCAGTTTTTCAGCAGCAGAGATTCTAAAGTATCTGAAGGAGCAGCAGCTTCGGGAAGGAGAGGTCAGCAGAAGAAAGGTGTTTCTGTCTGAAATCAGAGCTAGTGAGAAGGGTTAGCTGCAATAGCACTGAGGGCAGGAAGCCTCTTAAGAGAGTTGGTCAGGCTATGGATGGGTTTGCAGAAGCTGCCAGTGCTACATTTCTCATACCAATAACTGCCACACATTTTAGGACCAGGTTCAGTGATGCCTCAAGATGGCTACACCCTGCACTCACATAACTTACCTCAGTTATGCAAAAAGGAACCATTGAAAACACTCAAACTTCACAATTGCTGAAATCTTCAGCCAGCAGTTGGCATATTTCTCCAATAGCCTCTAGGTTGAAGCATAGTCTTCTAAGACACTGATATTCAGAAAATAAGACTTTCATGATCAGAAAACCCCAGTGAGAGGGAATCTGCGTATAGGATGCCTCATCCTAAGAGCTCCATTTTAGCTCATCCGGCTTCTCATCCTCCTCATAACAAAGGAATTGTGGAATTCCCATTGGAAAATCCAAAGTTATCCCATTTTCAAAGTTGACCAAAAAACATCAGAAGTCATAATAGATCTTCCAAAGTTCTAAACAATTTGATATGCAGGCAAAGTAACACCAACCTTTTATAGCAGGAAATAAAATAGCCTCTTCCAAGCAGCATCCTCATCAGGGATACGAACATTACTTCTGCCTCTCCTGCCATTTATATAGTGATGGTAATGTGGATTCGGTTTGAATCCAGGAGACTTCCAATTAGTGCAAGCTAACATATATTTGGAAGTGCCAAACTATATTCAATAATTGTATACTGGTGCTACCAGTGTTAATTCAAAAATTTTTAATTTTCTTAACTCTACCACTACGTCTAGGTGCATCCCTGACATCCACAGCATAGGTGGAGGCAGCCTGCTGACTACTATGCCCCCTTGTCTGTGATGATTTTGGTGGGTGTCTCTTGATGGTCCAAGGCCTGGTGGGCTCCAGCCTGCTTTGGTTCTTCTTCACTCTTCTCAATCAGAGCAGCTGGGGCTCACAGGCAGAAGGGAATTGGGAATGCCTGGACAGCCTTGAAGTGTCCTTGGTGAATGTCCCCAGGGTGTCTGCCTGATGCTCCTCCACCCTTTGGGTTCCCAAGGACCCCTCCCTGACTCCTTGAGGGGAAGAGGCAGCTGGAAGGAGGTTGAGGTGCCCCATTCTCCTCTCACATAGCCACTGTGAAAGCTCACCCATGGCTACAGCGATGGAGTGCAGGTTTGAGCACGTCTCTGGCAGAAACTGAGTGTCCTACTCAGCAAGGTTCTCCATGGAGTCCACCATCCTCCCCATGGAGACTTCCATGCACTTGTGTGTTGGAGCCACGACATCAGAGAGCACATGTGCGCATATCTCCGTCTCTTGTGCCACTCTGTTTGAGGGCGCCTGACACCTCTGCCTGATGTTCCCCTGTGCCTCTTTGATACTCCAGCATATTTTCCATGGCCATTTCCAGAGGTTCATCATCCGACGTTGACTTAGCAGAGGCCTATTCTCCAGCAGTCCCCCGGGTGCCAGAGATTTTTGCTGTCACTGCCTCCTCAGCCTGTGGACATGTGTCCGTGTGGTGACCACCAGAGTGTGAATTCAAGCCTATGTTAGATAAATGACTGACCGAGGTGTGTATCTCTGGGTTGGTAGAGGGTGCAGGTGAACGCTGTGATAGTTCCACAGATGTGAAGTTGTCCTCATTCTCCTCCGAGGTGTCTTGGGGGCTGGGGCTTACTTCTGTTGCAGGGGCTGGCCTCCCCTCTTCCTGCTGGCACTGTGAATGGAGAGAAGAGAGAACAAGTGACTGCACAGGCTGGCTTAAACATGGCACTCATAAGTCACCTTGATTTTCCGAGGTTCTCGGGGTTATGCATGCTTCCTCACTAGATGCTTGGGGGAGGCCAACCTCGCTGTCAGCCGAGGTGGTCATGATCCTCTCCTGCCAGTATAGCAGCCAGCTGCTCAACTTGAGTGAGGAGCCTCAACTTGAGGCATACCCCCTCCTGTCTTCTCTCTCTCCCCCCCTGTTGTGAGTTGTCTTCTCCATAAAGACATATAAATTGTTTGTGAGCACGTATGATGAAAGAGCAGGTCGCAGACTGCTAATTCTGTGGCTAATAACTGACCTCATGACTTCCCCAAACCTAACCACCATGTGCATGGCACAAGTCAGGAGTTTGATGGAATTCTCCCCACTTGCCTGGATGAACACAGCTCCTGCAACACTCGGGAAGCTGGACAACATCCAAGACAAAACAGCCCAGTTGATTGACATCCCATTCAGCACACTCAACACTCACTCCCTCCACCACCAAGGTAGAGTGGCATCAGTATGAATCACATACAAGATGCACTGCAGCAAGTCATCAAGGCTCCATCAACAATCCTCTCCAACCCCACAAGCTCTACCAGCTAGAAGGGCGATGGTAGCAGAAGCGTGGCAACAGCAGAATCTGCACATTGGCCTGTACTCCACCCAATGGCTGTGCTTTCACTGTGGCTGGTTGAAAAGCTTGCAGTTGCCTCACTAATAGCACAGCACATGGACTGCAGCAGTTCAATAAGGCAACAACCCACCACCTTTCCAAGGACATTTAGGGGTGGGCAACAGAAATGCTGGCCTTGCCAGTGATGCTCATGCCCCATGACAGAAACATAAAATGGGTGGTGATGTGAGTTGAAAGAGTAGAACGTTCACTCACCCTAGTGGCGCAGATGAGATCATTCATCCATTTCCTGCACTGTAGGGTGGTCCTCCCCTGGACCCCACGGGCTCTGACCACCCTGGTGACCTCTCCCCAGGCCAGCATGGTCAGTCCAGTGGATGTCCTGTGGCCATCCATGGGGAAGAGGATGTTCCACCTTTCCTGAATAGCCTTGAAGAGATATTCCAGGGATTCATTGCTGAAGTGGGGAGCCACAGTTTGGTGCCTTCTCCTGCTCATCCTTCTTCCAGGGTCCTGGTACCATTAATTAAGGCCTGTCCAGGTATCTTTTAATCTGGAACCCAGACATAATGGCGGGGTGACCGACTTTCTGTCCACCCCTACCTGAGACCCGACGTGAATCTTGCACATGAATAATTAATGAGGTGGGGAGCACACGATTGCGCGTAAAAGCCTGCCCCATTCTGTGGTGCAAACCACTGTTGCTTACTGATCCCGCCACACAACTTAGGACGGGAGGGGACGATTCCGCCCTTAGTGTGGGTTTAGAATAGTAGCTACAATATTTGCATCCAGAAGTTGTAAAATGAAAAGAAGAGAAGAAAATATAATTCCAATGCAGCCGGAATATGAGGAGCCTGGGCTTACCTCCTGTTATGCACAATTGTGGTAGCTGTGCGGCAAAAATAATGGAAAATGCAATAGAAAGCTAGCAAAGTAAAGTTAATTCAATTTTAAAACGTTGTCCATAAATGTTTATTTGTGTTGATTTTATAATCAGTCTCTATTATCTGCATATTTGAGATAAGATATAAATGCAATTTTAATTCATGTTACATGACTCCATTATGCAAATAGAAGTGTGTACTAACATTAGTCAACAAAATGGTCTGACAGATTCAGATTAATGCTGTAGTAATAAACTACTACTGTTTAATCTCTTAGCTCTGTGCTAAACAAACACCCATGATTAAAAACACTTTGATTTTGCTATAGCTGAAATGTGTGAAACTTTAAATTCTAAAGGCATAAATATTTTTCAATTTTAGTATTTGTGCGTTCACTTTTATCATATCGTACACCAAAATGTGTTTGCTATCATTAGTTCACTGATATTCATGGACATGAACATGGACATGACCCGTTACAGTGACTTACTTAGCAGTCTCTCTTGGTTTTATCCCAGAGGTATTGGCATGAGTCAGAAGAAAGAAAATAGGGGTTGAATTATAAATCAGGGCAAGAATAGTATTATTTAGATCACTCCATTTTTTCAGTAGCTGAAATTAATTATATTTTTGTCTAAAGTTAAATTCTTCCTGTATGAAAAGCTGCAGTTATGAGGCTCCCAAAGAACAACTGGAATGAGCATGTTTGCTCTGAATGCATTAAAAGGTACAGCACATCCTGTGTGTAAACCACAAAGGGAAGAAATTCGATAGATCCTCAAAACAGGCGTGGGAATCTTGATGCGTAATTAATCTGCATCCATTGATTACAATGTATGCAGATTACCAACTTCACACTGCCTGATCATTTCAATGATTTCAGTGTTCAGCCAGCACTAAACGTGCCACCGCAGGGGGCTGATGTTGTGCGTGGCTAGCACCAGTGAAAGCAAGCCTGCAATTCTTAAAGGAGATGCAAATTGTGACTGGAGCAGGTGCTGGTAGTCACGCAGAAAGTGGATTTAGCCTATGAAACATTGATGGTTAATGGATATTTTTCAGGCTGAAGGAAGATATGTAGTAGACCGCCCCCACCCACCCCCCCCACCAACTGGCATTATTATTGGGACCCTTGTTTTTCCTGATTTATTTTAATGATCTCGATCTTGATGTGTAAGGGACAATTTCAATGTTTGCAGATGATACAAAACTTGGAAGCATTGTAAACTGAGAGGAGGACAGTGTAGAACTTCAAAAGGTCATGGACAAGTTGATGGAGTGGGCAGATAGGCGGCAGATGAAGTTCAATGCAGAGAGGTGTGGTGATTCATTTTGGTAGGAAGAGCATGGGGAGACAATATAAAATATGGGGTACAACTCCAAAGGAAGTGCAGGAACAAAGGGATCTGGGTGTAGTGTGCATAAGTCATAAAAGGTGGCAAGATAGGTGGAGAGAGCAGTTAATAAAACATTCAGTATCCTAGGATTTATTAATAGGGGCATTGAGTACAAGAGCAGGGAGGTTATGCTGAACTTGTATAGGGCGCTAGTTGGACCACAGTATAGGACACTAGTTAGACCTCAGCTGGAGTATTGTGTACAGTTCTGGGCACCACACTTTTTAGGAAGGATATGAACGCATTGGTGAGAATGCAAAAGAGATTTACAAAAGTGGTTCCAGGGATGGGAAAGTTGCGTTATGAAGATAGATTGGAGAAGTTTGGACTGTTCTTGAAAAGGAGAAGGCTAAGAGGAGGTTTGATTGAGATGTTCAAAACCATGAGGGGGCTGGACAGAGTAGATAGGGAGCAACTGTTCCTGCTCATAAAATGATTTGGAACAAGAGGGCACAGATTTAAAGTGATTTGTAAAAGAAGCAAATGCAATGTGAGAAAAACCTTTTTCACACAATGAGTGGTTTGGGTCTGGAATAAACTGCCTGGAAGTGTCATGGAGACAGGTTCAACTGAGGCATTCTTTTTCTATTTGATCATGAGATGTGGGCGTGATTGACTAGGCCAGCATTTATTGCCCATCTCTAATTGTTTAGAGTACAATTTTTAAAAAGTCAATCACATTGTTGTATAGCCAGAGTCACATGTAGGCCTGGGCAGCAGATTTCCTTCCCTAAAGGACATTACTGAACCAGCTGGGTTTTTGCAAGAATTGACAATGGTGGTCCAGATTTTTATCGAATTCAAATTCCACCATCTACCAAGGCAGGATTCAAACCCGGGTCCCCAGAGCATTACCCTGCGTCTCTGGATTACTAGTCAAGTGAGAATACCACTACTACGCCACCGCCTCCCCTAAAGAGGGCATTAGATGATTATTTAAATAGAAACAATGTGCAGGGTTACAGGGAAAAGGCAGGAGAATGGCACAGGGTCAAAATGCTCTTTTGGAGAGCCTGTGCAGAAATGATGGGCTGAATGGCCTCCTTCTGCAGCGTAACAATTTTGTGATTCTGTGATGTTTTTTCCTTTCAGATTTCCAAGTAGTGTAATCTGGCCAGGCAGTGAAGGGAACAGCAAGCAGACAATGATAATGAAAACATGTCACCACTACTTGATTTCACACTTGCAGCCATCAGTTCAGATACCAACATTGCACCTATTTTAGAAGATAACATAGGGGAGGGATCTGCAGGCAGTGAGACACGGGACCCAAGTGGATTTCAGTGAGGACAGAAGATAAGTATAACACTGTTGCCAGCTCACAGGAGGGAGGGGTCTCACTGGAGTTCTGCTGCAGCGGAGCTAGATGATAGGAAAGCCTGCAAAAAAACACTGATGGGTATGCAGAACAAAATACCCTGTGCATTGGGAAGTCTGCCAAAAGGTTAATGGACAATGTCAAGTAGCATGGGGGAGTCCAGTGCCAA